>NC_057862.1:627691733-628048233 GCF_019393635.1 Dromiciops gliroides | reverse complement strand
AAACAAAAAAAACCCCACCCTGGTTGATTATTTAAAGTGATGAGTATTGACAACAAGGCACTACTTCTGTGCTTTTACCTGCTAAAAGAATATAACTGCTATCAGTATTCCTTAAAGTTCAGTCCTCTGCTATAAGGCCCTACTTCTTGCTAATTACATTTTTGGGAGAATTTGGGCATGAATTTCAAAAACTGACATCTTTTGTCATTCCCAAAGATACCTTTCCCTCTCACCTACCCAGAGAGCCACCTTTTAGAAGAGAAACTGAAGAGAGAGAAAGAAAAGATAGAAAGAGAAGAAAGTGAAATTCAGTCAAACTAACCAGAATCTGAGAAAAAGCTGACAGTATATGAAAGGTTTCACACCTATAGAGCAGCTCTTTTTTAGGACCAAGTTTGTTGTGGATGTTACTGTTGTTTGTTCTGTTTTTCCTTTCTATTTGTACCATTGTGTATATTGTTTTCTTGTTCCTTCTTACTTCAATCCTCACTGTATAAGCAAATGTATTTCATATATGCTTCCTCTTCTCTGAAGTCTATATATTCATTATTTCCTACAATAGCCCATTACATTGATAATAAATAATAAGTAGGATTTATTAAACACTTTAAACTTTACAAAATGCTTTACACGTGACTGCATTTGATCTTCACAATGACCTGGTGATGTTTATGCTGTTATTATCTCCAGTTTAAAGATGAAGAAACTGGGGGCAGCTAGGTGGCGCAGTGGATAAAGCACCAGCCCTGGATTCAGGAGGACTTGAGTTCAAATCCGGTTTCAGACACTTGACACTTACTAGCTGTGTGACTCTGGGCAAATCACTTAACCCTCATTGCCTTGCCAAAAAAAAAAAAAAATAGATAAAGATAAAGAAACTGGGGCTAAGAGTATTAAAGGGATTTTCCCAGGGTCATTCAGCTAGTAGGTATCAAAAGAAAGTTTCAAACTTAGGTGTTCCTGACTACAAGTTCAGTTCTCATGTGCCACAATTTGTTTAGCTGTCTCCCAATCCATTATAAGGGGCCAAAATTCTAGTTAGTCTGTCTAAAATATCTAATGAGTGGTCGCCAATAAATTATAAGCTTTAGCAAGAGTTAGACTTTTAAGCATTTATTAAGGAGAATAAGAATTTGGTGAAAAGAAAGAGAAAGGCCTGGATTCATCTATTAAAGGGAAAGCACATTTCTAGCTCCCTTGTCTACCTGAGTCCTGATGAAAGAGAGCGAGAGCCCCAGACTTTCCCCCTCTGCCTCCCACAAGCAAACATCACTTCCTGATGCCGAAGAGCCAGATGTCTTGCCCTCAGATGCCTTCTCCTCATGGCAGAGCTTTGCTACAGTAAGTCTCCAGCAGGTGGCATCATTCCAATTGTTACACCATGATCATTTACATTGTTTTCAATTTTCTCTTACTAAATGAAAAAAGTTGCTATAAATGTTTGGGTGCATATGGAACATTTTTTGTTTTTTATCTTCTTGGGATGTATGTCTAGCAGTGAGATCCCTGTGTAAAAAACCTATGAAAATTTTAGTCATTTTCTTAGCTCTCTGGACATCAAAACATTGTCTGTCTTTGAAAAGCTGAGACATTAACTTTACATTGGACTTTTCAGGATTTGAGTCAACTTTATACATTGAGCACTATTCCCTTTTTTCAATATTTCATTTTTCAGTATCTCTAATTTCATCCTTATAACTCGCCAACACTGAACACACCTGGTTCTTAAGAGTTGCTTATGAACATTTTAAGTTCTGATGTTGATTTTCTCTTCTGCTTTGCTTGATTACTAGTGGACTTTGAATCAAGAGCACCATATTCAACCCCAGGCTTTGCCACTAAGTGGTACCAGCACTAAGTCATTCAACCACTCTTTACCTCAGTTTCCTTGTCTTTCCATTAAGATAACAATCCTTTTCCAAACTGTATCTCAAATTCAGAGAGGAAGTGCTTTTTAAGTTTTTCAGCAGAAGAACTTTTAGCATATTCTAAAGAACACAGTACTAAGAGTTGAGAGGTATGCATTCAAAGCTTGCCTGTGACACTTCCTTGCTAGTAACAAAGACCAAGTCTCGTGGAACTTTGGACAATCCTTTCAATCTCTCTAGTTCTTACTTTCCTTAATTGTAAACTGGAGATATTGATACCAACTTCAAAGATCCAGCGAGATAATATGTAATGAGACAATGTGTTTTACAAACCTTCAATTCTTATAGTGATACATGCTAAATTATTACACACTTAAGAAATATTACCTCTGGGCAGCTAGGTGGCACAGTGAATAGAGCACCGGCCCTGGAATCAGGAGTACCTGAGTTCAAATCCGGCCTCAGACACTTAACATTTACTAGCTGTGTGACCCTGGGCAAGTCACTTAACCCCAATTGCCTCACTAAAAAAAAAAAAAAAAGAAAGAAATATTACCTCTTATTGTTAATGATAGCAATGACAGGGAAAGAACATTGATGCAATGTTTAGAGAGCCAGGCTGAGAGTCAGGAAGACCTGGGTTTAAGTACTGCTTGCCCAGAAAGGTTGTGTGGCCATGGGTAACTTAATTAACCTCTTAGCTTCCTTGGCAGCTTTCTAAAATTATAAGTTAGAGTCAAATTGAGCAGTGGAAGTTTACATTCTGGGAGTTACAATATCACATTCCAGATTGAAAAAAAATAATTCCTTAAATGATGATGATGATAATAATAAACACAGCTAACACAAAGAACCACTCTATCCCAGGGTATTTTTAAAAGTTCCTCCTTTATGTTTCAATTCTTGGGGCATATGTGGTAAAGGAATTCAATCATGATGGTCCAAGATGGTTTATGAAAATTAAAAATTTGATATTCAAGGATACTGTGTAACCAAAGAGCAAATGAATTTGCAGCCTTGGGATCAGTCTGGGTGAGGATGGGGGAAGTGCATAAGCTAAAAGTGGGGAAACCTAGAAAGATGGAGAAGCATACTTAAAGAAGCAACAATTAGCATGTATATAGTGGTAAGTAATGGGTGTCTAGAGGTAGGACCTAGGGCACTTAGGCAAGAGTACAGACTTCATGAAGACAATTTTCTTTTTAGAATGAAACTGGATAAACAAATACTAAGCTATTTATTATGTCATCACAATAATAACCTCCCCCCCCACACACACACACATACACAAATAGCTGTGTGACCCTGGGCAAATCACTTAACCATGTTTGCCTCATTTTCCTCACCCGCAAAATGAGTTGGAGAAGAAAATTACATACCACTCCAGTGTCTTTACCAAAAAAACAAAAACAAAACAAAAGTCCAAATAGGTCACGAAGAGTCACAAAACTGAAAAGCAACTGAACAACAACTTACTTTCATTATCTTGTTTGAGTCTTACAACAACTCTGTGAGGTATAAATTGTAAGTATTATTATTTTCATTTTCTGGATGAGAACACTGATGATTAAAGAGGTTAAATGAATTGCATATAGTCACAGAGCTAGAAAATATTTTGGGCAGGCCACTAGGGTGCCATTCAGTGTATCATATTAACTTAAATTCTGTTTTCCCGATACCATGTCTGGTACTATACCACACTGCCTCTTTTTAAAATTATATTTTTAATTTATGGAATAAAAACAAGTGAGTAAATGAATAAATGAATTTGAAAATTTTGTAGACAGTGTTTTCAGGCTGTTGTAAAGTTTTCACAGTTGTTTTTTTTTAAACAAATCAATTTATTATTTATTTATTTTTGGTATTATTTTCTTATTTCAATTTTGAGTTCTAAATTCTCTTCTTCCCTCCCACTCCTCCCCCACTCACTTAGAAGGCAATTGATATGATATCAATTATCCATGTGAAATCATGCAAAACCAATTCCCATATTAGCTATATTTCAGTAAAAAGAAAGAAAAATAAATTGAGATAATTATACTTCAATTGCACTGAGTTCATCAATTTTCTCTCTGGAGGTAGATAGCATTATTTTTTTTTTTCATCATGAATCCTCTGGAATTGCCTTGGATCATTGTATCCATCAGAGTAGCCAAGTTTTTCACAGTTGATCATCATTACAACATTGCTGCAACTTTCACAGTATTTTCAAGCTCAATGTTTTATTTTTCAAGGTAAAAAAGGATTTGCAGATCACAAGATGACAGAAACTATATTTGAAATTATTTGTTTCCTTACCTTCCTGTATCCTGTCTTCTCTTCCCATCCCCCGAATATATTAGTCCAAAAAGCTGAAAGTTATCTACTATACTGTACAGTCTTCCAAATTAAAATATTGTGACATGGAAAATAAATGGCACACACGGCATTATTCTGACATGGTTGTACTACAGAATTATTCACAGGCATCACCTTTCAAGGGCTTCAGTTTCATAATTCTGATTGAGAGATTTTCGGTATCATAGCACTCAAGATCTAAATTGAGTTTCAAAATGAACATCTCGCAATCAGAACAGTGGCAGGTACTGTTGAAAGATTTGAAGACAATAGTCCATCCTTTTTAGTATCACCAAGATAAATGCAAATTAATCCCAAACCAATTTGAATTGTTCAGTTGTTACTAAGAGGCAGCCAGTATATTAATCTAGACCCTAAACTATTTTTATGTAATAGGAATGTCTTGTAGGTGAATGGAAACCCTCCATTAGTGATATATTATTCAAATTCTCTTTTTAATAAAAATGCTAATGGACACGTTAAATATGTACATAAATTAAAATGATCATAAATTAGGATTAATATCATATTAAATGAATTATAATCCCATACTCATTAAGATAAAGTAACATTTCAATATTTGTTCTTGTTAATAAATTTAATACAATAAAAGAAAAGAATACATTTTAAGATTTCATAAATATTTGATATAACCTGATGATTGAGTTTAAGGGGAAAAAAATCCAAAATAAAGTACATTGGAATATATCTGGAGCTTTTCTTTGTTATTTAGATAACTCTTTCTTCTTATTTAATGAAGCCCTAAACAAAATTTCAAATGACAAAGATAAATAAAAAGCCTGTTTGGAATTTTAAAAAATGACCCTGAGGAAGGTTGTATTTTGAACTTTTAGATGCTTCCACACACTTTTTTGTTTCTTTTCTAGTTCAGGTTTTAAATACCAGGGTAAGAAAATTTTATCTGTAAGGACTGGTTATGTGTATTTGAGCAATGGTTTCAATTACTAACATAGTTTATGAAAGAACCTTTTTGCTTTATATAATACCCAGTGGGATATTTGGCTGTGGCCTTTCTTCCTCTTTCCCAAGTGAAAGTTATTGTAAAAAAAGCCTGAATGGGTAAAAGTCAGATCAAAGACACAAATATGAGAAACTGTGACCTAGTTAAGTAGGTAAACTAATCAACTATTTCAATAGAATACTTACTGCTCAAAAGACATTCAGATTTAGGGGGAATTTTTTGAAAAAAAATATATATACAAACTGCTTTTTAAATAGGCAGGCTCATTAGGTGCTGATGATTACACTTCATTTTGATTAGTATGCATACAAATGCATGGTCTCTTTGTGCATGTAAACTGAGATAGGGATTACTGGAACTGAGATTAAAGTACAAAAAGGATAACTGAAGAAATGCATGATTAAGATGCTTCAGAGCAAGGCAGGATGCGGCTTTCTCACTAACAAAATACTAATTTGTCATTTTAGCTCCACACTGACTTGGATCCTGGAAGCAAAAAAATCAAGTACATTCTATCGGGAGATGGAGCTGGGACTATCTTTCAGATCAATGACATAACAGGAGATATTCATGCTATAAAAAGACTTGACCGTGAGGAAAAGGCTGAATACACTCTAACAGCTCAAGCAGTCGATTGGGATACAAACAAACCTCTGGAGCCTCCTTCTGAATTCATTATTAAAGTTCAAGACATCAATGACAATGCACCAGAGTTTCTTAATGGACCATATCATGCTACTGTTCCAGAGATGTCCATTTTGGGTATGTATACATGGGGGTACAAAGACCTATTAAAAGTAACTGTTTAAAATAGCCTCTTGCATCAGTGAGGGTTTGTTGATGAATAAAAGATACGTATTACCGTCTTCTTCCCAATTTGAATTTTCAAATTCCCTTTTTTGGCCCAAGTTCCATTGGCAGCTCAATAGCTTTAGTCCCCCAATAATAGAAACTGACTAACAGTTATATTAAACTATCTTTCCTGACACAACAATACTTCAATAGGCTGAATTTATATTCTACTCATGGTGCTTTAGTTAGAGTATTGTTACTGCGGAGGATTTATCAAGATTTGTTCCAACATGCTAGGCTAATCCTATTGATATTTGCTTGCTAGTTAATTATTTGTTTGTGTATTTTCACATGCAGATGTAGCTCTTACACACTTGGAGAAAAAGTCTACACTGAACTGTCATAATCCAAAAACAGGAGACTGAGCTGGAGACTAGACACAGCAAAGTAGATTAGTCAATTAACAGTGGCTTTAGGCCAGTGACTAGATAAACTACTCTGTGAGCATCTTGCATATTATTTTAACTTTGCTTCAAAATGGCAAGCCAACTTGATTCCAAAAATAAAATTAAAGAGAATCCTTTTAAATACATAACAGTGGGATCTGTTGATTTTAAAAGTCCTTAATATTAAAAAAAATAAAATGAAACAAAAAAATTCATAATATTAAAAATACAAGACAAGTAGATGCAATATAGAACAAAGAAGTAGCATAAGTATAGTAGAGCCCCTTAATGTGTGGGTAACAAAGTAATAGTAGGTATTTGATTCAATTTGACTCAACAAAAAAAATATATATATATATATATAGGGACTTTTCTGTTTATATATATATATATATACATGTATGTATGTGTATGAATATATATATATATATATATATATTCAGAAAAGTCCCATGTTAGTTAATGGAGTTACAAAAATGGATATGATACAACATAGACATTGTCCTCAAGGAACAGTGTAGGTTCTAGGAAAGAATGTGCAATAAGGGCAAAGGAAAGGTACATAATGAATTTAGAGTGAGACAAATCCTCCCCATTGAGTGGTTCAGGAAAGTCATCATGGGAGAAGCATAAAAGTTGTATGTTGAAGGGAGGAACCTCAATAGACAAAGGTAGGAATAGTCAGGGGAAGAATAGATATGGAATAAAGAAGTGTGACTAAAACACAGAATACCAAAGGGGGTGGGCATATGTAAGAAGAATGGAAAGGGAATTTGGAATCATTTAATATAACATCACATGTATCATATTTAGAAGTAAAAAAAAAATAAGAAATGGAAAGTTCCTGAGGATTTTTGAGTCAAAGTGAGATATGGGCAAAGTGATACATTGGAATTTCACCAATCAATTAAAAAGCAATCAATAATTTATTCATTTTCTATTGCCTCAGCTGCTGGTTAGGCATTGAGAGGGTGGAAGGAAAATAAACATAACAAATAAACCTTAATCTCTAGATGCTTATAGTCTATTTGTGAAACCTAGACTTGTAAATATGAAGTGGTCATTGATGGCATATAATATTCTAAGAACACAATTACATCATAATTAGTACTAATCATATTTTTCTCCCTCTATATATTATATGCATGTGTTTGTATATATACATACATATACGTATGTGTGTGTGTGTGTGTATATATAAACGTATATGTGTGTGTGTATCTGTGTTGAATTATAAAGTTTCCCTTTTGGTCTACTTTCATTTTAAATTTGAGGTAAAAAAAAAAGACATGACATTAGCCCATGACAGGTTTTTTTAATGTAGCTGTAGTCAGGAAACCTGAATAAACTAAACGTTTGAGTGGACCCTAGTCCTCTTTGAGGCCTTGATGTTTTTTCTCTTGATTCTTCTCCCATATAGACCAAAGGACATGTTTCTTTGGAAGCTATTTCTAATAGCCCTCCAAAGAGCAGGACAGAACTTAGCAGAATAATCTTCACTGGACAGGTGTATTTGGCAGGGTTAACAGTAATAGTTCCGGTAGCAAGAGACAAGAAGGAGATAGCAATTCAGGTGAGACAACAATCTTCCTTCTTAAAAGATTGTCACCTGACAGAACCCAGAGATAAGAGGTGTATCCCAAATATGGAACCAAAAGTAAGAGGTCAAGATTCAAAAGGAAAAGCTGGCAAGTTAAATGTAAGGTCAGATCTAAATCAAATAGTCAGCTATCAAGTAGGTTTGAGAACATAAAAAAATACACATATGTGTATTTGTATGTATGTGTCATTTCCAATTTAATTTGCATAATGTTATAACTAACAATATCTCTAGTATTTGGTGCTAACCCTTACTTTTTAAAAAATTCCAAACAAATTACAGCTATGGACAGCTCCCTTATAAAGTCTGGCATTTTCTACCCAGGAAATAACTTCCACCTTATCCAAATAAATCTCACCTCAGCCACCTACTAGCTGTGTGATCTTGGACAAGTCACTTAACCCCAACTACCTTAAACATCTGGAGCCATCTCCTGTCATTCTGATATATATTTTGCCACTGGACCCATATGGCTCTGTAGGAGAAAGTGAGGTTGGTGACCTTGCACAGCCTTCCCTCACTTAAATATAATTCACTGCAAATCATGACATCACCCAAATGCCATTGTCCTCTTTGACAAGGAAGGACAAAACAACAACAACAACAACAACAACATATAAACCTAAAGCAGCTTCCTTTACCTATTTGGGCCTCAGTTTCTGTGAATAAGATAAGGGTTAGAATAGATAATTTCCAAAAGTCTTTACCATCTCTAGATATTTTTTTGGTTCTTTAGTATAAAGTTTCAGTTTGCACATAAGAAAGCTGAAGCTTCTGTGGTCTGGCAATTAATTTTGAGGGGTGGAGTGAAATAGACTATAGGTGCTGACAGCAAAATTAAAATGCAGCCAGAGAAGGAGCTCAATGCTGACAGAAAGGAGGGCATAATAGTGGCAGCTGGCATGGTGATCCCATTTAATTTGAGAACTGGCAAGGGTCTTAGAGATCATACACTACAATTCTGTTGCTGTTGTAATTGTTGTTGTAACAGATGAGGAAACCATGAAAAGTTAAGTGACTTGTTCAAAGTTACATGGGTAGCAGATGGCAAAACTCGGAGTTGAAGTCAAATCTTCAGGCTCTAAATCCAATTTACCACTTTGCTACCAATTGAGGCTTCAGGAGCTACTGTTAGTCTCAATGTATTTTTCAGGCCCTCATGATTTAAGTGCATGTTGTATAAAGAGCATTTTATGTTGTATTTTGAAATATAAATCTTTCTGGAAAACCTGTTTTTAATAATATAATTATAAACTTGCTCAAAGCCAACTAATTCTGGGTGTATCCAATGAACATATGCAATAAATATGCATGGAAAAGGAAAGACCTATGTGAATTTTAAGGCACTCTCATGCTCAGGAAAGGATTTTGAAAACAAAGAAAGAAAAATGGTATATGACACCTGCATCATCTTATTAGATCACTTCTTTTTATTTTCTTCTTTCTTTGTTCTTTTGTTTTTGGAGGCATTTGGGATTAAGTCTCTGAGTCCAGATTTGAACTCAGGTCCTCCTGACTCTAGAGCCAGTTCTCTATCCCAGTGACTTTTTTCCCAATAACTTAATATAGTTAAAAGAATAAATAAATTAAAGTATCTTATAAACAACATTTTTGCTGTTTCAATTCTGTCTGACTCGAGGTTTACTTGGCAAAGACATTGGAGGGGTTTGCCATTTCCTTCTCCAGTTCATTTTTCAGATGAGGAAACTGAGGCAAACAGCATTAAGGGATTTGCCCAGAGTCACACAACTTGCTAGTATCTGAGTCAAATCTGAACTCAGGCCTTCCTGACTTCAGTCCCAGTACTCTATCCACTGTACCAACTAGCTGCCCCTTTAAGCAATTTTACCTAAATACTTTCTTCCCTTTTCCAATCTGTCTAGAATAATGATATTTTTTTTTGTTTTCCAGAAATTTTGCATTTCATAACAATCCCTGAGACTGTAAACACAAGCTAAACAAATAAGCAAGTAAACAGAAACATAATTCAAACATGTTTAATTTTAGAGAAGTTTAATCTAGGGACAAGAATTAAAGTTTTTCAGGTTCTCTCTATAGACTTTTGCATAAACACTTGCACAATCACATTTGATATCTAGTCATGATAATGCGGATTAAAAATAATTCACTAGTTTTCAAATAAATATAAATTAATACTTTACTTTTTCATGAAGGTGAATATGATAAATGTCAGCAGTTATCATATTTTCCCCTCTCTTCTCTTCCATTTTTCTTACTTCTCCATCTTCTCCCCATCTTCACTGTTCATTTTTTCTTCTTTTCCCCTCTCAGAAATGCCAGTTTCTGCATCTAAAAAGCCCTAGCAATGGCAAGTGAATACATATGCATTTCATTACACAAAAAAACCAAGAATAATTCTAATTGTAAAAATTGCCAATATTAAATTGAAATAAATCTGATTTCTAACATTTGATAGAGGTTTATAAATTCTCAGGACAAGATATATATATATATATATATATATATATGTATATATATCTATCTATCTTGTATGTGCATATATATATATCTTGTATGTGCATATATATATATATATATATATATATATATATATATATATATATATATTGTGTACATCCATACATATATCTATGTACCTGTGCTTAAGTGGACACTGAAGTACTTTAGAAATACATTTAAGATTTTAGAGAGACACAAGTTTCATGGAAGAAAGTTGAAGCATTATCATTTATAGAAATATTGCACAAAATATTTTGTGCAGTCTTCTTTGCATTTAATTGTTGAGCAAGGGGCTGGTATAGCAGGGTTGTGTTTTACTTTCCAAATATGTCTTCCCCAGATTTATTATTTACATGTCACTCCAAATGAAACTGATATATGCATCTTTGAACCAAATAGCAGTTCCTTTCACCAAAAGAACAGGTTTAAAATGTTAATCACTTTTTAATTATACAGTCACATAGTTGTAATGTGAATCTTTTTTCATATGTTGATTTTTTTCTAGTTACTAGGATAAAAAAAAAATAAACCAAAGAAACAAACGGAAAAAATCCCTACCTAACCCATAAGAAAATTAAAGGGGTAAAAAAATGATTCAGCTCAATAAAATTAGGAGTCATGAAGCTGGTATTTAAAGTTTGCTTCCTTACCTTATAATCTTCTTTCCTCATTAGATTATAAGGTCCCTGAGGTCAGAGACATTGCCATATTTTCTCATTGAGCTGGTGTAGTGTAAAGGACAGAAGACTAGTCTGCTAGACAGGAATTTGAATTTTGACTCCCATTTTAACCATGTGAATGAATGAATGAAAGGATGGTTGGATGAAAAATCAGTTATTAAACACTTGGTCAATACCATGAACACCATATTAGGTACTAGAGATACAAATACAAAAACCAAGACTTTCCCTTACTCTTGAAGCTGAGCCTCAGTTTAATAATCTGCAAAATGCGGAAAATTATGCTTCTAATGCCTACTTCTCAATGTTCTTAGAAGGTAAGACCTCTGAAAAAACTTAAAGCATCATCAATACTTGAGTTACCATCTTTATATCCCTGGGGTCATATAACATGTTTTATACCAAGTACCTAGAAAAAAAAATTGATAGATCTATGATCACATCAATTTGAGGGTGCTTCCTTCAATAGTGCAGGTCACCATCCATCCATCACTCAATAAATCCATCACAGAAGTGCTGGTTGTTCTCCTCTAGATCTCTTGGCATTGGATGGAAAGTAGTGAAACATGGGAGCTTTCCATCTGTTACCCCTTGCTCTTATTAGATAAATATGCCTTTGGTAGTCAGACATTTTTATGAAATGTTATGTTGCTTTTCCTATAAAATTATTTGTTGGGAATATGTTGCAAACTCCTCCCACCACTAGAAGCCCCTTCATTTATTTGTCATTTGTATGATACATACTTTTATTTCTTTGGAGAATTTCTTTGTGTGTAGTTAGTTCACAGACATTCAGCGTGACCAGAAAAAAAAATGTCAGTTAGGAATATGCACCTTTATTCCAGGGAAAAATTGGTTATCATTAAAATCACTTCACACTTCTACAAAAGCACTCTAACCCAGTCTTTTCCTACTGTTCAAATTTGGTTCCAGGCTCATTATCAAGTGCAGAGCCTGTGCAAGGGACATGGACTAATGAAGCAGCTCTATGGGTTGTCCCTCTAGCTCAATAGGCATTCTTCATCCACTTAGGTTTTTCTGTGGTAATAATTAAGCTGAACTCTGTTTGAGTAATTACATACTTCATTTAGGAGACTCAACAATGTTTTGGAGCTTGACATAATCAGTGTGGTGTTACCAGATAATAGGAACATTGAGAGCATCTTACCATGTAGAGCAAATCTATATTCTATTTGGATTCTATGCTAACCAAAATCTTCAGAAAAGACAAATTCCATTGGTCAGAATAGAAATCATTCATCATAACTTAACTAATGTTTATGGAATTGAGTTGAGTTGGTTAAGTTCTGAGTTCTCAAACATACAAGTTTAGTGCCATTACCCTAATAACTATATAACGTTGAGTATTTTTTATGTTCTGGTTGGGTCACTGAAAGGCTACTTGAACCAATTACTGCTAAGGAAATGGATGAGAGAGTTCTGGGTGATTGTTAGCTTTAATGTGCATTTGCTAAAGCCATCACTAAAGACCATTGCTGTTTAATTTTTTCTAGTCCTGAACTTTGACATTCCCATTGCCATCATGAAAATGATGAAATGCTGAGGGATGAGTCCTAGACAGCATCTTTATTATACTAAGGACAATGATATTAACAATGGCTGTCAGTGTCAATTCACAGTTAGTTTTGGAACTAAAGAAGTTATGTCATATTGACATCTCTCAACTACTTCTATTCAGCAATATTGTGTCCATTTAAAAATGTAGCCTTTGAATAAAGTGAGAAAATATAGCCAAGAAATTGCTGAACTTGTTGATCCTATCTTCATCTAAAGCATAGTTTCTTACCCTGGAATACATGGGATACCAAGTCATCTAATGATAAATTTCTGGGAATCAATGAATTTGAATGGGAGAAAAAGAATTTATTTTCACCAAGCTCTGACTAAGATTTAGAATTTCCTTCAGTTATTTATTTTATTTAAATTTTACTCATTTTAATTTTATGTTAAAAACTAAAAGCAAAGAGGAAAAGAAAAAAATTAAAAATGTGTTTTGTTTTTTTTTTTTTACTATTTGCTCTCACAACTAGCTAATATGGGAATGTTTTCCATGACTACTCATGGATAACTTATTTTTAATTGCTTGAGTTCTTGTGCGCGGGGGGGTGGGGGTGGGGGTGGGGGGGCAATGGAAGGAAGAAGAGAAGTTGGAACACAAAGGTTTTTTTGTTTCGTTTTGTTTCGTTTTTTTTAGTGAGGCAATTCGGGTTAAGTGACTTGCCCAGGGTCACACAGCTAGTAAGTGTTAAGTGTCTGAGGCCAGATTTGAACCCAGGTACTCCTGACTCCAGGGCCGGTGCTCTATCCACTGTACCACCTAGCTGCCCCTTGGAACACAAAGTTTTTTAAAATTGATGTTAAAACTTGTTTTTACATATATTTTGGAAAATAAAACTCTATTCCAAATAAAACAAAAAACAAAACAAAACAAAAGAAAAACACTAAAAGCAACCCTGTAATAAACACAACAGCCAAGCAACAGAAAACAAACAAACAAAAACAAAGATAGAGATAGAGACACAGAGACAGAGGGAGATAGATGGGGAAGAGACACATGGAAAGAGACACACAAAAGGCATGGATCACTGGTGCGATTTACAGGAAGACAGAGTAGCCTCGTGTATATAACACAGGAGAAGAACTCTTAGGTCCTACTTTTATTGATCAAGGAAGAACTTTCTATATGGTCTTATTCACCATATTTACATTTTTCTACTCATCTTTTCTGAAATAGCATGGCTTTCTCTTATTGTATAAAGTGTCATATAAGGCATTCAACATGTAGAAAAGAATATTATTTGTGCTATGACTATATTAGTAGCATAGTTTATAGAGGTGTAGCCACAGAGTTCAAAACACCTAGGTTCAAATTCTTCCTCCAACATATTCTGGTTATGTGTCTGAGGGCAAGTAAATTAATTTCTCAGTTACCCAGTGAGGAGGACTGTGAGAAGATGGTGGTATAGTGAGCCTCAGAAGAGCCAAGTTTCCCCCAAACACCTCAATAAGAAAGAAAACCAAAGAAAATGATCTATAAGCTCCCCTATCTAATGCAGAACTAAAAAACAAAACTAAAACAAAAACTCATATTAAAAAAACCCCAAAAAAAACAGAATCCTATAAAAAACCTGCACATAGACTAAGAGATAGATGGAAGGCATAGTACAAAGCAGTCCAATCTCAATGCAAAGCAGCCCTGAAAACCAAACAGAAGAAAGGCCCCAAGTACTGTTAGAGAACAGGAATGTCCCTGATCTCAGATTGCTGTCAGAGACAGGCCTAGATCAGTCTGAGCCTGAAGCATAGGAAGAGAGGAGACAAAAAAAAAAAATGCTTTCAGAAGGTAGGGCCTACTATTAGGCACTGGTATATGGATCAAAAAATGCTGAAAACACTATCTAGAAGTAAAGGAGCAAAGTTTGACCCAAGTACAAGGTTACAGCCCAGAAACTGAAATTGAGGCTGTGAATAAACAGACAAAAGCACTAAACACAATGAAGTGCCTTTGGGTGAGAGATTACAAGTAGGTAAACTAAGAAGAAGAGAGTAATTAACAAACAGGTAGCCTAAATAGAACCTAAAACAAACAACCAAACAAAAATTCATGGTTTCAAAGACTTTAAGAGTAACTGGAAAAATGAAACGAGATATAAAATGGAATAGGCAGGGACAAAAGAATAGCAAAGAGAATTAATATACATGATAAACCTTACCCAAGAAACAAATGCCCCCCAAATTAGGAAAAAAAGACCCATCGATATCTATGTCTATGTATTCATAACACTATTTTAGTCCTCACCTGCTATTTTGGCTCAAATGATAATTAAGCAATTTTATTTCTGCCCTTGTTACCTCTATCCCTATTGTTAATGCATCTTTAAAAATGTGATTCATGGATTGGGCAAAACTTTTAAAGAAATTTTTCAGGTGGTGTTTTACTCTATCAAATGGGTGTGTAATATGTGCATATATTCACAAATACATATGTGTATATATGCCCATATGTTAATGAAAACACATATGAATATATGCATATATATTGCTATATACACACATCACAAGTCATATCTCACATTTCATGAAATTTCTATTTTGTTATTATCAGTTTTGTTTTTTTCATGATGTAATCTATTGTGGAGCGCTACTTGTGAAAGTCTTCATTTTTTCTGTTGATACCTACATAACAGGTCATGTAAATGCATTATAAAAGGCTCTCATAAAATTTGATATAGATAGGAAAACAGACATGTAAATTGGTAGTTGTGGATGTCCTCTCAATTTCCTATTTTTTATATTAATAAGTAACAGTGTTTTTCACACTTCAGGTATCCTGTTCTTTTAGATGTGTTTAGAATTTGTATAACCATATAACTATATATATAGTTTTATATATATATAACTATCTGTATAAATATATATATATACATATAATCTGAGTATGAATCTATGTATCCATGATCTATTCATCTATCTAACTAGTTAACTCGCTTTCTATGTTCTTATAAAGAAGGTACAAATGACATTAAAGAAACAAAAGACAGAAAAATATTAGACAAAGAGTAGGGAGAGAATATCCATGTTGTGGGCAAAACAATTGTCTAGGTATTGGGGGATAGATTCATAAGTATCTGACGGAAACATACCAAAGCATACAAAAATCTTGGACTTAATTAATGCTAAAACCAAGTGATTGAGAGGAGAAGTGTGAATCCTGAATTATATATGCCTTACTTTGCACTTTTGAAAAATGGGAATTGTCTATATACAAGCATTGAAGGTATCTTTGAGAGAATATCAGTGGGTCAAGGACAATCTTTCACAAGAAATCTTGCACACCAAATCAAGTCCTGACCACTACAAAATTTATTGGCAATTATAGAGAACATAACTGCATTGCTCTTATAATGTGTTGCTTATTTAAAAAGTCTTCATTAAATAGAGCACACCAACATAAAGGATCTTTTCCAAAAAAGATTTCTCCCAACCATGCACCATGATTATTCAAGATTCCTTAAAAGTTATAACAACAGAGATAATCTTGTTCAATTACCTTCTCATCAAAGAACAGGTGCAACATAAACTTCATAAAGCACCAAATGCTCATGAAAGTTTCCAATTATTTTATAGATTAAGCACAGATTCCAAGTTGAAGAGGGATTCTCTATGGATACTAAAATCCTCTAGATTCTCTGTATAGCAGGTAATATGCTATTTGAGGCAGCTAGATTATTCAGTGGTTAGATCATTGGGCCTGAAGTTAGGAAGATTTCCATTCAAATTTGGCCTCAAATACTCAATAACTATGTGAACCTGGGTAAATCACTTAACCTCTGCTTGCCTTAACCCACTGGAAAAACATAATGCAAACCAATCCAGTATCTTTGCCAAGAGAATCTCATATGAAGTCATGAAGAGTCAGATATAACTGGACAAAAACAACAACAATCATGCTATTTGCATTAATCTTCACAACTTTGCAGAACCCCCTGGAAGAGGTCTCTAATGACCCAGAAGGGTTAAGCCTTATTACTTACGTGATCGAGACTACGTGACTAGAGAATTTCTATTTAACAGATTTTGACATGTGGTTAGATAAGCAACTCAGAGAACTTATCAACCATTAATTACATATCTTGGAAAGATAATACAAATGACAGATAAGTAAGGTCCAGGGTAAAATAGGAGAAACTGAACAGATTGTATTATACTAAAGAAATTATAAAACTTCTTTACTTAGTCCTAATATCACCTGTGGGGGGAGGGTTTATATCAGTATTCTACTAATGTTGTTGTGTGATGATTAATCATGGAACACTACAATCCAAAAGCAATAAAATGAGCATCACACATAGGATAATGGAGAGGCACATGGGATTTGTGATCAGGCTGCAATGTATAACAAGGAATTTCAAAGAAGAATTTGAGTAAAGGATGCCAACAAGGAAATGCATCATAATGATAAAAAAAAGATGATGTGACCACATGGTATGTGTGAGGAAGAGGGATAATATTGATATATAGGTGTACCACTCATATTCGCACAACGTCAGGAGAAAAAGAGGAAGGGCCTAAGACAACTGAGTAAAGCATTTGTGACAACCTAACATAGGAGCACAACTTAATGGCAAGTGTCACACAAAATGAGAAGGCAAAGGGGGATTGTGACTACATTGTTTTTGTAGGGAATGTATAAATTGACAAGTTCACTAATTTGTTTGAAGATATATATGTACATATCCACATATAATAGGTGAATATATATTATATGTGGATATATTTATCTCTATCTACTGGTCAATATATTGATCATCTTATCTATATTTCTATAACATATATCCAAAAGGTTAATGAAGTTTTAATATTTAATAGGTTACAAACATTCATATGTGTATACACTATATACAAATTTATATGTGTACATGTACACACATGTCTATACATGGGTAAATTAACAGAAATGCCTTTGTATTTACCTATACACTCATGATTCATGCATCTATATACACATGTGTGTATGCATGTATATATGCATGCATATACACATACACACATACACTCCTGCAAATAAGGTAGCCCATATGGAAGCTCCAGGACTATTGATTCAAGTCTCCATTCTGGTATGTTGCTTCTGAAATCAATCACCAATTATCACTTCAATACCCTCTAACCAATGTCATTAATATGTACTCAGTAGAATTGATACCACTTATTAGTAGCCCAGCATCATCCATCCAATTAACATCAATTAACTTCTATAAAAGGATTTTGCTTGAGAAGATATAGCAAGAACAGAAGTATAACTTATACCACCCCCAACAGAAGTAGACTGTTCCCATACCATCCTGTTCCTTGGATAGAGTGGATTTAACCTTTTAAAGTAATTGCTACAAATCAGTTAGTGCATTGAATTCTTTTATATAATGGCTAGAGCCATTTGAAAAGCCCTTCCTTGTAAGACCTGACTTGTTGTCTTTAAGATCAAGTCAATGCTGGACAAAGTCCTGGTTGGATCTCTGGGCTGGCTGGAAGACCACACTTATTTGCCCCCAAACTCTGATATGGACTAAATGCTCAGATCTCTGATTCCCCCTCAAACTTTTGAGTTCACAAGATCACAGCCTAGTACATCTAGTTCATTCCATCCCTAATAATCAAGGAATGAAAAGTTATTAAACACTTACTATGTACCAGGCACTGTGCCACACAGGGCAGAAAAAACATACCACAGACAGAATCAATAGCAGAGTCATATGTTCATGCCTTCATGTCAATATAAGTGTGAATGATCAGTCTATAGCATTCTCCCTAACTGGAGACTTATAGCAGTTATTGTCTCAACATTTGAATGTGGCCAGGTTTAGTCACTGGGCTATTTTTGTATACTTGCTCTGATGTGCATTACTAAAAATACATGCAAATACTATATGAGTGTGGTCTATATACACACATACATAATTTTTATTTATATATATATATATATATATATATATATATGATACATATATGACACCTATGCATGTGTGAATACATATACACTTAAATAACAAAGTAAATCTCTGGTCCCACTCTGCCTGATGGTCAATGCACACCATTGTCTTCCTTCTCCCAGGGTTCTTCAGTACGCAGAATGGGGTTGAGGGGGCCTCTTATCTTGGCCTTTGTCTCAAACCTCCATTGATTATATTCTCTCAAACTTTCTTGGTCCCAGTACCTTAGATCCATTCAACTACATAATAGTCAGGTTGGCTTCTACAAAGGAATATTTATTTCAAAAGTATAGCCAGAACAAGCATAAAAAAAAATTCCCCAACAACTCAGGGACACAATCCTGCCTTCAACATTTGACTCTATGGGGAAGTGAAGAGGATTAGATTTACAGCTTAATTTAGTTAATACAAAGCATTAGTTGTACTAAGCTCCAAATCCAAAATACACCCCTGGTTCTTAGTCCAATAACCTGGCTTCTCAGGGTTTCCCTCCTGAGTTGGTTAAACCAACTGGTATGGAGCTGGCTCTAATGTCTACAGAGATGGATATCTCAAGTCTTTGGCCCTACTCTCTCTGCTTAGAGCTGAAAAGAGCAAAAGAAACAAGACCAAAACACAAAGCTTGTGTCTCTTGGGGACACCTATAATGGGGAAGAAGAAGCTGACCTTCAGCCTTTTTCTTCTTACGTCATGGTGTATATGCAGTACCTGCTGTGAGTAAATAAGCCCTTTACTTCTGGATACCAGGGAAAAGAGGGTGACTGTGTTTCAGTCAGATATAAAGATATATCAAGTTCCAGCTTTGTAGCCAATAAAAAGAAGCCACTCCTAACAATTTGGTCAGCCAACAGAGAATGTCCTTGAATCTACCACGTCTCCTGTCTCATAGAAGCAGGTCCCTGTGCTCTCCCATGTGGATGGCTCTATTTTAGATGTATTGACTATGTGTCTAACACTGTTAAACGCACACAAACACACATACATGTGCATGCATACATGTATACATACATATATGTACACATAAATATATCTATAGCTAAATTATATCTAGCTTATTTATTTCTACATCTACACCTGCATTTACATCTGCATTTGCATCTACATCTTTATCTACATTTCTATGTATCTATGAATCTATCTGCATGTATACATACACACAGGATACAGCAGAGCTATAGATAGATAGCTATGTATATATCTATCTAGTCAGCCATATGTTAAAACACATTGCATTAAATATGTAGCTAAAGTCCAAACAGTATCCAGAGTTAGAATAATTATGTTTATCTGGATGACATAAACATTAACTAGGAACTACAAAATGTATAATTTTATGTATCATTTAAAATCTTATGCATTCATGGTAAATGTTTAAATTAATTGGCTAATCATGACAATGCAGTTCCGGACATTATCCAGAATATAGACAGAGCATTTTATGACCAGATATTAAATTAAAATAGTAATTAAGTGGTTCGGTTTTCAGAATTGTTTTAATTATTTTTTTAGTTTTATCACACAAGTTCAATAGACTAAAATACGCTTTCAGTTGCATACTGTCTTAATCTCAACATATTTCTTTATTTTAATTTAGAGTTTATGATTCTATTCCAGTCTGTGGTCTAGAATTCAGATGAACCCAGTAGCATTCAATAGAATTTTTAAAAGAGATGTAAATTGAGAAAGAAAAAAAAAGAAACTCTTGATGGATTTTGATTATATTTTTTGTCTTGTTTGATTCAGAGAGACTTGAATGAAATTGAAATTCTTGGGGAAAACATGGGTGGGAAATCATGTGGATTGAAATAAACACTCTCAAAAGGAAACCAGCTGGCTTCATGCTGTTCTACCTGATTTGAATGGCTATAATATCTGAGGTTCACAAACTTTAAGAAAGGGTATGGAATGAGGTATCCATCCTGTTTAAAGAAGACAACATTACATTCTAAGAAAGTTTATGTGAATTAAGTAGTAATGATGTGGGTATCTGACAGCTTTTGAATAAAAATAGAAGAGTTATACAAAGATAAAATAAAGGACTACACTTGGTTTAAAAAAGCCACTTCAAAATACTGGATTTTAGTATGTGTATCTTGTTAATGTCCATGTGGAAAAAAAACAGAGGCTTTTAGTGGTCCACAAACTTAATAAATCTGTATTGCAACATGCCAGACCAAAAACAATATAATATAATCTTATACTTTAATAGAAGTAAAAGATTTAGAATGAAGGTTATAGACCTGTTGTTCTCTGACAAAGTCAGGCTATAATTAAAAGACCTAACTAGAAGAGGATATCAAAGATAATTGGAAGATTTAAAACTAGGTCATATGATAGTTGTTTGAGGTTGTTTAAACTCAAGAAGAGAAGGCTTACTGAGATTATGATTTGTTTATATGAAGGGTTATAATTAAAAAAGAATGATGAACTTGATCTGTGTGTGTGTGTGTGTGTGAGAGAGAGAGAGAGAGAGAGAGTGTGTATGTGTGTGTGTGTGTTTAAGAGAAACAGAGAGAAAAGGGAGAGAAAGAAAAGAGGAGGAGAAAGAAGAGGCAAACAAGAACAAGAAGAAGGAGGAGGAGGAGAGCAAAACCAAGGAGAAATATTTTGATTGAATACATAGAATATTTCCTAATAATTATAATTGTCTGATAACAGAATTAGGTGCCTTGAGAGAAAGAGTGACAAAGATATGACAAATATTGCATGTAAGTTTGAACAAAATTAAATCTTCAACAAGTAGGAAAATTACTGAATGTTTGATTTTCCCCCTTGTGCACCAGAGTCCTGGCATTTAACATGTACATGAGTGATGTACATTTTCTAGAGGAGATTCTCTTGAGGTTTCCTGGGGTTGCAGGTGGTAGGAAAGGTTAGTGATGGTGTTAGAGAAAGGTCTTTTAGAATCAATGAGCCTTAGGATTTGAAAGTACTTAGAATCATAGTGAAGCACATGGTCTCAGATGATTTTCGGCCCCAGAAAATGGATGCAATATTCCCTTGGGATTCTAAGTATACTCCTGAGGCATTGAAGAATTGGTTTTTTTCATTGATATAGCTCATGGGCACTCATAAACTTTCTTTCTTTTTTTTTTGGTGAGGCAATTGGGGTTGTGACTTGCCTAAGGTCACACAGCTAGTAAGTGTTAAGTGTCTGAGACCGGATTTGAACTCAGGTCCTCCTGACTCCAGGGCTGGTGCTCTATCCACTGTGCCACCTAGCTGCTCCCATTCATAAACTTTCCATCCAAATAATGGGTGCATTTCCAATTGTTATCTAGTCTTATTTGACTTTTAACAAGGGATGTTTTACTAAGGTGATACAGTTGGAATAATTGTTACAAAATATCCTCCCCAAAATCTATGCCACACATTTCCATAAATTCATATAATCCAATGAAAAATATGCTTCAGATAAGAGAGCATATGCCCATTCATTCACCCTTATGAATATTATATATTTCCTATGCTTCTTGGGGAGCAATGATTCTGGGTCTAGTCCATTTTTGGCTCCTGATGCCAACATGACTGGCAAGTATTTCAAAGATTCTACTAAAATTCCCAAGAGAAGATGGGAATCCTATGGCAATCTGAATGTCCTTCAATCAATGGTCTGGGTAGGTAGAAGGGACTAAGACATAAACTAATGTATTCTTCTCCTCTCTGCCCCCCAACCCTCAGTGACTTCTCAGAAAGTTTAGTTGGAATACTCTCTCCTGATTTCCAGTCAGTGTAATCTCTATATATCTCTCACTTTTGTATGGGTCTGCTCTTTTATAGAAGAGCTAAAACACACGACTTTTTCTTCAGCCAATCTATTCTCACCTCTTGTAAACATCATTCTATTTTATCCAGTGGCTCAATAGAGACAGCTAAATTGATTATGGCCTTTTCATACTTAATTGGAATGCCTTTGATTGATTCATTTCAATTGGACAAGTTCCCACGTGATTAGGGGACCCAGAGTATAGCATTTTATCACATACTTCAGGTGGGGTGGGATAATCTGGTTGATTTACTCAATTGATTCTACCCTTATAGTATAGCAGTCCTCAGTTGGAAGGAACTTTCAAATTAAGTCAGTCCAATCCATACTTGTATGAGAATCTTTTGGGCAGCTAGGTGGCGCAGTGGATAGAGCACTGACCCTGTATTCAGGTGTACCTGAGTTCAAATCCGGCCTCAGACACTTGACACTTACTAGCTGTGTGACCCTGGTCAAGTCACTTAACCCCCATTGCCCCACCAAAAAAACCCAAAAAAAACCCCAAAAAGAATTTTTTAGTGCACCACCCACAAGAAATCCGTAGGTCTTCACGTGAAAGTCTCCAGTAATGGGGAATTCACTCTCTTCCAAGAAAGTCTATTCTGCTTCTGTAGAGCTCTAATTGTTAAATTTTTTTTTTGTTTATATCAATTTGAATTTTTCCTCATTAGAGCTTCTACCAACTGATCCTAGTTCTGCCCTTCTAAGGTCAAGAAAAACAAATTCGATCCCTTTTTAATTTGACAAGCTTTCATAGTCTTGAAGACAGTCATCAATTTTCAATGAGCCCAACTCACAACATAAAATATTATCTTTTCCAGAGAAAAAAACCTCTGCTCCTTCAAATAATTCACATATGATATTGTTCCTCATTCCCTTTACATCATAATTGTTTTCTACTGAGTAAGATAGGTTGCAATTGATTAATTGGTATCCAATACCTAGAGAATAGAGTTCTGGAATATCTCTAGTACAATTGTGAATCCTACCTCATTTTTAGAATAGTATCCAAAATAGTTTAATTTATTTTTTAAAAATTAGAATAATTAGCCAGTGACAATTACCTTTTAGAGATGAACAGTATTCCCCTGAATATGCCTATTTTTTTCAGGCTGCCTCCTAATCCAGGGTATAGTGTAACATGTGCAGGATTTGGGGTCAGATAATCCAAGTGTGAGACTTGCCTCTCCCTATTACATTTGATCTGATGGTTATCAAGTCACTTCCTTCTCTAGGATTCAATTTGTTCATCTGTGAAAATAGGGAGTTAGACAAGCTGATCTCTAATCCATGCTCATCCCTAAACCCATGATGTTAGAGGTAGAAGAGTTGGAAAATATATATATTTTTTACCTTCCCATTAGATATTACAGCAATTATCAAACTCAGTTCCACAGAACCTTGGTATTTTAGATGATAATATTTGGGATTTGATAAAAAATCCTGATACTCATGACATTTAAAAAAATGAATAAATACAAAATTATTTATCTCTATTAATACTCCAGTAAGGTGACTTTAATATGTGATGAAAATAGACTTATCTATGAAAAACTAATTTGGAAAAATCTGGCCTAAAATTTTTCTTAAAAAAAAAATACTTAGAGATACTTTGAGTCAGAAGCAGATTATCTAAAACCTTAATCACATCTCCTATTATCTTTTCCTACCTTTGTAAATCCAATCTTGTAGGTCTCAACTGTTATTGATAGCCACAAGAAGAAGAAAGGTACACTAGGAACACTATTTTTCTTGTTGTTTTGTTTTTGTTTTGTTTTTTCATGAAGCAGTTGGGGTTAAGTGACTTGCTCAGAGTGACATAGCTAGTAAGTGTCAAGTGTCTGAGACTGGATTTGAACTCAGGTTCTTCTGAATCCAAGGCTGGTGCTTTATCCACTGAGCCACCTAGCTGCCCCTAGGAACACTATTTTTTTTTTAAATTTAGGGATTGGTAAATTCCTGACATCTGTGAGATCTTGATTAGTACTGTTAGGACTTTCTTTCTTTAGCCATTCTATGAAAACTGAGTATGAGGTATCAGAAGAGGAGAAACACAAACAGTTCAGCCTTTGCAATTCATTGCCTCGAGAGAAATGAATCAATGACACATCAAAGCAACACAGAAAAACACATTTCTGAAATGCTGTAAAATTGACTTGAAATGGATATGCTACATATTGGTCAAATGTTTTATTGGTGGCATTCACACTCTCACCAAAAATAGAAACAGGATATTTCTGAGAAATGTAACCAAAATTCAATTTCTTCTTTGAAAAATGCTTTCATCTACATATGAAATGGCTTTAACAAATATAAAATTATAATTACTGGACTTTAAATTATATATATAGTGTAGCCCCAAATCTTAGCTCAAATAGCTTAAAACCGAATTGATTCCTTTTGGGCCACCCTATTGCTTAAAGTATACTTTAAATACTTATACAAAAACATATGTGTGTTTACACAATGTATGTATATATGTGCATAATACACATATATGCATATATACAATTATATGTATTGATGTTTATTCATCCATTCCTTTTTATGGGTTAATTTGTTTGTGAGCCTCAGCAGACACCTAGCATAACCCATACCAAAAAAGGAGCACAAAATTCAACATTCTAAGAAAGTGGTCTTGTGTCCTCTACTTAAAGACATCCAAAAAGGAAGAGTCTACTATCTCTCTAGGCAACTCATCTTCCAAGTTCTTACTGACATCAAACTCAAAGTGTTCAAAATGTTCTTGGCAACTTCTACCAGGAATCACTGGTTCTGTCCTCTGGATATAATCAGAATAAGTTCCTCTTCTACAAGAGAAGCTTACAAATATTTGAACACTGTTCTCCTGTTCTTACTGAATTTTCTTTTCCCAGTTCTCTTAATCTATCTTTGTATGACATAAATATAGAGCTCTCTACTATCTTGGTTGCTCTTCTCTGGATCCTCTCTAATTATATCTATATTGACCTTGATAAGTGAATACCATTTATAACTTAAATATGTGTTTATCCCCTCTTGCATAGATTTTCTTTCATAGTGTTCTCAGTATGCTCACTTTTCCCCCTTCCTTCTCTTCCCTATATACTTCTTTTTTATCAGATGTGGTTTTGACTGTTAGAACATTACAGAAGATTCTACAAGACATTGAGGTGGCATAGTAGATAGAGTTCCAGGGCTGGAGTCAGGAAGAATAATCTTCCTGAGTTCAGATGTAGCCTCAGACCCTTATTAGCTGTATGACCTTGGGCAATTCACTTAAGCCTGTTCAACTCAGGTTCCTTATCTGCAAAATGAACTAGAGAAGAAAACAGCAAAGCGCTCCAGTATCTTTGCCAAGAAAACCCCAAATGGGGTCATAAAAAGGTGGACATAATTATAAAACAACTGAACAATGACAACAATACAAGTCTCTATGCTTCTTTGATACATTATTTATGCAGTATATTACAGAGAATTGTTCAACAATAGTATGAATAATAAATAGTTTACAATGGTTCTGATCTTAGGTTGAATTAACAGAGGCTATATTCAACTGAACTATGATTTTTTTTTTGAAATTTCAAATTGTTGAAGAAAGTATAATGCAGGAGAAAGAACACAAATTTTGGAGCCATAAGATTTGGCACTGAATTTAGACTTTGCCATTAACTACCTTTGAGGTATTCTGTGTTAGATGATCCTTTCCAGGCCTAGTATTCAATGTTTAAAGGTTCATGGTAATCCAAAAATTCTAAAATGCTCACTGGTACTAATCTATAAGTCTATGCTCTTTTGTATTTATCATGTTTCATGTTTTAATGTCCCTTCTAACTTCAAATTGCTACATGCTATTGTCTCTGGAAGGCCTAATATTCAGTTTTATGAAGTCTCTTTCAGCTTTTCCATTTCATATTTTAAAGTCCTTTGCATCTTCAATCTTCTAAGTTCTAAAAATCTCTTCCATCTTGGATATTCTAGGTTTAAACATTCTCTTCTCTGTGATCTCTTACCTTTCTAACATTTCAGGATTCTATGATTACTATGCAGTTTTCAAACAATAGGGAGCTAGTGAATATGAATTCTTTTTCTTAGTGGATCAGAGAATAAACTTAAAAACAAAATATATTCCAGATGCCCTTAATTCCTTTTGGGGGGGGGAGGAGCTTGGATGGAAACAAAAAGTCACTATATATTTGCCATGCAGACATGATGGCACACATGCCTTCCTCAAGAAAAAACAAAAAAATAAGAAACAAACAAAAAAAACCCCAGATAGATGGAAAAGAAACATTTTCATCTTTGGCTGGCAACCCTGAATTCTGGAGAAAGTAAAAACAGGAGAGGCAGGGGAAAAAAAAAATGTTCTTCTCTCCAGGCTTGTGAAGGGACCATACATCTCTTTGACCTGGAATAGAAAAGGGACAATAATCACTTGGGTCAGAGTGAGAGAGTCATCACTCTGAATATCATGTTGCTATTCCAGACCACATCTATCAAAATGAATCCTAGCAGTGGAAATACGGTACCCTGCAGTCATCCTGCCTTTCTTTGTTTTCTGTCATGTGTTCTTTTGTTTCTCAAACAGAGGACAGAATTCAGTTCTTGGCACTGTCTCTATTGCCACTTTCCTCGCCTTGGCAGAACAATCTGATAACGATAATCACCTGATGAGAGGTTTTTTTTCTTTTGTCATTATTGTGCAGATAGTGTGTCTGTTGCCCTTCGAAAACAAGAAAGCAACATCAACAATTTCTATGCATTTTCTTATAGAGCGAGTGTTAAAATTCAGTAGAAACAAGACCTGCAGGTGGATGTTCCTAGAGTCTCTGCTGTGGTGCAGGGAAATGATGATAGTGAATGTTCACTACCTGGTGCTTTATAGCTTACAAAGAATTTCTCTTATAAGAGCCCTAGAGAATAAGTTACACAATATAGCAACCCCCTAACAGGGCCTTTCCTAGTTGATAGTCCCTCCTCCTTTCTTGATAAAATTACCTTTTATAGTAATATTTTGTATTGACATATCTGACAGTCAGCCAATAAGCTTGTATGAAACACTGTGTTCCAGGAATTGTTTGAAGGACTAGATGTATTTTTTTTTTGGCAGGGCAATAAGGGTTAAGTGACTTACCCAGGGTCACACAGCTAGTAAATGTCAAGTACCTGAGGCTGGATTTGAACTCAGGTCCTCCTGAATCCAGGGCTGGTGCGTTATCCACTGTGCCACCTAGCTGCCCGACTAGATGTACTTTTATAAACACCTACTATGTTACAGGAATTGTCCTAAGGACTAGATGTATATCTTGTTTTCCCTTACTAGAATGTCAGCTTCTTAAGGGCTGATTTTTATCTTTAAAGCCCAAGGCAGCAGGCAGTGTGTAGAGTGCTAGGCCTGCAGTCAGGAGTAATAATAGCTGGTATTTTAAAAGTACCTACTATGGGGGGCAGTTAGGTGGCATAGTGGATAAAGCACTGGCCCTGGATTCAGGAGGACCTGAATTCAAATCCAGCCTCAGGCACTTGACACTTACTAGCTGTATGACCCTGGGCAAGTCGCTTAACCTTCATTGTCCCGCAAAAAAAAAAAAAAAAAAAAGTTCCTACTATGAGCCAGGGACTATACTAAATATTGTACAAATATGATCTCATTGGATCCTCACAAGAGCCCTGGGATGTGAGTGCTATTATTATCTTTAGTTTACATTTGAATAAACTGAGATAGACAAAAGTTAAGTGACTTGCTCATGATGTCCCATGGCTAGCAATGGTTTGAGAATGGATTTGAGGTCAGGTTTTCTTAACTTCAGGTCCAGTGCTCTATCTACTACAATACCTAACATCCTTGAAGAATAGAATTGAAGGATCCTATTGGCTTTAGGAAGATTTGAGTTCAAATCCAGAATCAGAAACTTCCTGGTTGTGTGATGGCTTAGTTGCTTTCTACCTCAGTTTCTTCAATTGTAAAATGAGAATAATAATAACACTAACCTCTCAGGATAAGACTAGTCTTCTGACCCTGGGAAAATCATTACTATCCTCTGGCCTTCACTTTTTTAGCTGAAAAATTGGAGAGCAATTCTGAAAACATGTATTAAATATTTGTGTGTGTGTGTGTGTGTATGTGTACCAGACACCATATTGGGCCTTTGGAGGAAGGGAATAAGAATTTATTAATAATAGCTAATATTTATATAGTCCTAACTATATGCCAGGCTCTATGCTAAACATTTTACAATTATTATTTAATTTGATGCTCACAATATTCTCTGGGAGGTAGGGGCTATTTATATCTCCATTTTATAGATGAAGAAACTCAGACAAACTCAGACCTTTGGCACAAAGGTCACAAAGCTACTAAGAGTCTAAGACCAGATTTGAACTCAAGCCTTCTTCACTCCAGGCCCAATGCTTTATATACTGGGCCATCAAGCAACAACACTCACAACAATACTGGAAAGTAAGTCAGTGAGGAACCTACTATCTCCCAAGTCAGTGTATTTCATTTTGGAAAGTTCTAATTATTGAGAAGCACATCTCCTTGTAACTTCAACATACTATCCCTAGTTTTGTTTGTTTTTTCTGGGCAATGAGGGTTGAGTGACTTGCCCAGGGTCACCCAGCTAGTAAGTGTCAAGTGTCTGAGACTGGATTTGAACTCAGGTACTCCTGAATCCAGGGCTGGTGCTTTATCCACTGCGCCACCTAGCTGCCCCTATCCCGAGTTTTATATTCTGGGACAAGCAGAATAATTCTATAACGTTTTCTACATGATATCCCTCAAAGAATTTGAAAGAAATTATGTATTTATTTATATAGGCAACTAGATGGCTCACTGGAAAGAGCACTGGGCCTAGAGTCAGGAAGACCTGAGTTCAAATGCCACCTCAGATACCAACTAACTGTATAAACCTGGACAAGTCACTTAACCTCACTGGAGCAGGAAATGGTAAATCACTCCAGTATCTTTGCTAAGAAGCTACCCTGCACAGTATTAGCAGGTGGTGGTCCATGACTGAATGTCTGAATAACAAATTTACATATAGATAGGTGATAGATAGATAGATAGATAGATATAAATATACACATACATTTATATGTGTATATATATATATATATGTATATGTGTATTTCAAGTATTTGAATCCTTATCTTCTGATTCTGTATTCTGTACGTGGTGGTTACATGTCAGTATATCCCTTAAACAGTGTTAATCAGCTTTGGGGATATCAGTCTTTTGCCCAAGATCTAAGGAACATGAGTTCGCTTTTCACCTTGAAGACAGCATGACCAAATTAGAAGATTCAGATTTGAATTCTGGTAAAGCTATTTGTTATTTGTATGACCCTGAACAAGTTGCTGTTCCTCTCTGAACCTCAGTTTCCTTATCTACAAAATGAGAGGGTTAAGTGATCTGTAAGGTTCCTTTCAACTCTCAGTTTGGGATTTCTAGCCTACAGGATTGATCTGATCACTGCTACTTACTTCAAAGGGTGTCCTTTAAATAAAGAATGATAGAACAAGTTTGGATGTTAAAATTGTTAGCCCAACACCTTCATTTAAAAGATAAGAAAGTCAAGGTTTATAAAATGAAGGCTTTTTCCCCCAAAGTAAAAAAGTAAATTGATAGAGGTGTCAAGAATATCAACCAGATTTCTTGCATCCTAACATAGTGCTTTGTTACTTTTGTCATATTTAGCTCAGATCGTGTCCATAAATCAAAAGGAAAAACAACAAAAACAAACCAAGTCTTTGGTTACCTCTGCTTGCAAACTAGACATCTAAATATTTGCAGGAGATGGGATTATGTGTTGTCTGTTCAATCTCCCCTCCTCCACCTTGCGTTTGCATGCTTAATTGCCAAAAGAATGATCCTTTAAAAATAGAAAGCATTTAGACATCATTCCTCAGTGCATGAGCCTAAGCGAACTGGTAAATTCAGGGAGATTATCATTGCATTCAAATGAACAGTCAGATGAGTTTTAAGAAATTTGATTGTCTTTCTAAAAAAAAGTATGATAAATTTTCTCATGTTATTATAATCTCCTTGTAATATGTAGGATTAAGGGCTGTTCAGGCTTCCATGCAGTAAATTCATTCTTACATGATATTAGGAGTTCTGATGGGTAAGGTAGAAACAAGGAAGTTAAGGGGGGCAAGCAAAGATACAGTATGTTTTTTTTCTCATTACTCTTTTTTTTTTTTTACCAAAGTAAATGACTATTTTAATGCCATAGAATATTATTTCAAAAAGTACTTAAGGGGGCAGCTAGGTGATGCAGTGGATAGAGCACCGGCCCTGGAGTCAGGAGTACCTGAGTTCAAATCCGGCCTCAGACACTTAACACTTACTAGCTGTGTGACCCTGGGCAAGTCACTTAACCCCAATTGCCTCACTAAAAAAAAAAAAAAAGTACTTAAAATGCAAGGTGGCTGGGTTTCATGGCTCACTCCTTTAAAAAAAAATCCTTAAAAAGGCAAGGTGGATTGGCTCCAAGGCTCACTTCTGTAATTCCAGCTACCAGGAAGTTTGAAGCTGGAGGATCTCTTCACTTCAGGTGATATGAGAGGTAGTGGGCCAAGCTGATTAATTCTGCATTGCATTTGCCATAGTTACGGTGAGTCTTCTTTTTTGGGAGATCACCAAGTTGTGAAAGGAGGGACAAACTGGACTAGTTAGAAATAGTCAGATTGGAATGCTGAGAGAATGGAAACAACCCTGGAATTGTAGTGAGAAGAACTGAGTTCAAGTTCAGGTTTAGATACTTAGTTTTGTGACAGATCATTTTGCCTCTCTGCTGTTCAGCTTCTCAGTCTATAAAATGGAAGATAATCTTTGGACTATCCACCTCAAAATGTTGTTTTATACATGTTGTAGCTTTCTACACACTATAAAGTACACCATAAGTATCAGCTAAAAGTAAGAGAAAATATTTGGACTATACAATGTGCAGAATCATAGATTTAGAGCTCATAGGGACCTCAGTAGTCATCTAGAACAATTTCCTAATTGTATACATGAAGAAACTGAAGTCCAGAGAGTCTACCCAGATAATAAGTTTCAGAACTCTTATTTAAACAAAGATCCTCTAATTTTTAAGCTATAAAGTGTTTTGCAAATGGTGGAAATTATATATTGTTATGAGCAATAAATATAATAACAATCTCCCTTCTCCATTTCTAATACTGATCTATTTGTATTTTTTAAGTCCCAGCTAAAATCTCTTCTACAGAAAGTCTTCCTTAAACCCTCTTAACCCCCCATTCTTTCCTCTGTTAATTATTTCCTATTTAAAAGGTATGTAGGGTATATAACTTCCTTTGTATACATTTGTTTCCACATTGTTTCCCTTATTAGATTGTAAGTTCTTTGAGGGCAGGTACTATCTTTTACTTCTTTATGTATCCCTGGCATTAAGCACAGTGCTTAGCACATAGTAGGTACTTAATAAATGTTTATTGATTTATTGTTGATTAGTAAGAATATTAGGATTAGCAGTAGAATCAGTAAAATTTTCCCATTTCATAAGGGGTCCCTAATATTGTTCTACATATAAAACAACTGTTGATAAAGCTATGACAAGGAACAGGTAAGGTCTCTCCTGAATGAAAAACAAACAAACAAAAAAGAACCCTGATGATCATTTATCCCTGAATATTTTAATTTGCAAACAGTCTTCACATGTCCTTGTATATTTTATTTGGAGAAATTCCTTTGAATTCTATACTTTGATAACAACAACACTCAAAACCATAACATATTGATAATAAGGAATATCTGGGAGGTATTGAGCACCTGCTTCCTGTTAAGTTTGGAGCTTGTGTTTATTTTGGTGCATACACCATATGTTATGGCTGTGTTTTCAAAAAATTAATAATTAATAAATTTAATGAAATTCATTTTGTGTGTTTTCTTGGAAAATATGATATTTAGTGTAGGAAGGGGAAATGTAATGTGGTATGATTGCATTCTTTATTTCTCTTTAAAAAAAGAAAAAAAAACTACACCAGACTCAGTTCTTTATTCAGATGGCCACAAAACTGAGGCAAACTTCCCATTTCTTCTCTCTTTGAGTCTTGGGGGTGTACTCAGATGCCCTGAACAAAAAAGTCAAGGAAACATAAAAGCTTTTCCTCCCAGTTGGTGTGACAGCTGCAACAGATAACGCTGCATGTTATCTTTCTATGTGCAGCTACAGAGGCTCAGGAGGGCATTCCAGTCCTAGGAGGTACTGCTACCTGGCGATACCTAAGGCCCCTTAATCTCAGCCTAGTGTCCCTTTTGTGGCCATCATATCTAGAAGCCCAAAGAAGGGCACCTGGATCATCTTGTGTATTAATTACCCGTGGGATCCCAAGGATGCCCTTAAGGTAGGATGAGAAGGAGAAATCGTTCTGGGACTGACTCTGAGAAACCTTCGGAGGACCTTCACAGACACAGTTCATTTTGGAACATTGAGATCTTGTCACATAGAGATGCTACTAAGTAGTGACACAAGAAAACCAGACAGTGAGGGAAGTGACATGCATACATATATTCTCCCTCAAGAAGCCTCCTTTCTGGTGAGGACACTTTGTAAGAGACCCAAAGATTCAGTGGCATCATGGGCATTTGTCCTTTGGAAACCTAGACAAGACAACATCCATCACCCTTCCCTAGATCCTTAGGATCAGCTGTGTCTTACTGACCCTTTACAAGATATTTAACATCCCCAAATCACAAAATCGGGCCAGCTTAGTTAAGTATATTAAGAACTAGTCGTAGTCTTGTTTCCTTGATGAGTAAATGACTAATAACTCCTGTCTTGCAATAGAATTACATGGGATGCAAATGCTTTCCAAGTCCTCGATGGGGACCTTCCTATCTTCTACCACTAACCATGGGGCTGACTGGTTTTCTAACAGCGCTGACAGACTTTAAGAAACCACCCTTCAAGAAGCATTTAATTGCTTACTATATGCCAAGGACTGTGTTAAGCACTGAAAGGCAAAAGACAGTCTCTGCCCTTTAGGAGCTCATAGTCTCATGGGGGAGACGACACGCAGATAAATACATACAAACAAGAAACTACTGGGGGCAGCTAGGTGGCACAGTGGATAAAGCACCGGCCCTAGATTAAGGAGGACCTGAGTTCAAATTCGGCCTCAGACACTTGCCACTTACTAGATGTGTGACCCTGGGCAAATCACTTAACCTTCATTGACCCACAAACAAACAAACAAACAAACAAAAAACCTACTACATGATGGAGTTGTTGTTTGTCCTTCATTCTGGAATAGGACCATGACATCAGAGTTGTGTAATCACTTGCAGTGAATTGGATTTAATTAATGGAGGGCTGTGCAAAGTCACCAACCTTCAACCCTCCTTCAGAGTCATCCAGGTCCAGTAGCAAGATATACATCGGGATGACTGGAAATGGCCCTGGATGTTTAAGCTGTGTGCCTAGGGTTACACAGCCAGTAAATGTCTGAGGTGAGATTTGAAATCAGGTCCTCCCAACTTCAGGGCCAGTGCTCTACTGTACTAACCAGCTAGGCCACATGATGGAGTGCTAATAAACAAGAAAAACTGCCATCTCTTCATAGGGCATTATTGTATAGAATTTGGAGTTGGAAGATGCCTTAGAGATAACCTCATAAATCAATTGCCTGTCCACATCCAATCTTTCCTACTAGATCTCTTCCACAATTTGCCTTCTGTGCTCCTTATGCGGAGCTGAATGGAGGTAGTAGAATTTATCCAGCATCATACATCTGTGATGATGGATAAAGTATTGGATCTAGAGTCAAGAAGACCTGAGTTCTAATCCTGCCTTACTAACACTTACCAGCTGTGTATATATGAGGCTGAACATGTCAATCAACCTCTGCTGCCTCAGTTTCCTTACTTATAAAATGGGGATAATAATAGCACCTACCCCCCAAGGTTGTTGTGAGAATGAAACAAATTGTAAGGTACTTTGCAAATCTGAAATTTTCATATACGTGATCATTAGTGTTATCAATTTTATATTATCTAACTTGAATCTTTTCAACTAGTTACAATATATTTCCTTTGTGGCATCATCTGCTTTTTTTTATCCATTGACACAAATCCCTATGGTTCTTTCAAATTAAGGACTTATTTACTTATTGGAACTTACCCAAGTTTTGATTGAATGATGGATTCAACCTAGATGTGAAGGCATTCTTGTGTATTGGCCCTCACCTTTACATGTATTTATATTTGTTGTCTCTCCCATTAGAATGTAAATTGCTTAAAGAAGAAATTGTTTCCCATCACCTATTAGCACAGTGTCTGAACTGATGCTTAATAAGTGCTTGCTGATTGATTAATTGAATGATAGATATAGTACTATCCTCTCAGTTTGCAGAAATGTGATGTGACTTGCCCAGGGTCACCCAGGTAGTAAATTCTAGAATGGACATTTAAACTGTGCACTTCTAACATTAAATTTAGCACTCTCATGCTATAATCAATGATCTTTCCAGAGCAAGATGCTGCTTTCCTCAGTGTTCAGTATGATCTTTGATAGAATTTGGTAGATTATAAGAGGTCCCAAAATGGTAAAAGATCTCTTCCCAATCCCATATATCATTCTCAGTAATGGTTTACTTATATATTAATAATTAATACTAATAGCAATACTCATAAGATTTTTAAAAAAAATAATTTTCACATAGCTACTTCAGTGTCTTAATAGTACAAAAGGTGTGTGACTTTACCAATGGGAGTACCAGTAAGCTTTAAATATCACTAGATAAGAAGAGATAATCTTCATGGATTTCTTTAAAAGGGGGAAAATCCCCCAATGGCTCAGCTTCTGGTAATAAGTTTCTGCCACTTGGCAAAGTTGGATCTTGGGTTAACTAAAAAACACTCCATGCTCAGAATGGCATTCTGAGTCTTTCCAGCTGTAGTTTTACCTACCAGAGCTCATGCTCTTCTGGTATGACCTTGGAGAATACAGACAGAGTCACCTCCACATGATAATGAAGCATCAGAGGAGGATTATAGTAGAGCATTCTTATTTCTTTAATAATTTCAACAATATCACAATTGTAGGTGACCCTTCTGACTGGATAAGAAGGAAGAAAGGACAGTTGGGAGTGGGGAGCAGTGGTGCAGAAAAAGTGTTTAAGTTTCATCTGCATTAACAGTTTCTCAATCATTTTCCCAAGTCTAGTCTCTAAATAATCAACAAAACAGTAAACTAAGCTTAGATTTATAGCATTTGTAGATTTCCAATTTGCAAATTCTCATACTGAAAATTTAACAATACTTTCTGCTGCTTGAAGCTGGTTTTGACACAACTCTCAGGGGAGGCAGACAGGAATAGAGCAATATGATGCAATAACCCTGCAGAGGGCCCAGCCTTTCCTCCCACCATGGGCCTGCCTAAAGACAATATATAAGAGCAAAAAAAAATATGGGTGGTCTCTTGTGGTGGGAAAAGAACGGTTTCTGAAATCAGTGCATGTGGGTTCAAATCCTACCTTTGACACTCACTACCTATGTGACCAAAGGCAAATTCCTTAACCTTCCTGTGCCTCAGTTTCCTTATCTATAAATCAAAACAACTAGATAGTATTTGGGTTCTTTCTAACTCTGGATCTCGGAGTCTATTAATTGGCATCTATGTATCATTTCAAGGTTTATAAAAGGGTATATATGTGTGTTTGTACATATTTGTATATATTGTATGTGTATTGTATTTGCACACATGTATTTGTGTATATATATATATACATATATATATATATATATATATATACATACATACAGAGAGAGAGGGAGAATGTGTGTATACAGAGAGAGAAAGGGAGAAGGATGGTGGCAGGGAGGAAGAGAGGCAGGGAGAGAAAGAGAGATTTATCCTCACAACAACCCTATGAGGGTAAAATGTCAGCATGGCATGGTAGAAGAAGTGATTGCCTCATGTCAGGAAGTCATGAGTTCAAGTCTTGCCCCTAAAACATACTGGGCATGTGACTCCATATGTACTTAATCTGTTATTTGCTGCAGGAAACTTAAAAACTAAGTTTCAGTTGCAGATTTTTAGCCTTTCATCACCTATACCAATGAAAACACAAGTCCAAAAATTATACAAACCTAAGATAACTAAGTGACTGTGATTAGTATCAGTCCTGTTTTATAGATTAGAATACTGAATTTCAATGAGATGAAATGGCTTGCTTAGATTATAGAACTAGTCATTTTTTAGGGAGGATTGAATTCAAGGCTGCCTGACATGGATTCCAGGGTTCAATCCATTTGGCCAGGTTACTTTTCTTTTCTTTGTTTTTTGTTTGTTTGTTTGTTTGTTTTTTGTGAGGCAATTGGGGTTAAGTAACTTGCCCAGGGTCACACAGCTAGTAACTGTCAAGTGTCTTAGGCTGGATTTTAACTCAGGTCCTCCTGACTTCAGGGCCGATGCTTTATCCACTGTGCCACCTAGCTGCCCAGTGGCCAGGTTACTTTTCAAAGAGTGCTTTTACTGATGGTGAAAAGATACCATTTGTGCATAACCTGGGATTTTTAGAAGAGTCAGTTATAGACCTTGCTACTGCAGAGCAATCCAGCTGTGAGGATCAGATGTTCCTAGATATCTTATCTTTTGAGTGTTGTGTTCTTTTCCCATGCTGTGATTGTTGTTCTATGGGGACCCATGTTTGGGACCATTTTTCCAGATGTCTGAAATCTGAGGAAAGGGGAATATCAGAGAATTAGCTGTGATTCATCTGTATGAATAGGTCAATAGTCACTATATCCTTGAGAGCACCTTCTGAGCCATTCCTTCCTCATTAAACAGTCTATGTGTCAGAGACCCTTAAGGGCTCCCAGATTTCAAAGACCTGGGGGATCTGACACCAGAAATCTTGTGTCAGAATACCCTGACAGACTCCTTTCTTATGGCTGTTGGGTTTTATGGTTATTATCAGAGAATCTCCATATGCTATGATCTGGGCTCTTTAGATACTCGTGGTCTCAGGTGGTATTTCCCAGTGACAGTGCATGCATTGCCATTGAACACTGCCTTTAAGACAAGAATATATCTTGTGAAATGTTTAAAGAACATTTTTACAGTCATTTAATGATAGAATATGTGGCTACATGCTGACCTTTTATAGATGCTTGCATTTATATAGGACTTGTCAGTTTACAAAGCACTTTCTTCACAGAAACCTTATGATTTGGCAGTTTTTGTATCATTATCTCCATTTTGCATGTTAGGAAATTGAGATCCAGAGTGCTTGTCACTTGTCATTGGCCACATGGAATTAAAGAGGTAGAAGTAAGGCTTGACCATGTGCCTTCTGAATTCAACTCCCTATACCAAGAAGCATTTGCAGGGATATTATCTATATACATAATTTGCAACAAAGCATCAAGAGAGGCTCTATTGAGTCCCCTAAACAAAACAAAACAAAATGCTCTCCTTTGTGGATTAATGCCTAAAGATAACTTTACCATCTAAACTTCAGAGTTTTATAGTTGGTAAAATTCCCTTAGAGGACAGAATATAGTAAGCTACTCTTAGTCATTTGTACCTCATAGTAACTGTTGGATAGGAGAAAATGTTTTGATGGAGCAAACAGTTCCAGAGAGAGCATGAGGGGACTTGATCATTGAGTTGAGTGAGTCATGATTTCTTCAGTGGGTTTCAAAGTGATAGGAAAAGAGGAATGAGGTATAAAATGGGACGATACTGAAAACAAACATTACTTCCACAACTCTTGGCCAGGGCTGGCCCTAGTTGACATTTACACTATTTATCTTGGAAATATGAATAAATATTTCTGAGATGGTTACACAGGACTAGATATCTTATGAAATCCAAATTTTGTCATTGTTGTTTATTGTATTTGTAGACAGATCTAATCCTGGATAGAAATTAATTACCCCCTCACCGCCCCCCCACACATACACATACTTTAACTAATCTGGAGGACATCCAGAGGAGAACAATTTGGATGAAGAACCTGAAGTCTATGCCATATGAGGATCAGTTGGAGGAACTTGGAATGTGTAGTTGGCAAAGTGAAGTCTTGTGGTGGTGAGGGAAATGGTGAGCATTAAAGGTGGTTGTCCTCAAGCATTTAAAAGATGGCTATTATGTAGAAAAGGGATTAAACCTGATCCATTTGGTTCCAGAGGATAGAATTAAGAGCAATAGATAGTGATTGTAAAAGGGCACATTTCAGGCTTAATGTTTGGAAAAACTCTTTAATAACTGCAGCTAAAGAAAAGTGAAATGGGATGTTTTCCCCTCTATCATTGGAAATCAACAAAAAGAGACTGATATCCTTTCACATGTATTATAGAAAAAAATATTTTTGTTAGGTTCACCAAGTACCCTTACAATTCTAAATCTCTATGATGCTAAGCCTATCCAACTAAAATGATGGATACCCATAAAAACCAACAAAAACAACAACTTTTTTTTGAAAGAGTAAAAATAATTTGCATTTCTTTAAAAACCAACTTTGAAAGACTTAAGTATTCTGGTCAATGTAATGATCAATTACAATTGCAGGAGAATTAAATTAATATGTGGTAGCAATAATCTTAACAAAATAAGGATGATCGGGTTGTAGAATGATATAGATAGATAGAAAAAGAAGAAAGAAAGAAACAGAAAATTAGAAAAAAGAAGGAAAGAAAGGAAGGAAGGGAGGGAGGAAAGAAGAAAGCTTTAGATTGAAAGACATATAAATGGGGAAGCTAGGTGGCGCAATGGATAGAGCACCAGCCCTGGAGTGAGGAGGACCTGAGTTCAAATCCGACCTCAGACACTTAACACTTACTAGCTGTGTGACTCTGGGCAAGTCACTTAACCCCAATTGCCTCACAAAAAAAGAAAAGAAAGAAAAAAGACACACACACACACACACACACACACACATATATGTATGTGGGAGTGGGTATGGGTGTGTGTATAGAGAAAGATCTATATCTATAGATATAGAGTTCTCTATATTGCCATTTAGTTAATAAGCATTATTATTCAAACAATAAACCAAAACCCTTTTACAGCTTTAATCTAACATTAGATATTTATGTTTTATATAAACAAAGAAGTAGTTCTTAGTGATCACCTAATGCAACTCTCTCATTTTTTCAGATGAGAGAAATGAGGCTGGCAGAGAAATTATTTTGTCTAGAGATATACAGCTGGTTGGTTAAATGGAGAGTAAGGAGGAGAATACAGGTAGTTACTGTGCTCTTTTCATTGCATTATGTTATTATTTTTATGGCCACTTTTCCTATAAGAAGTCACAGCTTGAACATATGTAATTTAAACACACACACGTACACATGTGTATGTATGTATATGTATACATATACATGCATTTATGTATATATGTATATTCCACCTAGCTGCATATACACATATATACACATATATGTATATACACATATGATACCAGTAAAAATGGCTAACATTTATATAGCACTATGCACAGCTCTATGTTAAGCAATTTATAAATATTTTCTCATTTGATTTTCACAAAAATGCTGAGATGTAGGTGCTGTTATTCCTCCCATTTTACAGATGAGGAAACTGAGGAAAAGTAGGTTAAGTGACTTGCCCAAGATCATACAGCTACTAAGTATCTGAGTTCAGATGTGAACTCGTCTGTCTTGAATTTTAGGACTGTCTGGCCCTTCATCTGTTGTGCCACTTAGTATATAAGCATATAGGTATAGTATGTATGTATGTATGTATGTGTATATATGTGTGTATTTGTATGCATGTATACACAAACACATACATTCTTAATCATTTATGCCTCTAAAGTAGGTTTATATATACTATAATTATACAACTATAATGATATCAATATAAATATTATACATAGTCATACACATGAAATTATACTTATATATTAGTGTAAACTCCAAAGTCCTGTATGCTTTTAGAGTATTTTTGCTAAAGATAATATTAGTATTACTACTATTATTTTCAAAGAATTTTGAAGTTTACTTGATCTATAAGTTTCAGTTCTCCTGAAACGTTTGTTGGTTATCTAATATTTAATTACTTTTTAAAAAAATGAACTATGTTACTATAGTACAACTTTTACATACAAAAATGAGATGGAACCTGGCCAATTGATTTATCTCTATCAAAGTTAAAATTACAGGTGATGAGTCTTTAAAGTGTGAGGAAAATTTTAATATTCTGTTATGCCTTTATGAAGTGAAGACAGTTTTTCCCACGTCAATTTGAAAAGGCCACACTATTGACCAGACAAAAACTTGCCATGCCCTTTTCCAAGGAGGAACACACAAATTCTACACCATATAATCAAGAAGAGCCTGGGGTTTTGTTGTTGGTTGTTTGTTTGATTGCTATTTTACTTTCCTCCCACCCCATTGTGGTACCTTGCTGCAAAGCTCCTTACCCAGTAAGACACCCCACATCTTATTTAAGTAATAAATGCTTACTCTTCAGAGAGAAACAGAGGAAGGCAGCTTTCAATTAGAGTCAAAGAGTAAGACAACAAAGAGTCAAGAAGATGACTGGCTATCAAATCAAGAAAGGTCCAGCACTGGCAACCAAGAGGGAAGCTTCTAAGTGAGCTGACACAGGGATTCCATCTGAAAAGTCCATCCAACAAAGACTCTGTATCCAGGGAGATGGTTCCTGAGGATACCAGGAAGAAAGGCAATCAGGGCCCTGTAGTACCAAAGGCATCAGCTAGTTTGGCCATATGTGTCCCTTATTATCATGTTACCCTAAATCTGGGACCACTTTTCCCAGTATTTGTAGAATGTTTTGCTCCAGTTTTAAAGGGGGAATGTTTTTAACCTGCTACTTATATCATGTAACCTTAGTAAATACCTTCTGACTGAATCTTAATGTCAAGCACCTGAGTTAGGGTTTGTAAGCTGTAGTTTTGGAGTTCTGACCTACAGAATTGAACCTCAAGATATTACTCCACCTCTTTGAAAGAGTTCAGGGGAATACTAAATACAACAGTCTAAATAAATAGAACATAAGAAAGTTTTTAAAGTAGGAAGTGCTTAGTTCATAGCTCTGTCCTCTATAGGGAGAGCTGAAGAATTTGAGAAGCTTGACAAAGGGCGATGCCAGTTAATATGAGATTCAACTTATATTGTCCAACTTAAATCCTTGTAATGTGAATTCACTTTTACCCCAGTCAGCTCTCTAAAACATTTTTCATTTTCTTTCTCTACAAGATGATGTAAGATTGATGATCTATCTTGTTTCCATGAATACTTCAGCATTCTCACATATTTCAATATACGTTTATGTATGCTGTGAAGGCAGCTGTACAAGGAAAAGAATTCCTACAGGACAGACTCATAGTGGTTGGGTGGAGATTACTGAGTCAATGCAGGTTTTTTCCCCGCCAGACTGCAAATCTTCCTTTCCATTTCAGAAAAGAAAACAATTTTCTATCCAACTTGGACAGTATGTATACTATATAAACATGTGTATGCAGGACTGCTGCCCTAATGGGACCTCAGAAATAATGATGAGAAACATGAAAATAAGGAGGGGGAATTTCCAGTTGTGATCTTATGGTTGAGACTTCCTCACAATTCTCCCCACCCCCATACACATACATAATGTACCATCATAGCAAAAAGTGATGATGGTGGAGGATGGGAAGGAGAAAGACAGACACAGAGAGAAGATAAGAGGAAAGGAAGCAGGAGAGAATGAGGGAGAAAGAGACAAAAGAAAGAGTAGAAGATAAGAAAGGTATCCAGGAAAGAACAGGTAAAATTATTATTTTTTTCTGGGAACTGAGCTTTGTCTAAATTTGGAAACAAAAGACACCCCAAATTGAAAAATAAGAGTTTTCATCTCTAAATCATTTTATATTTTACAAAACTTTCTCTTCCTAACAATGCAAGTTTCACTATCCCCATTTTACAGATGAAGATATTGAGGCTCAGGGAGATAAAATTAATTGCCCAAGGTCATTCAGCCAATAAATAATTCAGTTGGGGCTGGAACCCAAGCATTCTGATTTAATGCTCTTTCCCCCCTAATGTGTGACATTGAATCATGATCCTCTTAACTAATAAGAAAAAGAAAATAGAATAAAAGTAACGTGACTGAATTAGAACTCGTCTGATTTCAGACGATATACATATTTAAAAAGTATGAAGCTCTTCACAAATGTGAATGTAAGTAACTCAGTGTAAGGTGGAGTAATTCAAAATAGCCTGACTTAGATCATTTTAGGTGAGGTACTTTGGGCTGAATCTAGCAATAGTTAGCTTACAAATGAGTACGCATGATGTAACAATAAACTTGGACATTTATAGTGTAAAATGAAAGTGCCTATCACATGCCATGTAACGGATTATTTATATTTTCTTTTAAACAGTACCAAGTGTAGGCACTGTCTGGAAATTTGACCATTTTCTTCTGGAGGAATTGAATATATTTACCTCATTATCCTAAATAATACCCACATATAAAATGAAAATATCTCAAAATCCTACACAAATGAACGCCCACATGCCAAATTTTTGTGAATTATTGTATTCCTTTAAACAGCACTCTCATTTTTTTTTGGAGGGGGGATGAAGGGGTGTGTAAAAAACAGGAGAACAGGAAAATACCTTGATCTTTGGAAGAAATGACAATTTAAATGGAAACTACTAAAGAAAAAGAGTAAGTACCAAAAGAAAAAAAAATACTGCCGTGGAAGCCAAAGGGTTGTCTTCCCTTGCATCTTTACAGAAGAATGAAACTGGTTTAGAAGTAGACATAATGGGGCATAAAAAGGGGAAAAGTCTATTTACTACAGATCATGACCTTGCCACCCCAAGTTCAAAGGGAGACTCTACTATCATCAGCTGAGTTTTATACCTATTCTCGGTCCATAGAATTCAAGCTGTCTCTGATTCAGTGCTTAGGAGTTAGATCCCAGCATCTGAGATCTTATTGTAAGAAAAAGGAGGTCACTTGCTTTTCAAACCATAGCTTTACTTAAAGACAACTGAAACCATTATACAATTGTGTATAGATTCAAGAAAGGAGAATATATAAGCAAGGATTATGAATGATATATTAATATGTTTGTTGATTTTTGGTTATTATACAGATCTGGGATTTTGTTAATAAAGGGACTTCCAGGGAGGAAACAGAATTGGCTAATGCTGATCAGGTCTTATTCTGCAATTTATAGTCTTAGAGAACTGCTTAGGATGATCGAGAAGTTAAATCATTTGTTTGAGGGAACTTCACCAGTCTGAGAACAACTAAGGCCAAGATCTAGAAGTCTGCCTGATTTGATGACCACATTACTATTATTAAAATATGGAAACAGAGGCTTAGAGAGCTGACTTTATTTAGGTTACACATCCAATCAGTAAAATCCCAGGTTTTATTTTTCTTCATGACATCTCATTTATTATTAAAAAGATTCTGTGAGGTCTGCAAAATAGGTCTCCATTGAATCTCAAAGTTGCATGGGAACTCAGAAGTCCTCTACTCCTACTTTTTCTATATGTTGATGAGAAAAATGGGAAGATTGTTGAACTTTTACTAAGAAAGTGGGGGTAAATTATTTTATTTTTATATAGCTTTTAAGTTTAAACAAGAATCTATGTATACTTAACTATAATCAGATTCCTTTTGATCTCTATTCCCTAGTCCTCGTTCTCTTCTCTGATTCCAAAAAGAAAAAGAAAAAAAGTCTTCTCTCTATTCCCCATGATGTCCTTTTAGTTATTCCTAAATCCATATCCTCATGCCATTAGGCAAGGGGTTACAATCTTAGAAGGGAAGTGGATGGGAGTAATATCCTAATTATACTACTATTAGATTATGTCATATTCTATTACTTTATGTATACTCATGGGAAAATCACTTACCAAACCCTTAGTTTCTTCCTTTGAAAAATAGAAATAATAGCAGTAATATTATCTATGATATAACTAACTTGGGAAGAAAAATTTTTGTAACCTTAAAGAATTATATAAATTTGAGTTATTTTTTTCTATTGTTATGGGGAAAATGGGGTAGGAGGTTTGGGGTAGGGGCTAGGGGCTTGGGGTCCTTAGGAATTCCTCTTTAAAGAGTTACACCCTCTTGTACACAAAAGCAATTAGAATAAGATAGTAGTTCATCCAGGGGCAGGGGAAGGGAAGGGAAACCAAGAGAGAAATTGGACTTCTTCTCATGGGGAGAAAGGCATGGCACAGAGCATGGCTCTGAGATACCAATCTCCTCGAACAGGAGACAGGCAGATACTTTTATAGAGGACTGATGGGGGTGACCATCTGACTGTGGAAAGTTCCCTTAGTGAGGGAGGACCATCCCCCACTGGTGGCTGGAGGAGTTGGGTGAGGGGTGGCTGCAGGTCTCTCAAGCATCTCTCTACACAAAGGCAGCAAACTTATCTCCCCAGGGGTGAGGGAGACTGGAATGAAGGGTGGGGGTCCTGGAGCTAGTTCAGTCTGATCTGGTTCTACTTATCTCTTTAGGTGTGCCTGTCTTTTGGTTTAGTTTCTCAAGCAGAAGTTTCCTTGATGTACCCCAGAGAACTTCTGGGGTGCTCTAGGCCTATAACACTATCAAATACTTCTTCCACCCTAAACAAAACAAAACAAAACAACCTTGAGGTAGCATCTCCTTAAAATGCACAAGCACTTCTTGGAATGGATAACAAATTCCAGTGATAACAATGTGCAAGTATAATGAACACACATAGCCAATACAACTTACAACTCCAGAAATGTAAGGTCTTGATGACTTTTCTTTCTTCAAAGTTCTCACAAAGTTTCCTATGCATGAGGAATGGATGTTGTGTGGAACAAATTGTTCTGCTACTCATCTTCTTTCAGGGTATAGCATTTCAGTCTTATGGATAAATATATTCTTAGAATGGGTCAAGTTGTTTGCTCTGCCACTGAGCAGCTGTCAACTGACTAGGCCAAATTAGAAGGTTTCTTTGGCATTGCACAGCATCTCTTGGATTGGACCAGGCTGATTGCTTGGCTGGGGAGTGGTATCTTTCCTGAGTGGGTTGTTCTGATATACCCTCTAGGCTCACTCTTCCATGGGAAGCTTCAATTTTTTCACTACATTCAGCCATTGGCTCTGCTTGGTTGTATGATGCTCTCTTAACCCAAACTATTATAGCAATCTTTTCAATTGGAGTGGTTCTTTGGACTTTTGGCTAAGAGAGCATCCTTTAGCTTTTAGCAGAAATATTTCCTCTTGCTCCCTGAGAGTCACTTGCAGATTGTAAGCAGGCCTTGAGGTCTATGTTCTTTTATTCAAAAATCCTTCCAGTTTTAAAGCCAGTTCCTTCAATTACATTCTCCACTTGGGCTTATAGTGAAGAGCAACAATTCATTTAGTTATACACCCAAAATTCCTTTTGTGCAGGCCTCAGACAGATGAGGGCCTAAAGACAATGCTAGGAATGAAGCCTGTGCCTTAGGGCCTTTGTTGGTTGCTTCATATTCAATCAAGTTATTCAAATCTCAGAGGCTTTCTAATATATGGAATGTTAATTTTAACATCTGAAGACCTTCCCTTTTATTTTTCAGTTTCTGTTTTTCTTCCTTTGACCTTTCAGTTTTGCTTAAATCCCTATCCCGTAAAGGTTTAAAAACTGTTTTCCTAACAACAGTTTAGTGAGTGAGAGAGTGTTCTTATCTCCATTTTACAGATAAGGAAATTGAGGATTAGTGAAGTGACCAGCCTATGGCCACACACATACCTAGTCAATTTTAAAGCCAGTATTTGACCAAAGGGCTCTGATATTAAGTCCATTAATCTTTCTAGTACACCATAATTCAAGCCAAGTAGCTAAAGAGAAATAGTTTCATGAGTGCTAATACTGTAACCTCAAACCTTAAAACCAATATCACAAGTTGAATATTTCCAATCAACAAATTAAAAGATGACAAGGTTTAAGGATTTTAGCCAGGTTTCAGGATAACAAAAATAGGTATAAAACGTAGTCCGCTACAATTGAATTAAAAGTGGGAAAAAGAGGTACCCACATACTATGAAGCAAAGGAGAATGAGGTAAGTACAAAACAGAGGTACAGGCAAAATAATATATAAATAAAAGCTAGACTTTTCTTTTATTTGGGAAAATGAGGCATCAGGCAAAACTTTGTGGAGGAGGGGTCACCTACTATGAGTTTTGAAGGAAGGGAGAGACTTTAACAACAACTAGAGGTATATGAGGTGATAAGGCTATCTTACAGATTACAGACAGATTGAAGATAGAAATGGAAAAGGGAATGATCAGAACAAGGAATAGTCCCAGTTTTCTAGGAGTGTAGAAGATGTGAAAGGGAATAGTAAGAAACAAGGTGAAAGAAATATGAGGGGTCTAGACTGGAGAAAGCCTTGAATACCACAATCTTTACATGATAAGAAATGGGAGGTAGGTCACTTTCAATATCTCTGTATTATAAACTTAACAAAATATTTATAATTCAGAAGAGTCCAAGTGGAATATTCATAATCCATTTAAATGCTTAATTGTGTGGTTTTCTATTTCTGAATAATTTAGGGCAGTTCATAAAGATAGCCTTTAGGTTTTTTTGCCTTGTTTTTGTTTGTTCGTTTGTTTTTGTTTTTAGGCACTAAGACTCTACCTTGAGCAATTGCCATGAAGTAAAAAGTGATGACTAAATGAGAGTAACAGGAATAGTCAACCCTGAAAATATTTTCCTCATTTATCCTCCCAAAAGAAATAATCAAAAAAAGTGAAGTTAACCTAGACTACTTTAAGAGAAAGAAGCATGTCTGAAACCAGGGAGGTAATTGTTCTACCATACTCTTCCCTATTTAGATCACATTTGTAGTACTATTCAGTTCTGGGTATGGCATGTTAAGAAAGACACACATAAACTGAAATATGTACAGAAAATAGTAAACATCGTGGGGAAAGAAACAGAACACTTATAGCAGATTAGTCTTTGAAGAAACTAAGAATTTGCCTGGAGAAGAGAAGATTAAGGGGAGTAATATAGTTTTCAAATATCTGAAGGACTGATGGGGAAAAGGATTCATTTCATTCTGTTTGGCACCAGAGAGAATGAGTAGCAGTAATAAGAAGTTATAGAAAGCAATATATAGATTTGATATGAAGAAGGAATTTTAAAAAAATATTGTATGAATATATGAACACTTGAGTGTTCAGGAGACAGTGAATTTACCATCATAGGAATCTAGTAAGAGGCTAGATGACCACTTAATGGATTTTTTGTAGAGAAGGTAGTTACTTAAGGGTGGCTTGGACTCCATGGTCTCTGAGATCTCTTCCAACTCTTCAATTCTATGATTTGTTTCTATAATTCAGGCTTATTTTAATTTTGAATATTTGAAAGGTATACATATACACATATTCCATTTGAAACTATCTCAATTTATACATGATTTCTCCATTTCTTTTTTTCTGGTGGAGCAATGAGGGTTAGGTGACTTGCTAGGGGTCACACAGCTAGTAAGTGTCAAGTGTCTGAGGCTGGGTTTGAACTCAGGTCCTCCTGAATCCAGGGCCAGTGCATTATCCACTGTACCACCTAGTTGCCCACTATTTCTCCATTTTCTGTATATGAACTGTAAAATATTCCAATTTGAGAAATGATTAAAAGTTACAGTAACATCTAAGTACCAATTAAGTATTACATCATTAACTTAACTGTTATAAGTTCCACTTTTCTAAATAGAACCTTGTTTATATTTCTCCTACCTATGGGCTGCTCCAGGTCGTTTTTTTTTTTCTTTTCTTAGTTCAGGTCCCATCTGTTCTAGCTTGTATTAAACTGCTATTTATAATGCAGGTTTTAATTATCTCTTTATTACCTCTTTGCTATTTCCTCTTAACACTAAAGGGCACATCTAGCTCTTAGTTCCTCCTGGCCAAAGGTGACTCCTCTACCATATGGAACTCTACGATTCTTCATCTTCTCTCACTTCCAAGTGCCTTTGATGTTCACTTTAAGGGCGATATCAATATCTGTCCTTAGCTTCGCCTGGCTCACACAAGGGCCCCTTCCTGAAAGAGAGTGATCCCTGCTCTTAACAGAATGTATCTTTTGTATTGTATCACATTCTGTGTTGTGTTTACTTTATATGTTCGCTAATTTGCTTGTTTATTAATTTATTCATTGTTTAGCTGGAAGCATGGGAGACCTAGAAGGAACATAGTAGGTAGCTTTCCTTCTTTGTAAGAGGAAGTAGAATAAACTTGGTCTGCTTAGAACTGGAAGGTAGAAGTAGGAAAGATAAATTGAAGTTGCAGAGAGGAAGATTTTGATTTAATAAAAAGAAAAACTCCCTAATAAGTAGATAGAGTCCTTTAAGACACTAATGGACTAAAAGTGTGAGAAGTAAGGCTTACCAACTATATGGTAATGGTGTAGACAAGGTAGCTGTTTAAGGAAAACATGCAATATTATAAAGACTCACACTTATATACTGCTTTTAGATTTCTAAAGGGTTTTTCTCACTAAAAATTCTGTGAGGTGGATGGTAAGAGTATTACTTTAGTCATTTTATATATAAAGAAGCAGATGTTTCATTAAATGATTAGGCCTAATTCACAAATATGGAGTTGGGGGTCAAAATGAATATAAGTTCAATTCAAATGTTCTTTCCATTATATTATGATATCCTAGGCTTCTTTTAATTCAGAGATTCAGGGATATTTTTTCTAGTACTTTTAGAATGATTAAAAATAATGTATTATTGGTTAAGCAACTTGTTTAAATTTGTCAAACATCTTCTAAACAAAATCTTTTTTTTTTTTTTTTGGTGGGGCAATGAGGGTTAAGTGACTTGCCCAGGGTCACACAGCTAGTAAGTGTCAAGTGTCTGAGGCCAGATTTGAACACAGGTCCTCCCGAATCCAGGGCCAGCACCTTATCCACTGCGCCACCTAGCTGTCCCCCTTTTTAAAAATTTTAATTATATTTACTTAATTAGTGGGGCAATGAGGGTTAAGTGACTTGCCCAGGGTCACACAGTCAGCAAGTGTCAAGTGTCTGAGGCCAGATTTGAACTCAGGTCTTCCTGAATCCAGGGCTGGTGCTTTATCCACCGCGCCACCTCGCTGCCCCTTCTAAACAAAATCTAACCAAATATGCAGATGCTGCCAATACTACCACCACCATCACTACTACCATTACCACTATTATCACAATTATCATAATCATCATTATTGTCACAGAAACCTCGGGTTTGTCACATAAGGTTAGACAACTGTTCTTTATAATCTCTGAGGGCTTGTGATCAACAAAGACTCCAAGGAACATGTTATAGGATAGCATGATTTCATTTCCTCATATCCTCTTTGCAGGATACTTTTTCAGAGATTTTGGGGGTTTTTTGTTTTGTTTTGTTTTGTTTTGTGGGGCACTGAGGGTTAAGTAACTTGCCCAGGGTCACACAGCTAGTGTCAAGTGTCTGAGACCAGATTTGAACTCAGGTCCTCCTGAATCCAGGGTCAGTGTTTTATCCACTGTTCCATTTAGCTGCCCAGCCTCTTATACCATGCTCACCATCTGTCCTTATGCACTGATCTAAATAATACCTAGTAAACTAAGATAAAAAAAATTTAAGATAGAAAGCTTTTGTTTTATATCTTGCCTATTCACCACAGAAAAAATTTAATATAGCCCTTTAGAAACCTGTGCTTCCATAGCTTCTCCACCCATTCACTTTATTATCCCTTGCAATCTGACTTGTGACCTCACCTCTTCACTGGAACTGCTTTCTCCTCAAGGTTAAGAGAATCTTTTAATTGCAAAACCTGGTAGCCTTTTTCTCAGTCCTCATTCTTATTGACGTTTTTACAGTTTTGAAGTGAAGTTTCACCCCCTCCTGATATATACTTTGTGCTCTCTGGGATTTTGCCACACAGCTCTTTCCAGGAGCCTTTTCTATCTATTTGACCCCTTCTCAGACTCAATATATGTACCATCTTCTAAACATGGGTATTCCCCAGGGCTTATCTTAGATCCTCTTCTCTTTGCACTCTACAACCACTTACTTAATGAACTTTTCTTTCTTCAAATATCTTTTCCCTATAGAACCCTCCCAGATCTTTATAATTTTCTCTCTTTCCCAAACAACTTCTTCCTACCCACCTGAATACAAATAGTTTGGCAAACACATTTTTATTCCCCCTAACCTTAAACTACGATAATAACTAAAAGAAAAACCTCACCCCAAACCTCTCAAGTTATCTCATCCTCTGTCTTTGCAGTCAGACTTCTTGATAAAACCTGCCACAAGTCTTTGCTTCCAATTTTTATCCTTTAATGACCTTCTCAACCCATTGCTATCTAGTGAAGGACTTCCTGCCTCAAATGAAACTACCCTCTCCAAAGGTACTTGTACTTTTTGATTGATTTACTTTTTAATTGCCAAGTGTCTTGAGTTTTTCTTATTTCTCATCCTTCTGTATTTTTATACAGCATTTAACACTGTTGACCACACTCTTTTCTTGGACACATTTTCTTCTCTTTTTTTTTTCCTTGATGTTGTTTTCTGGGTTGTTTTTCTTACCTAATCATTCCTTTGTATTCTCCCTTACTGGAATCCTAACCCATTTTCCTCCTCCTAAATGTGGATGAATATAAAATCTCTTTCCTTCTCCCTATTTTTCATCTGAAACACTTTATTCTTAATTTGCTTTCTCTCTTGGTAAAATCATCCTCTCCTTCAGTTTTTTTTTTTTTTTTTTTGCAGGCAATGGGGGTTAAGTGACTTGCCCAGGGTCACACAGCCAGTAAGTGTCTAGTGTCTGAGGCTGGATTTGAACTCAGGTACTCCTGAATCCAGGGCCAGTGCTTTAACCACTGCGCCATCTAGCTGCCCCTCTCCTTCAGTTTGAAAGTAATTTTCCTGCAAATAGTTATGACTTGAATGTAACTCAGTGCCTCAATCCCTAATCCAAGCTCTCCTCCCAATTTCCTTCTATCACTTTGTGTTCCATCATCCTTCTTGTCATCCAGAGTTATAACTTTGATGTTATCCTTAATTCTTGCTTCTCCTTAAACCCCAAGATTCAATTAGTTGCCACATTTTGTCCATTTTACCTCCCAACAACTTCTCTTATATCCTTTCTTTTTTCCCCACTCATACGGACATCACCCCTAATTCCGGAACTCATTACATATGGAATGGACTGTTATTAAAGAATCCTAATTGAAACGCTGTATTTTAGTTTCTAATGCCCTATTTCTAATCTCTTCTCCTCACAATTGCCAAAATGAAGTTTCTAAAGAACAAGTCTGACTAAGTCAATTGCTTGCTTAAGAAACTTCAGTGGAGCCCTATTTTTTTTTTTAAATTAAAAAGTACAAACTCATCAGGGCAGCTAGGTGGTGAAATGAATTGAGTGCTGTGGCTAGAGTCAGAAAGACTTGTCTTCCTGATTTCCAATATGACTTCCAGGGCTTACTAGGTATGTGACCTTAGGCAAGTCACTTAACCCTATATGCCTCGGTTCCTCATATATAAAATGAGCTGGAGAAGGAAATGGCAAAGCACTCTAGTATTTTTGCCAAGAATATTCCAGATGGCATCACAAAGAGTTGGATACAACTGAAAATGACTGAACAATTACAAACAAACTCATTACTTTGGCACTTAAATGTCTAAGACTCTATTCAAACTTCTAAGCTTATTTCACAAAACTCCCCTTCAGAGTTATTCTACATTCTAGCCAAAATGGTCCACTTACTGTTTTCGAAATTCGGCATTATATTTACTACCTCCATACCCTTGCATAAGTAGTCCTCCAATCCCACACCTAGAATGCACTGCCTTTTCATCTCTGCTTCTTTAAACCCCTACCTTTCTTCAAGGTATAACTTTTGAACCTTTTATGATTCCCCTAGATTTTAGTGTTTTCTTCCTTCTCAAATAATCATGTGTAAACACATATATTTAAATGCTATAACCCATCATTAGACAGAATACTATAATAGGTAGCATGAAGCAGTGAAGAGAGCTGGTCTTGAATCCAGAACTGGGTTCCATCTAGCTTTTGACATATATTACTGGCCATGTGAACCTTGGTAATTTACTTAGTCTCTCTATGATATAGATAATTCTCTAAGATAGTAAGTTTCAGAGAAGGTTCCAGCTTGTATTAAGTTCTCTCTAGGCTCATCTATAATCCTATGATTGATAGAAGGAGTTTCCTCACCTGGGAATTCCCAGTACCAATGAAATCACAGGTCCAATTGAATCCTCTCACTCCATTAGAATGCAAACTTGTAGGTGACAGGACTTTTTATTTCATTTATCTTCAATTCTCAGAAGATAGGGCAATATGGTCCTTAGAAATAGACTTTTGTTTTTTGTTTTCCTTTCTTTGTGTCCCCAGAACTTAGCACGCAGTATCTAGTATATTTTGCTGTTCAGTCATTCTCCTGTGTCTGACTACATGAGACCTCATATAGATTGTCCTTGGGTTTTCTTGGCAAACAAACTATAGGGGTTTGCCGTTGTCATATCCAGTGTATTCCCATTTTACAGGTGAAGAGTCACTTGACAAGGAACACACAGCTAGTAAATGTCTTAGGCTGAATTTGAACTCAGAATTTCCTGATTCCAAGCTCATTACTCTACCCACTGTACCACCTACCTGCCCCACCTAGTACATAGTCATCATTGCCATTCTCATCCAGATGTGCCTGACTCCTATTGGCAAAGATATTGGAATGGTTTGCCATTTCCTTCTCCAGCTCATTTTACAGGTAAGAAAACTGAGGTAAGCAGGGTTAAGTAACTTATCCAGGGTCACAGAGCTAGTAAATATCTGACACCAGATTCAAACGCAGGCCCAGTGCCCTATCCACCTAGCTGCCCCATGCAGTACATAGTAGACAATGAATATTAGTTGATTGACCAGCTGTCTGCCTTACAGGTAGCAAGCACTTAATAAATGCTTGTTTGTTTGAATTGGATTGAATTACAAGTAAGCTACATATTCTCAAAGTGATATCCTTCTATCTCACATTTTGAAGTTAAAATCTCTGCACCACACCCCCTCCAACTCTGGGTACCTTTCCTGCTCATTGCCCAAGGTACAAAAATCCTTGGTATGGCTCTGTATTCTTTTTTTTTTTATTTTGAGTCAGTTGGGGTTAAGTGACTTGCCCAGAGTCACACAGCTAGTAAACGTTAAGTGACTGAGATCAGATTTGAATTCAGGTTCTTCAGAATCCAGGGCCAATGCTCTATCCACTGAACCACCTAGCTGCCCCTCTGTATTCTTTTTTAACTTTTTTTGTACCATCAACATTTTCATTATCTGTTATGTCAACCATCAATATCAGATAAGGAAATGGGAGATCTAAAACACAGTTGAATTATACTCCTGCAGAACTGTTAATTACTGTAGCATCAAACATGGGAACTTAAAAGGTACAAAATACCCAGGAAATCAAACTGGATAGTTTCACCATATTGAACTTTAAGGTCCCCTAGTAGATATAATTCACAGCTTTAGAGTTGAAAGTGTCTTCAGGCACCATCTAATCCAACCTTCTCATTTTTAACTATATAGGTTAAAGCCCAGTAGGTTTAAATGATTGTACAAGCTAACAGTAGATGCTGGAGCTGGGATTTGAACCTGGCATCTCTGATTTCAAATCCACCATTCTTTCCACTGATGAAATGAACACCATCATTATTTTATAAAGAACAAGGCACAAGGTTCACTCTTTGGAGAAAATCATATTCCTTTTATTTACTCCCAAAGCAGTGACTAACAGAGAAGAATATCTAGGTATTTTTTACAGAGAAGGCAGATGGGTAACATGAAAGTGGTAGGTACAGATATGAATGATATATTAACATTTTCACATGTGAAAGATACACATCCAACAATTTCTTACAAGAAAGGGTCTAGATTCAACATGTGTGGGACCTGGGAATAAATAGTACCCTTGAAATGACGAAAGCTGCATTTGAATCCCATTTTTGATACTTGTTGCTGAGTGATACTAGGTCATTTCATCTCCCCAGGCTCAATTTCCTTATCTGTAAATGGAGATAATGCCTGTCATACCCACTTCACAGCATTGCTATACAGTGTTTCTTATATAGATCCCCTTTTCTTCTCTGATGTTTTCCACCACCCACCTACAGGCAGAGCTTCATCACCTTATGCCTAGCCTGTTGCAATGGGCTATTGATTGATCCTCCTGCCTCATATTTCTCCCCACTCCAATGAATTATGAAATAAGCATCATCACCTACTATGTGCCAGGCACTCTTCTAAGTGCTAAGGAAACGAAAAAAGAAGAAAAGGTAGCCTTTGCCCTCAAAAAATTATAATCAAATGGGAGAGACAACATGCAAGCAAATATATAAAAATGAACAATATGCAAGTGAATGGGAAATAATTAAATGATGGAAGACACTGAAATTAAGAGGCATTGAGGAAGAGTTCCTGTAGAAGGTGGTATTTTAGTTGGTACTTGAAGGAAGCCAAAGAAATCAGTGGTCAGAAATGAGGAAGAATAATGTTTCAGGAATGAGGGAAAGCCAGAAAGAATGCCTGAAGCCAAGACTTGGAGTATGTTATTCATGGAACAGTAAAGAGGCCAGGATCACTGAATCAAAGAGTACATGATGGAAAGTAAGGTATAAGAAAACTGGAAAAGTAGGAGGGTGCTAGGTTATGAAGAATTTCAAATGCCAAATAAAGCATTTTTTATTTTCTCCTATAAACAATAAGGACCCACTGCTGTTCACTCTGTGTGTGTGTGTGTGTGTGTGTGTGTGTGTGTGTGTGGTGGGGTGTGTATGGGACATTTTCAGTTTTAGGAAAATCACTTTAGTATCTGAATGGAGTAGAGAGAGACTTGAGGCAGGCAGATCTACCAGAAGGCTATTAAAATAATCCAGGGGTGAGGTGATGAGGACCTATACTAGAGGGGTGGAAATGTCAGAGGGGAGAAGTGGGGCACATGGAATATATGTTACACAGGCCAAATCAATAGGTCTTGGCAACATCTTGAATATGGGGGAAGGTAAGAGATAGTGAAGAATCCAGGATAAGTCTTAGGTTGTGGGAATGTGGGGGATGGTTTTGCCCTCTACAATAATAGGGAAGGTATGAGGGGCAGGATGTAGGAGGAAAGATAATGAGTTCTGTTTTGGACATGGAGTTTAAGAAATCTACTCAATATCCAATTTAAGATGTCTTAAAAGATAATTGAATATGTGCATTTGGAGTTCAGCAGAGAGACTGGGGGAAGAAAAATAGATTTGAGAATCATCAGCCTAAAGATGGTAATTAAATCCATGCAAGCTGATGAGATCATCAAGTAAAGTAGTATAAGAAGGAGAATAGAAGAGAGCCCTGGACCAAGACCTGAGGGATAACTATGTTCAGAGGGCATGATCTGGAGGAGGATCCAGCAAAGGAGACAGAAAAGGAGTGGCCAGAAAGACAGGAAGAAAAGCAGGAGAGTGGTGTCCAGAAAACCTAGAAAGAAGAGAGTACCGAGAAGCAGTGATCAACAATGCATTTTGCATGCATTTTGGCTGCAGAGATCAAGGAGAACACAGATTGAGAAAAGGCCATGGGATTTGGCAAATAATAGATCATTAGTGACTTTGGAGAGAGAATTTTCAGTAGAATGATAATGTAGGAAGCCAGAAGGATTAAGAAGACAGTGAGTAGAGAGAATGTGGAGGCACCTATTGTTTATAGACTTTTCAAGGAGCTTAGCTACAGAGGACAAAAAATATATATAGAAATACAATTAACAGGGATGGAAGAATTGAGGGTGGTTTTTTCTTGCTTATTTCTTTATTTTTATAGAGGAGATATGGGCACATTTATAGGCAGTAGGAAATAAGTCAGTGGAGGGGGAAAGACTGAAAATATGAGTGGGAATGCCTGATGGAGCAATCCATTAGAAGAGATGGAATGGAATTGGATTGCTTATATAAGTAGAAGGGTTGGTCTTAGTAAGGAGTTAGGTCCCTTTAGCATGTAAGACCAGGGTAAAGGAGAAGAAAGTAAAAGAAAACACCTTAATAATAAAAGATGAGGAAGAAAGGATTCACTGTGAATGATCTCAAGATTTTGGTTTTGTTGTTGTTGTTTGTTTGTTTGTTTTTTCTGTAAAATATAAGGCGAGTTTCTCAGTTCAGAAAGTGAGGTGAGAGGGAGCCATGGAAAGTTAAAGGAAGAATGAAAATATATGGAAGAGCCATTGTGAAAAGTGGAATAGTGATTTGGTATTGGAGATATAGTAGGATTGTCTAGCAGAAATGAGGACCAAGTTAAGGTTGTATAAGATAAATTTGTAGTGACCTTTCAGAATGGATATGAGTTTTTCTTTACCTTTAGTCAGAATCAAGTGCATAGAAGCAAAGGCAACCAATAGAGTGGTCTAAAACTGAGGTCTGGCTGGGTGTAATCAGCTATATGGTAATGGGCCTATTCAAGAGAGGGGGACAGTATAGAGGTTAATTGGTTCACCAAGGGGTCAAGGATGGAGAGAAAAGACAGTGACTAGTACAGGAGAGATAGCTTGGCAGAGAATTGAGGGGTCAAGGCATTTGGAGGTCATGGTCGCGATAAAGAGTGGGGTTATATAAGAGAAGGTACAAGGAGAGTGAAAATAAACTATAAGGAAATTTCAAATTTCTTGTTCATGGATGTGATAAACTTTTGGGTGATGAGAAGTCCAAGGGTTTGGACATCTATGTGTATGGATGAGGTGTTGTGGAAGAGTAGCTATGGGAAGTGAGTAGATTGAAGAACTGAGTGGTTAGGGTGTTTGAGGGAGAATTAATATGTATGTCGAAGTCCCCAAGTATAAGGACATGATTTGGGGAGGAGAGAAAAATAGTAAGCCAGGTATTGAACTGTTGTAAAAAGGAAGGTGAGTGACCTAGGGGTTTACAGACAATGGCTACCAGGATTTTAATTGGATGGTAGATATGAAAAGCATAAACTTCAAAGGAAGAGTCAATTTTCCACTCCCCGGCAGTGAGCCTCCTAAAATGCAGTTCTGACTATGTTTATGTTGACACCCTTCCCCCATTAAAAACAAAAAACCAAAAATGTCCAATGGATCTCTATTACTTCCAGGATCAATTATACAGTTCTTCTATTTGGTTTTAAAGCCCTTCATAACCTGGCCCCATCCTACCACTCTAGTCTACTAATACCTTATGTACCTTTATATACACTGTGACACAGTGACACTGACCTCCCCTCCATGCTATTCCTCATACACAACATTTCATCTCCTGGCTTCATGAATTTTCACTGGCTCTCCCCCCTGCCTTGAATTCTTTCCTTCCTCATCTCCATCTTCTGCCTTTCCTGGCATCCTAAAATCTTAGGTTCTATGAGAAGGCTTTCCTAGTCTTGTTTAGTGCTAGTGTGTTTCCTATGAGATTATCTCCAATCTAATGTTTGTGTATTGTATGTGTATATGTACATGCAAATATACACATACGTATCTCTTATGCTTAGAACATGGTAATTGCTTAATTAATGCTCATTGACTTATTATTAAGGCTCATAAGATATAATATGAATAAAGTATCTTGAAAATTTTAAAGCTCTCCACAAAAGCTAGCTATTACTAGAAATTGTTTACTAAAAATCAACCCCTAGCCTTTATTTCACATAGTTACCCTCAAACACGTGCCAAAATCCATGCTACTACATTTTTCTTTCTGCCTCAAGTACAGTTGTAAAGATATTAATTGTACGCCTGTTATAAATGAGTTGCCAAAAGCTACAAAATATGTTTTGTAGTTCATCTAGATGCCTGTCTGGTATAAATAATGAGACAGTAACTTGGTAAAATGGAAAGTTGTGATAAAAACTAGATGTGATATTATGAAGTCCCACCACAGTTCTTTTCTCTGTATACATTGATTTTTATGACACTCTACATGACTGTTCAATCAATGAGACTCTGTCACAAAAATGTTGGCTAAAAGGGCTATATTACTAGGGTCAACTGCAAATTAGCCCAAAGGGTAAACACCAAGGTAGTACAAATGCTCAGGAAAAAAAATAGCAGATGTTATAAAATATGGTTGCCAAGGAACAGCTGTGTGGAAATTTACCCATCCTTACCTCCTGCTCTACAACTTGTTCAACCTCTTCCTTTTGAATATGCTGAAATTTCAGACATGAAAGCAATATGGCAATGAGAGCTAACTAGGTATATAATCTTCCTTCCTGCCTTTCTTTCTTCCTGCCTCCCTTCCTCATACAACTCAAGATCAGATCAGTTTTTCTTTTTTTTTTAATCTTCCTTCCTTCCTTCCTTCCTTCCTTCCTTCCTTCCTTCCTTCCTTCCTTCCTTCCTTCCTTCCTTCCTTCCTTCCTTCCTTCCTTCCTTCCTTCCTTCTTTTCTTGAAACAAATAAAGAGTTGGAGTTTTAGGGTTATCTGGGTTCAAATCCTGCCTCAGACACTTACTACCTATGTGATCCTGAACAAGTTGCATATCCTCTTAGTATTTCCCTCATCCTTGAAAAAAGAAAAGGTTTGACATGATGGAACCCATCATTTTTTCTAGGTCTAAAACTGTGACCGTATAGGTCCCTGAATGATACTTCTTGCCTACACAGGTAACACATTCACCAATTTGATCTCTATGGTCCATTTTTATTTTTTATTTTTTGTAGTGCAACATTGTTAGATTTTGTTCTGACATTCTGTGCTATAAATTCCTTTCCACATCTAACTTTTTGTGGCCTAAGTTCCTTTCCCTTTCTAGTTGTCTTTGCATAAGTATGAATATTATTAGAAGAGAAATAAATGGCTTTAACAATAATGCGAAGGATTTCCCTTGAGTCAATTTTTAAAGCAAAACTTAACCTTTTTTGACATTCAAGAAAATAATAAGCAGTGTATAGGAAGGGGGGTGGATCACTTTTCATCCATTCAGGCTAAAGTTATTCTTTCTACTTGTAAAAACTTGGAAATAATCACAAGTTCTTTAAAGCCTCAAGCACCATTTTTTTTTGAACATGTAGTGTGGAATACTTTTGAATTGCTATTGAAAAGAAAAACAAATTGGGTTTGAGGATGGTGGAATTTTGTGATTCCATTTGACCCAAACCTATTAATTCCCAACCAAAGACCATGTAAATCAATATACTATGAGCTTCTCACAATGAAGAATTTAATTATTTAAGGAAAGCCTCAGCAAGTCAGTCAGTTGGGCCATCTGCTCTTCAGTCATAATTTGGAGGTGTAGAGGATTTTGTTCCAGGGTACGTATGTATGTGGGGAGATATGGTTTCCTCCCTGGGGTGAATATCATCCCCATTATCACAATGGGGCCTAATGGCTCAGCCCTGTTATTTCAGAAGTTGCTACTTTTCCTTGGGAGACTTATAACCAGACAGTCATCAGTGCCCCACCAAAAGGCTCAGTTGTTTTTGCTTGAGGTAAAAAAATTCAGTTACAATTCTACTGCCTGTTTTGATGAGATGGTCTCGCCAAGTAAATAGCAAATGCCTAAAAATATGAGACCCAATTTTATATATTTTTGTATTCCAAGGGCCAGGTCCAGAACAACATCAACAACAATAGACACTGCCATAACTCTTTAATGTTTACAAAAGACTTTATTCACCTACATTATGTCAACTGGCCCTCAGGAGAGCCCTGTGAGATAGGAGCTATTTTAATTTTCATTTTACTGATAAGTAAACTGAATCGGTGGGAGGTTAAATTTAATTGCCCTGTCATTCAAATGTTAAGCGTAAAGGGGTAGAATTCGAACCCAAGTCTTTCTGATTCCAATTATTCCTTGCTATAGATGCAAGTTTGAAGACGATAATTAAGTCAAGTATATTTATCCAGATTTTTAGTTGAAAAAGATTTCTTAGTAAACTCAGATATTTAAAAAGAATAGGCCAAATTGTGTGTGTGTGTGTGTGTGTGTGTGTGTTTGTGTATGTGTGTATTTGAAGTATTATTTTGAAAAGTACCTTGTCAGTCATTAATTTGAGAATCAAAATTTAGGTGGGTCTGAAAACCAAGATGAAATCTGTGCTAGGAAGCAAGCAAGTAAAACTTGATTAGGAGGTAGTTTGGGTGGGGTGGGAGGCAAAGAATGTTCTAGAGTAAATACTTTTGAATTTACATTGGTCTAATTTTACCTTTCAAAGTGAAGTTAAACTTTTAATTTCTTTTCAGTAGCTGTCTTTTTCAGTTGAAAGCCTGATAGATATGCTGGCATCTATGTCCAGATGCATTCCCTGCTCCCCTCCCCCCAGCCTTATAGGTAGGAAAGGACTGGAATAATGCACCATTCTCAAGGAAATTTCAAAGACATTGAGCTTATGAAAATAAAAGTAATTAGTAGTACAGATTTAACCCTAAAGCTCTGCTATATTGCCTCTTCATTTCATTGAGTTGGTACTGTGGGGATCTGGAATTTTATACCAATAGAACACATGCTCTATAGGTGCTACCAAGGTGGAAAATCTTGGAGTATAGGTCTCTCAATGAGCTCTGTGCTTGCTTTTTGAGTAGTAGCCTAGATAATGTAAAAAGATTCATCATCAAAGAGATGACCATGAGATGATAACTATTTTGCCCATGAGAATTCATGAAAAAGTACTTACCAAGGCATAAGGAGCCTGCAATCCATGTTAAAATGGAGGGCACACCCAATTGATGAAATCAAGGATCATGGAAATACAGAAAAGTCATTTAGAAAACAAGCTAAAAATACATATCTCTTTAGAAATAAATTTAATTCTTTGATACAGACATATTCTTAGAATAAGAGCTAGATTTTGGATTCCAAGGAGATGGCATTACAAGCCTTGTGTTGATAGAAATTTACTTAGTATAGCTTGAGTGTTTTCCATGGCCACAGGCATCACCATGGCAACTTAAGACATAGAAGCCTTGGGGGACCCAAGTACCTGCTGGTTGGTCTGGTGGTTTACCAGGTATTCCCAAGTTGCTTAGGTATTGCACTTGATCTAAGACAAGAACTATTAAGCTAGTTCTAGTTTATTGACAGCAAAACAGACTACAAGAGGACTTCTGCAAACACATTCTTATTACTTTAGTTCCTGGCTATTTTGCTTCTAGGATATGTTTACAGCACATATCCAAGCTCTGTATACTTACTTTGAACACTCATCTCCCCTCCCTGCAGACCAGGAAGAGGGGGGATTAATTGATACCTCATAATATATGAGACAAAAGAACACAGAAATTTTAGCTTATCTTTACAGCATTGTTGTATATTTCTGATAACCAATGGAAAGCCCATTGGTGGGACATGATGAGGATTAGAAACTCCCATCTATAATCGAGGTAACCCCTATAATATCAAGGACATTGGTCATTGCCCTCTGGAAACCCCTATCTGCCGCTTTGAGTGAAAAATTTTAAGGAATATGACAATGTAGATTATCTTTCTAGCATTCTATACTGTATATCTGTCAGCATATATACTAGCTGTAGGATAGGGGTGGGGTGGGGGGGACCAATCAAATTAACCAGACTTGATGACTACATCTGTAACACAGGAATAAGAATACCTTCCTTTGCCTGCCTGGAGGTAGAGATATGCAGAAGATGATCTTTTGTGTTTTTTCCTCCCACAATTTATAGTTCTTTGACTCTGACAAAAAGCAAGTATTTCCGATTTTTTCTGCACATTTTAATAACACACAGAGAGACACAATTACAGTGTATATACAATATGGGATGTCCTAGGCAAGTTAGCAAACAATGAAGTGATTTTTCATTTTCTTGCAAATATAACTGTATAGTGATTTTCCAATTTTGCTTCTTTTGCCTGGGGACCTTCAAATTTCAATAGCTTAATAGTTTAGTAGAAAGGAGGCAATTCACCTTGGTAGGTATGAATATTGATGAAAGAAGGAGTCATTGATGAGACAAATGCAGGCTTTCTTATGTAGAAAGGGAAGGGACATACTAGTGTATCAAAAGCTCTAGCTAAACAAGCAAAGTTGAAGAGAGAACTGAGACCTCCAATATCCTAATGTGAAAAAAAATACACTAACAATAAGCAAAATATCCTAACCACGGTTCTCTCATTATAATAGCTAGCACTTACATAGTGTTTAGAAGTTTGCAAGAGGCTTTATATAGGTTGATCCACTGGATAATCACCACCACTCTGTAATGTAGGTGTTATTATTATCCTCATTTTACCAATAAGTAAATTGAAGCTGAGCGAAATTGCTTGCCCAGGGTGACACAGCTAGTAAGGTTTCCAGAGGTTGGATTTTAACATGTCTCCATGATTCCAAGTCCAATGTTCTATCTACTTTGCTTGCTGGATATTTCATACAAAAGCAATTTTGAAGTGAAGACAGAGAAGGGAAATCTGATTCTTCTGAGGAATATTTTCAATTTTATAATTCAGTTTGAATGTGTAGACCCAGGCTTTGACCCCAAAGTTTAATCCAGACTAAACTTGCTGACTATTTTGTGATTTGAACCATTCCTTCTTCTCTCATATTAGCATAGCCCATCTAAGAGAAAAATGATAAATAATTCTCAACACAAGGTACCTGAGGAGAATAGGGACTTACCAGAATTCCTTTAAGATGACTCTAATTACTATGACAGGTATTTGGATGTTCAAGGAGGACCAGCACCTTTGGTATGAGGGCTTGCCATGTCCCTTTTCTTTCTTTCTTTTTTTAAAATTTATTTTGTTGCAGAGCAATGAGGGTTAAGTGACTTGCCCAGGGTCACACAGCTAGTAAGTGTCAAGTGTCTGAGGCCAGATTTGAACTCAGGTCTTCCTGAATACAAGGCTGTTGCTTTATCCACTGTACCACCTACCTGTCCCCTTGCCATGCCCTTTTCAGTGATGCTTATCCACTTTGGGTATCCAGTTGGATACTTGTAATGATTGGAATGACGCCACCTGCTGGAGACTTACTGTAGAAAAGCTCCGCCATGAGGTGAAAGTCTTTGAGGGCAAGACCATGCATCTTTTCTTTGGTGTCAGAAAGTGACGTTTGCTTGTAGGAGGAAGAAGGGGGAGCCTGGCACTCTGACTGGTCTCTTTCCTGTGGATTCTGGCGGAGAGCGGAGCTAGGAATGCTCCCTCCCTTTAATAGATAGATGAATGTATGCCTTTCTCTCTCTCTTTACCAAATTCTTATTCTCCTTAATAAATGCTTAAAAGCCTAACTCTTACTAAAGCTTATAATTTATTGGCAACCACTCATTAGATATTTTAGAAAGACTAGCTAGAATTTTAGCCCTTAACACACTCAACTTTCACCTGTGGTTCCAAGAAGCTGTAATATGTGCATTGGCCCCGCCCTCATAAACCATTTTGGCAGATGACCTAAACAAGATTGAGGGTAATCAATTGGCCACAAACCCATTAGGGGAATGGCTGTCCTAAGCATGTGACGACTTCCCCCCAGTGGAAGTCATGGAAGAACAATTTGTTCCAGTGATCATGAATGTGGCTGAAGCAGGCACTTTGGAACACTGAGAGCTTGGTCAAACATCAAAGACAACAAGATCATCTGCTGCATCCCAGGCCAGTCATCCTGACTTTTGTCTTGCCACTGGACTTCGATGACTGTGGAAGACAGTGTGAGGCTGACTTTGTGTAACTCTGACTCACAAAAATTCAATTTATCCACAAATCAAGACATTACCTTGCTATGTCATTGGTCCTTTTTAAAAACAAAGGGAAAAAAATTCCCAATTACTATGACCAAATCAAATCAAAAAGTCCAGACATGCCTAGCAAAGACAATTTAGTGGACTTCTAGTGTGGTGTTGCTTTTTGGTCTTTGTATAGCCAACTCTTTCAAAATATGCATGTCAAAGTATCATTGTAATCCTCTTGGAACTGATTCTTTCACTTAATAATTACAAAATAATTGTTAAGTTTATAAACAAGAGGTAGAAAGAAATAGGGCATAGGTGCTAAATGGTACAGTTAGGTGAATTTAGGACTGTTTAATTATTGAATCCAAAGAGCGATTAGGTTTAAGTCAATGTAAAAGGAGTTCTCTAATGGAGTTTCCAAAGGATCTATTCCTGTAGTTTTTAATAGTATTATCTGTAACATGCACGAAGGCATAAATAGCAAGGAAAATTTGAATATAATTCAAAGCTAGGAGGGAGAGCTAACTCATTAGATAATAGAGGCAGCATCCAAATTTTATTTTGACAGGCTGGAATAATGAGCCTAATTTAATACAATAAAATTAATAAGAATAAATGAAAAAATTCTACATGATAGTTTTTTTTAAAGCATTATAGTTATTAGATGTGGCTAGGATATGAAGATTTCAGTGAACTCAAAACATCATATGCATTAACAGTTTGAATTGGCAGTGAAAACAAACAAAAAATCTTAATGTTGTCCTAAGCTAAATTGGGAACATCATGTCTGGGACAAAGTATAAAATATATGTTATACTCTGCGCTGATGAGGTTATTTCTATGGTATCATATTCAGTTAAATACCTCTTCAGGAAGACATTGCTAAAGCAGAACATATCTAGAATAGAACAACAAAATGAAAGGAGTAGGGGCAAGACTAAATAATGATTACTTGGAAAAACTGGAAAAATTAACTTTAAGAAGAGGAAAATTTAGGGTGGGCATGTTTTTGTTGTTGTTGAGTTGTTTTCGGTTGTGTCAGACTCTTGGTAATTGCATTTGGGATTCTCTTGGCAAAGATAATGGAATGATTTAAAATTTCCTTCATCTTGCAGATGAGGAAACTGAGACAAAAAATTTAAAGAACTTACCCAGGGTCCCACAGCTAGTGAACTCAGGAATATGAGTCTTCCTACCTCTAAGCCTGACACATTACTTAACACCTAACTGTCCAGAGTGGGCATGATAGTTGTCTAAATACTTAAAGTACTGCCTTGTGGGAGAGTGATTAGACTTCTTGTACTTGGCCTTAGAAGGTAGAAGTAAGAACAATGAGTGGGAGCTGCTAACATGAAATTTAGATTTAGTGTAAAAAAAAAAATCTCCTAAGAAGAACTGTATATGGTTAATGATAGTAAATTCCCCTTCATTTGAGCTCTTAAGGCTGAGATCAGGTGATCAATTATGGCTTATGGTGTAGAGACAATTTTGGTCCTAAAAAGGCTCTGAAATTTGGATCCTATGAAAATATTGAAAATTCTAGAACATTTTGATGACAAATGTGGAAAATTCAAAATGTCTACTTCAAAGCTTCATTAAAGTATAGTGATTACCCTTGGTTCTTGTCAAGGGAGTACAGTCTCTGAGAGCATATACCAGTTCAGAAAGCCTTTGATTATAGTCTTTGTGACAGACTACATCTGAGCGGTCATTATACCCACTGAAAGAGATTAAAAAATATAAATAAGTCTTAGGAATCACATAGTTCTTAGTTCTACAATTACACAGAATTGTATTTATTAAGTACCTACTATGTGCTAGTATGCTAGGGTCTGGAGATACAAATATAAAAAAAACTCAAGCAATCTTTACTCTCAAGGAGTTTACATGTTATCAAGGAAGGAAAGGAATGGATGAATGGTTGATCCATTAAGGAAAGGGAATGTCTATGCTCATGATAACATACACATCAATGAGGAAACATAAATTATGGGACCATGGGACAGGAAATCTGAAACTGGGACAATACCAGACAAGTCAGGAATATGGTTATGAAAACCATATAATTTTATGAGAGAAATGATTGTTAATAATCAATTACAAATATGGGGGTGGAATCCTGGTTTTTTTTTCCCTTTTCTATTTCCTCACTTAAAGAATAGATCAAGGCAGCTTCTGAGGGACTAGGTTGATGAGAGATTGGATCAACATTCTCCTTGATCTTGCGCTAGACCCTACCCCACTGGAAAATATTATTGTTGATCATAGGGTAAAGAGAATCTAATCTAGGTTACTTCCAGCCTATTGTTCAATTACATAAGTGGTCTGGGTGGAGATAGATTCCTTTGTCCAGATAGCTTTAGGCAGCTGAGTCTCATCAAGCCATGTCCTCCTCAGGAGAAGGTGAAGAAAATTTTGTCTACCTCCTCATTAATGGATGTTCGTCCCCTTATTAATTGTTAACAAATCAGAGTTGATGTTTACCCTCAGGAATACCTCTTTTTCTAAATCTCCATAAGCATTCTCTATTCTCCAGAGGAGATCTTTTGCTTCCCAAGAGGAAAAACTGATATCAAATTATTGATTATTTGCTATCCATAATTAATAAACTGAATATTAATTACCTAGAAACACTACTCTCAGAAATTGTAATTCATCACAGACACACCTAGTATTTTGGGGTTTTGTTATACCTACTTTTGTAGCCTTTGGAAAGAGAAAATACTTTGAAGTTGCCCAAATAGAACACCTACACAGCATCTACTGGCATGGTTTTGTATTTGAAAGGTCTCTCAGCCTGAGAATCAGATTCATTGTGGCCTTTCTTAGCCCATTCACAAAATTGTAATCCATAGGTAATAGATTAGCAAGGTCTTGATTGCTAGGGAAAAGCAGACTATGAGCAAGAAATTTTGTTTCTCTTTTTCTAACATAGCAGAAAAGCTGCATTCTGCTTCTCAAACCATTTATTTATGCACATAAAACTGTAAAATATGCAGCTTATTAGTTTCCACAACCAGGCCTCCAATCGTCTTCATTATACTGTTGTAAAAGGATGTAGGCTGCCAGACTGGTCTATTGTCTGGGTATTGCGCAGAAGGAAGCTTTCTCCTATGCATAGTAAACATCTTTGAGATTGTATAGTTACGCATTTTCATACAATATCCTTCTTTACCCCCATCCAAAACACATTACAGATGTTCATTAGAATGATTCATGGGTGAACCAATAACATCCGCATCTTCAAATGTATCTTTTGAAGGCTTTAATTGTTCCAGAAAGTTTGGGATTTATTTTTGAGGCATTATTTTAAATGTTCTGAAATGTTTCATTAACTTACAAAACTGTTTACACCTTCAAACACACCAGAATAAAATATGGTTACAATATGCCTATCTTTCCCATTTATGTGCCTGTCCACAGAACCAGGGAATGTCAGGATTCATTTTCAGTGGTGCCTACTTGCCGGACTTTGTTAAAAATTTGCCTGTTTGCATAATAAATTGAATTTGGGGATATTGAGAACTTGTTAGCAAAATTTCAGTAAAAGCAGGAAGTTGGCACATGTGGTCAGCATGTGGTGAGCAACACTTAGGACTTTGTAAAAGCCCCATGCCCATGTTAGATATCTTTGCCTTTTAAATGCCTTAGAAAATAAGTTTCTAAAGTAAAATGTTGAGCAAGTTTATTTTATATATATATATATATATATATATATATATATACATATATATGAGAAGTATAACTAGAATGTGTTTAAGGAATAATGATAATAATAATTTATGTATATACATAACTAGAATGTGTTTAAGGGATAAGGATAATAATAATTCTGCATATACATGCATATGTATATTCATATGTATGTCTATACATAAATTATTATTATCATTATTCCTTAAACATATTCTAGCTATACTTCTCATACTATTGACTTTTCAAAAATTGTCAAGTGTGAATAGAAAGGAAGGTCAATGTGCTTCTATTATAATCTTGACATGACTTTGCTAGTTAGCTGAGACCAGGCAGTTCCTGAAAGGGGGTGGACCCATTTTCCTAGAAAGCAATTTGAACAGAGTTGATGAATAAAGCAAGTCAGGTAATCAGTTCTTTTTCTTTTCTTTATAGTATGGTTGGAGAAAAAATGTCTGCTCTGAGTTAGGGGGGAGGGAGGAGGAAGAATTAAAGTTTAGTGTCTCCTTTTTACTAATTCATACTTAATCTTCCATCCACAGATTTAAAAAAAGCAATGTATTGATATTTAGCATTTACATATTAAATGACAAGAATAAAAAAAAATACTTGTTTGACTTGGGCCTTTTGAAAAACGGAGGATTTTGTTTGGTGGAGTGAAGGGAGCACACAGCCTATTTTAGAAGAATGGCTAGTAATAAGAATCAGAGTAACAAGAATAGTAATAATTATAACTGTATAAGACATGTCATCATAGCCAGAATTATATATCATAAGCTATCTTTCATGAATTAACATCATAAATATGTAAATCTTAAAATACGCTTGAGAATTCAGCAAATAAACCAACCAATCTGGAGCTCACAGATATTATGACAGACAGAATAGATAGATATTATATATATATATATATATATATATGTATATGAGATAGATATAAGGAAATTTAGGTTCTGCCACTCACACAAAAATATATAATTCATAAGGGTCAGAAACAAGGGAAAAATACAGTTCTCCCAAATCCAAACCCCTTTCATAGGATAAATTTAGAGTTATAAAGGACCTCAAGTTCAATTCCCTCCTCAGGAAACTCAGGCAGAGACTTAAATGACTTGCCCAGGATAACCAAGCTATTACGTATAGGAGACAGGATTTAAACCCAGGAAGACTTGAGTCCAAGTCCATTGCCCTATCCACTAACTCAAGCTGCCTCTCAATTCATGGGATCTGGAGAAGCAACTGCTTGAAGGATTTCACCTTTACTTTTTACTTCTCATTCTTCCCAGTAAGCCCACCAAGCCATTACACTTGATGGAATCTAATAATTGTAGACTTGAATAAGCAAGCTATTGTCATTCATGTCAGTGAATAATCGAGAGACATTCTTTCCTAAAACCCAAACTTATGTGTATATATATGTATGTATGTATACACATATACATATATATATGCACACACATATATACATACACACTCACAAATATATCTGCATGTTTGTATATGTATACATATAAACAACATACATACACACATGCAAATCTCAAGCTCTGTATGATACATTTAAAACAACCAAAATGAGTTCCTTCAGTTTCAAGGAGGCAATAATTTACACGTCAACAAGTTATACAGGCCACCTGAAATTACTGCCTTGCTATTCAACAACAACCAAAAAAGGTTGCCATGACAACATCTGTGCCACTCTATAGATTGTACCACTTGGGGGTACATGTGGAATTTGTAAGCAATAAGAGTCTCATTGTGGAAAGGGCTCTTTTTGGGGAGGGTGTGGATAAAATAACAAAGGCAGTTATTTCTGGACTTAAGTGTTTAGTATCAGTGTCATACTTTGAGTACCTTGTTTCCATTCCTTAAAATAAATGTGAATATTAAAAAAAGATTTGTCTATAATGACATCATATCCACTGTCTCTGGAAATGTGCCTACCAAATAATGAGATGATCAGATCAAACTGTCAGATCAAAAGTTGGAAGAGCATGGGAGAAAGCCAGAAATGCATTTGTCTTCAAAATGTAGTCAGAGTGCTTCTATTTTGTTTTCCTCCTTTCCATCTGAAAGGATATATTCTTACATTCTCATCTGATGTTGTTGCTTTAGCAACCTTGAATCACATGTTTATCAAGGTCCTACTGCCCACAATACCATGTGCTGGGAGTTAGGGCCACAGAGGTGAAAAGTGTCACAGTCTCTGTCCTCAGGAAGTTTGCATTCTACCCATGTTGATATAATTTGAATACAGGTAAGTATAATTGAAAGAAAAAGGTAATAGGGACACAGGAGAGATAATAAATAGACAAATGCTCTGTAAAAGTATGATGAGGGTCTTATCTCTTACCTGCATTCCAGGGAAAAAGCAAATCGCCAGCAGGTTGAATAAAGATGAACTCAGCATCTTTATATTCAGTAATCAGTGGACATCATTAATTAAGGATTTACTTTGTGGCAGGCACTGTGCTACTGTGGGAGATACAAGGATAAAAAAAAGATGTCTTTCCCCTTAAGGAACTTATATTCTATCATGGAAAACTACATGCACACAAATAAGTAGATATAAAATAGTAATAAAAGAGTATTATAAATAAATTGTCATTTCATGGGGTAGGGTTAGGAGAAGAGATAATAGCATGACATATTGTCTGAGATGTACAATATCTAAATGGGGTTAATCTGAAGGGTTTAAATATCAAACGGATAAGATTGTGTTTTTGTACTGAGGGCAATAAGGACCCATTGAAGTTTTTAGAGCCATGTAATGACACAGTCAGGCTTGTTCTTTAGAAAGATTTTTTGCCAACTTTGCAGAAGGCAGTGGGGAGAAGTTAGACTGGAAGATGAAAGTCTAACAAAGAAGCTTGTTATACTCCATTCAGATTAGATAAGGGTGTGAGACAAAATTCTCACATAAAGATGTGTGTATGGGGAGAAAAGGGGGATGGATATGAGAATGCCATTACTATAGAGATAGAAACAATAAGATTTGGCATTTTTTTGTACAAGGGGCAGGTGAAAATGAAAGAATAATTGGGAAAAATTCTGAGTGTCTGGACAATAAGGAAGAGTTGTGGTGGCCTCAAGAGAACAGGTTTTGCCAGAGGGGTTAGTTTATAGCGTAAGGTAACTATTTATATTTTGGGTATGTTTCATTTGTTTGTTTTTTGTTTGTTGTTTTGTGGGGCAATGGAAATTAAGTGACTTGCCCAGGGTCACACAGCTAGTAAATGTCAAGTGTCTGAGTCTGAATTTGAACTTGGGTCCTATTGAATTCAGGGCCCTTGCTTTATCCACTGCACCATCTAGCTGCCCCTGTATGTTTCATTTCTTATACCTTTGAGCATCCAGGTGGTAATGACTAACAGTCCTAAAGGACTTAAAAGAGTATGGCTGAATATATCTCTATCATCTATCTATCTATCTATCTATCTATCTATCTATCTATCTATCTATCTATCTATCTATCTATCTATCGCATTGTATGATTTATTGTTGTCTATATATCTTTTTCTAGATCTAAACCTATATATTTATTTATCTATGGTTAAATCTATCTATCATTATCTGGATAGCTATAACTATATAAATCTATCACTTTATATCCATCTCTAATACATATTTATATATTTCTGTATTTATATCTATAGCTTTATCATTTATATATACATATACAAATCACTCAATCAACAATTAGATATCTATTATGTATGAGGCCCTATGTTAAGTGCTGGAGACATAAAATTGTTATAGTTTTGTTGTTTTTTTTAAAGCAAGGAACTTAGATCCCATCAGGAGGAACAGTATATACATACATAAATGTATATACTTTATAAGCCTAAACATAAGTCCAAAAGAGTAAAGTTGTTATAGTTGTGAAAATAAAAATTGACCACATGTAGAACATGAAACTTAAGCTGATCTTCCAAGGAAACTAAGGCTTCTAAGATGTATAAATGAGAATGCAGTCTATTCCAGGCATGGAGAAAAGCATAGGTAAAGATACAGAGTCTGGAGAGAGAATGTTGTGCATGAAGAACAGTACAAAGCAGTGGACTGAAGTGTAAATAGTGTAAAAAGAAGTGGTTTAATATGTCTGGAAAGCTTGGTACAGGTGTAATGCACATAAGAATGTTGGTTCCTCAGGTTCCCGGTAAGAGCAAGCCTCATGGAGGTTTCATAAGTATAAGGGGCTCAAGAATTATGGAAATGAGAAGTCACTTGGGGACTTGAATTAAAATAAATAATTGTGGTATAAAAACTGAAAGAAAAAAGTGGATATGTACATTTTGGGTACCAAAGATGCTTGCTCAAGAGCAAAGGAACTGGTTCAATTTAAAGGATCGCACTACCCAACTAGATATAAAGATGGAGAGGCAACCCACATACTATAAGCATTGGGAAAACCATCCCTTTAGGAAAGGCAGAAGAAATTACCTTAATTTGCTGTAATTTACAATGAATTTATAGAAATATTCACCTATTTAAATTTATACAAATATATTATACTGATTCTGGGGGGAAAAGAGGAGGAAAAACATTTTTATTTGGTATCAATCAAGGGAGTCTTGGCTGGGATAAAAGAAGTCCTCATGGAGGAAATAATACCTGAATGAAGTCTTGAAGGAAGAGGAGTCTAAAAAGCAAAGCTAAGGAGGGTGTGCTTTTTTGAATATAGTACATGAATAAATGGGACTTGGGAATGAACAACCTTGTTCTTTAAGTCATAAGAATTGAAGATTTTCCCATGCATACCTTGCATCTCCATCTGCACCAAGCAAGATCTTTGTTTTCTTACTAGCTGCTACCCTGTCAGTGTTTTTCTTTCTGAATAATGCTCAGAATCGGCACACTGACTTGCTCATAAAAAAGTATAGCCCGGCTCACAGAACCAGGCTACCCAAACACAAACATCTTACTTTTATGAAGGCCTTTCATCTCAGTTTGTCAGCAAACTGAAACCAGCTCACTCTGGCAGCGTAAAATCTTTGATTGCTAACTCTGTCTGTGGTGCTGCTTCTCTGGTTTGGAGCAAACCCCTATGGAATCTACTGCCAGTCGAATGAATCCCTCCAGTGTGTGGGGGGTGGGGGAGGGGGAAGGGAAGTCACATTACAGATCTTCATTAATTAAAATCCGAGCTCCATATCGGCAGCTTTCACTTAATCAGGATGTCATTAGTGTTGCAGGATCATGGCTTAGGCCAACTAAGTGGGAAAAATTGGGTTTATTAAAAATGGAATTCACCTTGATAGCCAAGTGTTCATATATGCAGCGACACTAGCACACTCTGATGTGAAAACAGTGATTATTTTGTTGGCTACAGTTGGAAATACAACAGCTATATTATTATAATTAGGATCAACATCAACTTGGACTAGAATAGCGTCTTTCTTGTAGAAATGGCACCATGTCAAATTTATAGTCACCAGCTAAATGAGTTTGTTGTAGCCCTGACAAAGGAACAAAAAAAGAGTTTCAAATGAAAACGCAAACAGAGAATTCTGGTGGTGATATTTCCTGGGTATTACTTGGGGCTCGATTTATCACAAACCAACAGTCGATGCTTTGAAGAAACATTATCCTGCAAGGTTTTTACTTTTTCATTTGCTTTTGTGGCTGGCATTCTGCATGAATTTCCAGGGAAAACTCACTACTGCAGTTTGACTCTGGATCTTTGCTGCTGCAAGATTAACCTCAAAACATCCATTTTTCCATGGGTATGAATTTGACACATGCTTCGAAGAAAACTCCCCACACATCTATCCTGGCATATAGGCCTATCAACTGCACTGAATCACTATTAGAAGAAATATCCTCCTTGACAAGGAAGTGGCGGTTTAGTTTTCATTTTTCAAATGGGCCACATGGCAGGATGTGGATTCCCAGGAAATCTAAGAGGGGAAAAAAAGGGCCTGGGAAAAAGCTGTAATTCAATCCATAAAACATTTATTAAGTGCCTACTACATGCAATATTTTGTTTCACAGAAAGGTATATGATGGGCATGGACATACTATAACACTACAAATAAGAATTACCTATCAGAAGTGGAACTAAGGTTGTTAATAAAGAAACATATGAGTAAAAATAAAATAATAAGAGGCCTAACAAATGGATAGTCCATGTACTCTATTGGTAGACTCAAGGTATCAGTAGAAATCAAGGAATGCCTAGAGTATAGTTGGTGGATGATCTTCAGCTGCCATTTCTGAATTTATCTGAAGTTATAGACAAGAGTCATAAAGAATGGGCAGGCATGGACGGGATGGGAGCTGACCTGCAATATTAAAAGGAACTGCTACATTTATGAGATCCCAGATCTATTTGAATATATGTGAATGTGAAAAGAATGATGCCACACACACACACACACACACACACACACACACACATACACACACACACAAACACACACAGAGACATATTTTCAGCTGAGGAGAATTAGAGAAGGCTTCACAGAAGAACAAGGTGTCACCTGAGCTGTCTTGAAGATAAAGATGTATTCTGAGAGGTAGCATTGAGAAAGGAGAGTATTGTAGGTCTAAGAGATGACCTGTGCCTATATTGTCCTCATTAGGTCTTGATCTAAACCAAAGTTGTATAAAATGGATAAGGGGTGTGTTGAAAGTCCTGTAGCTAATGGAATGTACAGATACTTCTTTTCCTCAAGAAAATCTTTCTCAACAGGGAACATTGAGAATGAAATAGGATCATGGAAGTTGCATGAGGCTTCTTATGTATTAAACAGAAAAGACAGAATGTTTTCTTTGAAAATATCCAAGGAGGGGAACACCCACCCACCCCACCCCATCTTTCCAAGCAAGCCATTTCACTTTGGGGCAGTTCTAATTATTAAAGAAAAAATATTGTTGCTGTTGTTATTGATGTCATTGCTACTATTGTTTTTGGTGGTGGAGGCAGCAGTGGCAGAGGTGGCAACAGTCTGTCTGTGTGTGCGTGTGTATATGCATTAAGTATATATGTTTTCTTGCTATTAAGTCTGAAATGTTTTTTTACCCATTATTCTTGGTTCTTCCCTTTGGGGCCAAATAGAGTAAGACTAATTTCTCTCCCACATGGCATGCTTTCATTCTTGACCACAGTTATTATGTTCCCATGAGTCTTCCCTTTTCTAGGCTAAAGATGTTCAGCTCCTTCAAATGATCCTCATATGACATGAATTCAAAACCCTTCACCATCTTGTTTATCCTCCTCTGGATACTCAGTAACTAACTCATCAATACCCTTCTTAATCTGTGATTCTCATAACTGTGTACAATGCCCCTGATGAAGATTAAGTGGTATGTTTTTCTTTAAAATAGCCCAAGCTTGAGTTAGTTTTGAACTAATTCATAGACCCACAACTAGAATATTATCACAATTTTTTCCCCCTGCAATGATATTCTTGTCCAAGATACTCCCCCTGATCTTCCTATACTCAAATTTCCAATAGCGCTTTGGATTTATCCCTTGCACTTATGTTCTGCCTTGTAGTATTATACTTGTAAATTTTATCTCTGCTCTTCTCCATTTGAATGTTAGCTCCTTGAAAGAAGAGATCTTATTTTCTGCTTCTTCCTCATTCCAATGTATTAGACATAAAATGCACTAATAAATATTTGTTAAATCTAATTTAATTGAATTGTTATTGTGTCACATTAAATGTCACTCCTTTAGTTTCCTACTCATACACAAGTATGAAGCAAATCAAACTCAAAGCTGTGAATTTGTCCGAATTATGCTATATATTTCAAGTTATGTGTCCTGATAGTAAGTAATTACTACACAATGTTTATACCCTTCTTCTTTCCTCCTCTCCCTCCCACCCCAAGATAGGTCAAGGAGTGGAGCGGTTTTTCTCAAAAAAAAAAAAAAAGGCATCTGATCCTCTGGATTAAGTCTGTTAGTGCTCAAAGGGGATTTAAAAAATAATTTAATCCAGGGTTTCTCTACCTATTTTCTACAATGGACTCATTTGTAGTCTGATAACACATGGACTCCTCAGAATCATTGTTAATACATAAAATATTTAGGGTTATGAAGAAAATCATTTTATTAAAATACAGTAATTATTATTATTTTAGTTCATAGATCTCAGTTTAAGATCTCTTGGGTTAATCTGACCTTTTCATTTTGTGCATAAGAAAACTCAGGCCAAGAAATTATCTGTGAAATCTTTGATAAATTGTTTCTTGTCTCTGGTCTTCAAGATTAGTTGCTAGCATTATTTTAAGCTAACAATATTATGTTTAAAAATAAAGATAAATGAACTAGCACTTGCACATCTTTATGAATGTGGCCCATCAAAGCATCCCCTTTGGAGGCTATCCAACTCTGTCTCTATCTCTGTCTTTTTCTCTGTCTCTGTCTGGCTCTTTGTCTCTTTCTGTCTCTCTGTCCTCTCTCTTAGACACGCAAACACAGAGCCTAGTCAAGTTACTTCATAATCAGCAATTTGTATGAATCAGAGCCCATTTCTTCTATCTTTATTCTTAGTATAGTTGGAGAATGCTAAGGCCTTCAATATACTCAAAACCTTAATACAAATATAAAGTCTTTTTTTTTTTTTTTTTTAGTGAGGCAATTGGGGTTAAGTGACTTGCCCAGGGTCACACAGCTAGTAAGTGTTAAGTGTCTGAGGCTGGATTTGAACTCAGGTACTCCTGACTCCAGGGCCAGTGCTCTATCCACTGAGCCACCTAGCTGCCCCCAAATATAAAGTCTTAAAGTAAGGAGGGGCCTTACAGGTCCTAATGTGCCTATACTTCAACAAGTTGTCCCCCAAAATCTCCTCATCAAGTATCTATATACAATCTACCTGAGGAGCACCAGTGATGGGGAGCTCATTACATATCAAGGCAGATGATTTCATTAGTGGACAGCTCTAATTTTAAATAAATTTTCCCTTACATTCTATAGAATTGTGATAGGGAGCTTGATATGGAATCAAATTTTTTTATTCTCAATTTTACTCCTGATACATACAAATTATGTGATGCTCACAAATTAGGTGGCGTGATAGATGAAAGTCTGAGCCTTGAGTCAGAAGGACTTGTTAAATCCAGCCTCGGACATTTATTAGCTGTCTGACCCTGTGCAAGTCACTAAATTTCTGCATGCCTCAGTTTCCACAGCTGTAAATTGAGGATCATATTAGCACCTACATTCCAGGATTGTTGTGAGAATCAAATGTGATGTTTGTAAAGCACTTAGCACAATGTCTGGCTCATAAGAGGCACAGAATAAATGTTTTCTCTCCCCCCTTCCCTGAGCAGGATATTTCACTTCCTTGAGGTTCAGTTTTCACATCATTTAGAATCTAAATTGCAGGGGTGTTGGTTGCTTTATAATCTTACAGTGCTATAGAAATATGTTACTGATAATCTTGTTTTTTGTTTTTGTTTTTGTTTTTGTTTTTTAGCAATTTTGTCAAGGGGGAAAAAAGTCTAAACCCATTCTAAGCAGTAACTTTTTATAGAGAGAGATAGTACCTAAATTTAAACATCCCTATTTCTTCAGCTGATCCTAATATAGAATATAATCTTCAGTCACCTCCCCTCACCCCGACCTCATCATATTTCTATGATTACATTCTACTCTATGTCTTTGAAATGTGGTGCTTAGTGGTCCCAATACTTAGAATAATAAATGAAGAATAGAAAAGTTGGAAGGGAATTCATAGGTATTTATTCCAAACCATAACTGATACATATACACCAGCATATTATCTTATACCATATGACACAATGCGATTTAAATGCATATTGACCTAAATATAAAAAGTCCTTTAAAAATGGAGGTAAATCTAAAAAGGTTCCTTCCTTTCTTCCTTCCTCCCTTCCTTCTTTGTTTCTTTCATTCCTTTCTTTCTTTCCTTCCTTTCTGCCTGTCTTCAAATACATATCACAAAGTAGATCAAATTCCCACGAGGAATTTTCTGTGGCCAAACTCTCTCCGCCCCCCCAAAAAAATGTCTCAGTCTATACTTGGATTCCGTAACATGTCATATCATGAGTCCAATAAAATCATGTTGATCATCACATTCGTTTTGATAATATTACTTTTATTGTATAAATGGTTACCCTGGTTCTTTTCCCTTCACTTTGAATCACTTCATTCTATCTTCCCAGGTTTCTCTGAAATTCAATCATAGCAAAATAGTATTCCACCTAATTAAAATACTACAACTTGCTCAGCCAGTCCTCAGTTTATAGATAACCCCTCAATTAACTGTTCTTTCACATCACAAAAAAAGTTGCTGTAAGTGTATTTGTATATATGGGTCCTATTGCTCTTTGATCTCTTTGGGACATAGAATTAGTACTTTTCCCAACTGGATAGGGAGAGAATTTTTAACCAAATAAAGGGCAGAGGATATCATAAAACATAAAACAGACTGTTTCAAATACATAAAATGTAAAGAGCTTTTATAGAAACTAAATAATGTGGCTAGTAAGAAAGACAAACCTGTCAAACTCAAAAGAAAAAAAATTCTTGCATCAGCTATCTGATAGAAATGAGACATCCAGAATACAATGGGAATTAACACAATGATTCAAGAACAAAACTCACACTCCAAAAAATAGTGGTCAAAAAATATGAAAAAAAGTATTCAAAATAAACAACCACATGAAAATTGCTACAAATAACACAATTAGATAAATACAATTTAAAAGAAAGTGAGGCTTCACTATACTCCAAAGAAACTCTCAAAAACGACAAAGGACGATCATGACTGATTTTGGAAAGGCTGTGGGAAAAAAAGGCAGACTAATAAACACTTAGCAGAGCTATTACTCCCAACCATTATGGAAAGTGACACCTCTTGGCTCATTTCTGAGCATCTACCCCAAATGAGTTAAAGTCAGAACATTCCCTCTTATACAAATATATTTGAAACAGCATATTTAGTTGTAGTAAAGAAATGGGAAAACATGTGAATGCCCATTCATAGAGGAATGCCTTAAAATTATGGTACATGAATACTATGGATTATCATTATAGCATAAATGTAGGCAATATAAAGAATTCAGAGAAATATGAAACTTTTATGAATGTAGGAACAAAGAATTAAAGGAGGAGGAAAAATACACACTATGACTATAACAATATAAATGAAAAGAACACAAAGCAAAGTCTTACTGCTGAATAATTTTAATGAGCAAGCTAGTCCAAGAACAAGAGAAAATACCTCCTTCCTTTGAAGGAGAAGGGACTGTGGATACAGAATATTGCATACATTATCAAATGTGGTCACTGTGTTTGTTGTTTCTATTTAAAAATATAATTAACATGGAAAATTTCTACATTAAGAAGAGGATGAGAAACTTTTTGAAATACTTTCCTGACATATAGGTAAACTGTTTTAAAGAATTCTCTTGATTTACTAGACTAGTTATCAAAAAAAGGAATTGAGGTTGTTCTGGAAATAAACTACTTTTAATGAAGCTATTGTAACTATTTAGTGATCATGGATTCCTTTTCTCGATGCATATTAACTATTGCTTTGATGATATGTTCAAAATGTTTTCCCAGGTATTGAAATAAATTTCATCTGCTTGGTGTATTAAAAAAAAAATCTGCGTGCTCTCTCTCTCTCTCTCTCTCTCTCTCTCTCTCTCTCTCTCTCTCTCTCTCTCTCTCAAATCAGGAAGGTTTCCCTTCTCCAGTCCTATGGATCCTCTGCCACTCCCTATGATCTTTCAAAGATTACTGACAAAAGCTCAGCAATCACATTTAATGCCTCTTTCACATGAGAGCTCTTCATATACCTGATGGTAGCTATCATGTTTATTCTCTAGACTAACCACTCCAATTTTTTCAACCAGTTTCCTGTAAGCATGATCTTGAAACTGGAGGCCTATTATCATCCTGGCTGACCTACTTTGAAACCCTTTCAGCTTTTTATCTTCTCACCATTTTTTCTAAAATGTGGAACCTAGAACTGAAGCCAAATACTTCAGATGTGAGCTGATAAAGAGAGAGAACTACAATCATGTCTGTAAGTTCTTTCACTGGCTGTTATATACCTGTCTGGCCATATGAATTGAACTCATCAAGGGCAACTAGGTGTTCTGTCATTATCATCTTACTTATTTTGAGTTTCAATTCTCCATTAGCCATTTTTGTTCTTTCACAGACTACATATTTTTCTTAGCAGATAAAACAAGCAAAATGAGTTGAATTATCTTGTCTTCTCTCTATCATCAATTATCATGTGCCATCCAACCTAAGAGTAGTCCTATCTCTTCTTTGATCCTCCAATACCATTAGCCCTTCACCTCCAAAAACACTACAACAAAACCAAATCAAAACAAAATGTTCTTAGCATTCTTTGCTAGTTCGTCTCAGTTCCTTCTGAATTGTCTTGCTTCTGAAATGCTCTGTACAAGATCATATCAGATTTTCATATTCATGCTCTGGTACCTATCTTTTTTCCCTTCTTTTATATGTTTTTAATTTTTTATTGATTTTTTCTTTTTTCAATTAACTAAAAAATTGATTTTCTCTCCCTCTCTTTTAAAAATAAAAGAAAAACAGAACCTTTGTAACTAATATGCATAATCAAACAAAACAGATTCTTGCTTTGAATTATGCTGGGTTTTATGCTAAATTGAGGGGGGGGATTTAGGAGCTCAATAACTATTAGCAAAGTACAAAACCAACACCACCAAAATTTCAAAACCTAAGGTTTCAAAAATAAGGAGAAAGTTCTGAACAGTTCTGGTGTTAGTATAAGATAACAAAACTAGGAAGAATAGTTTAGAAAGACTATTGAGAAGCAAGGATGACCAGCTGAGATTACAGAAAGCAATTGTACAACAAGTGAAATCAACTTTATTTTTTCTGTTTTCCAATAATATTATCTGAGGGCAGCTAGATAACACAGTGGATAGAGTGCTGGGTCTGGAGTTCAAATATGACCTCAGACACTTAATAGCTATGTGACCCTGGGCAAGTCACTTAACCTTGTTTGCTTCAGTTTCCTCCTCTATAAAATGAGTTGGAGAAGGAAATAACAAACCACTCTAATATCTTTGCCAAAAAACTCCATATGGGGTCATGAAGACTTGGACACAACTGAAAAATAACTCAACAACAACTTTACTACTTATCATGATTACTTTGTCAGAATAAGGAAGGTTCAGTTCTTGCAATATTAAATTCACATTTTTGTGCATATTTTTCCTTCTAGGTAACAAGTAAGATTCTCTCTAGTCCAGCAAAAGTACTCCTGGCACTAAAAGTGGTTTAATTCTTCTCCATTTTGGAAAAAACAGACAAGAAACTTTTCTTTCCTCTTAGCCATCACCCTTGTATAGGCCCCATTCACTCTTGCTTGGACTATCAAAATAACCTCCTAACTGATTTCCATACTCCTTGCCCTTCTTAGATGCGTCTTCTGGATGGCTGTAAAATTGATATTTCAATCAATAATCAATCAACAAACATTTATTAAGAGTCTGTTATACACCAGGCACTGTGCTAAGTGCTGAATTTCTAAAGTATAGTTCTGACCATGGCAGTCCCTTGCTCAATAAACTCTCCCTATTACCTCTAGCATCTAATACAAACCCCAATGCATGTCACATAAAAGTCTTCACAACCTGACTCCTACTCATCATTCTAGCTGCCTTATATGCTACTGTCCTTCATGCATTTTACAATCTGGTCAAAGGGGCCATTTTGCTGTTTTTCACACACAATATTCTATTTCCCATTTAAATGACTCTTTAAAGAGCATCCCAAATACATGGAATGAATCTCCCCCTTTAACACTGGTCTTTTAGATTCCCTTGTTTCCCTAAAAGGTAAAACTCAAAAGTCAAATGTCACCTCTCACTAGGGGCCTTTCTCTTTTACTTTTTTCTCCTTAAGTAATTTTAATGATGTCTTCTGACATCATTATATTTATTCCAAGTATTCTTCTCTACTATCCCTTCCAGAGAGTCATTTCATAAAACAAGGAACAGTTTTTTAAAAGAAAAGAAAAAAAAACTTGGTTGTTACATTGAAAAATTCTGAAAATATGAAATGTTTCATACCAGAGCATATCCCACTTCCATGAAGGGATGGGTTAGGATTATCTTCTAGTATTTCATCATTCAACACCTGTTTGATCTTCCTAATTTTGATAAATTTACTCTAAATTTCTTTGATAGGTGGTTGTTCTTTCTATTTACTATGTTGTAGTTATCATGTACATTGTTTTCTTGGCTCAGTGTACTTCCCTTCTCATAAATTCATGTTCATCTTCCCATGCTTCTCTATATTCAGCACACATAAATATAATTTTGTATAGTATAATGATTTTTCATTACATTCATTATAATTTGCTTAGCTATTCCCCAATTGATGGGTATTGACTTTATTTCTAATTGTTTGCTATCACAAAAAGTACTGAGATTATATATACACACATACATACATACATACATATGCACACACACATATATATGTGGCTTCCTTGTGGTATAAACCCAGTAATGGAGTTTCTGATTCAAAGACTATGAACATTTTAGTCACTTTAATTTTATAATTTCAAATTGCTTTCCAAAATGGTTATACCATTCCACAGCTATTCCAATAATGTTTTACTATGCCTATTATTTCACAAGCCCTCCAAAATTGACTGTTGAAATTTTTGTCATTTCTGACAAGTTGTGAGGTCAAACTTTGGGTTGATTCTGATATATGTTCCTCTTATTATTTAGGGCATTCTTTCACATGACTAAATATTTTGATTTCTTTTGAGAATTGTTCATATTCTTTTACCTTTTATCTATTGAAGAATGACTACATGTATGTCTACATATATGTGTGGTTTTTGTGTGTATATCTATATCTCTGTAGATAAAGATTTTTGTCATTCAGTTGTTTCAGTCATATCTAACTTTTCATGGATCTTTTTGGGGTTTTCTTCGCAAAGAGTGGAATGATTTGCCATTTCCTTCTCCACGAGGAAACTGAGGCAAACAGAGTTAAGTAACTTACCCAGGCTCACATAGCTAGTAAGTTTCTGAGGCAAGATTTGAACTCAGGAAGATGAGTCTTCATGGCTACAGGCCCAGCACTCTATCTACTGCACCACCTAGGGACTGTATAGATAGAGACAGAGATATAAATAGGCAGAGATAGTCTTAGATACCAAGCCCTTTTCAGAGAAATTTGATACAAAGATTTTTCCCCCATTTGACCCCTTCCTTTCATATCCTAGATATATTAATCTTGTCTGTTATGAGCTTTTCAGTTTCATGTAATTAAATTTATTTATTTTATCTGGTATAGTTGTCTCTATCTCCTGTTTAGTTAAAAATAAGTCTCCTACCTATAACTATAAGAAGTATTTTATATGTTTCCCTTATATAATGATCTTTAATATTAAGGTCACATATCCATTTAGAATGTATTTTGCAATATGGTGTTAGGTTTTGGTCTAAGAATGATTTCTAATAATCTGCTTTCCAGTTCTTACTAGAGGATTTTTCATCAAATAAGGAGTTTTTCCTGGATAATTTATGTTTTCTACTTTATCAAACATTGAGTTATTGAGTTCCATTGTTTCTGATTCTCTCTTACATAATCTGCTTCATTCATCTATCTCTCTATTTTTTTAAGCAATATCAGATGATTTTGTGACTGCTCATCTATAATATAATTTAAGGCGTATTTCTTTTTATCAAATCCACATCTCTTATTTTAATGAATTATTTTATTATTTTGTTAAATTATATAAAGTGTCACCTCAGTGATTTGAATGTTATAGCAGTAAGGATATAAATTAACTTTGGCAATACTGTCATTTTCATTATATTGGCACAGTCTAGCTATGAACACTGAGTATTTCTCTAAACATTTAAGCTGTTCTTTATTTTTACAAGTCTTTGGTAGGTCTATCCCCAGGTGTTTTATGAATTTTATAGTTATTTTCAGTGTGATTTCATTATTTTTAATTTTTGCTTCTTGCATTTTGTTATTATTACAGACAAGTTTTGTTGATCTCTGAGGGTTTATTTTGTAGCCTGCAACTTTACTTAAACTATTACTGACTCAAGTAGTATTTTTGTTCATTTTCTAGGACTTTATATAATCATATCATCAAGACATAGGGATAATTTTAACTTTTCTTTACCTATATTTATGCCTTTTTTGGTGTTTTTTTTTTTGCTCTTGCTAGCATTTTTAGAACTATATAAAATAATAGTAGGAAGAGTGGGCAACCTTGCTTTCAAACACATGGCATCTTTCTTGAGCCCTCACCTACTAAGGGCTTCCTCCTGTGTAACTATTCTTTGAAAAAAAGTACAGATTTTGTATTTGCCTAGATGTGTACATGCTTTCTCTACAGATAGAATGAGAGCTACTTGTGGAGAGGGACTGTTCCATTTTCAAATTTATTTCCAGTTCCTATCACTATGCCTGTTACTGAGTAGGCCAGTAATAAATAGTTGCTGATTGATGAAAATGGAGTGGGAGATTAAGGATGGGTGAGGCAACCAAAGATTCAAATAAGTGCCAAAGGAATATGTTCCTACGACAAAGAAAGTTGAAGAAGTGGAAGGACAGACTCCTTTGGGTGAAACACAGAATTTCAAGGTTTTGAATCTTAGATTTCAATTCCAGTTTACTAAGGTTAAAAATGTGACCATCCTGCCAAATGCCTATATTTGGCTGGAGGAGGCCTGTGGCAAAGTTTTCCAGGTTCTTTCCAATATGCTTTTGTAAAATGCAAAGGCAACATGTCATGTTGCATTATTAACCATGTGCTTCATATTCTTTTGATAAGATTCTTTGCATATTCTTAAAGTCCACATGGATCGAATAGTTCCTTTCCAATGCAAGCTACAAAGGATCTTTTTAAATAATGCAGATGCTAAAGAGGATTTGCTTTTACACACTCCTCCAGTCTGGCAGGATTTATTCTCTCAAAGGTTAGCATTTTGTTAGTTATATATAGAGCATTATTCTGCTTTTTAAAAATACTCCCTTCTCGCCTTTTTTTCCCCCTCAATACACTTCTGTACATATTCAAAACCTTTCTTATGGATTGTAAAATTTACTTTTTTGTGATAGAATAAAGTGTTAATTAATATCTTCTTTTCAAATAGGGACATCTGTAACCAATGTAACAGCTACTGATGCTGATGATCCTGTTTATGGAAACAGTGCAAAGTTAGTGTATAGTATCTTGGAAGGACAACCATACTTTTCCATCGAACCAGAAACAGGTAAGTGGACCTAGCGGCAAATGACATAGAAATTGCATTTTACTTCAACTTACTAATCAGCTATATGACCTTGGGAAAGACACATTATTTCCCTGTGGCCTTCGCTTACTCATCTTTAAAATGTATGAAAGTTGTACCAGATAGATGATAGGTAAGGTACTTTGTACTCTTTATATACTCTGACTATGAATAGGGATATATTACTGAATCAGTTCTATTAGAATCTGGAAGCACATGGTTGCAAGTTCTGGAACTCATACTCCCTAGCTGTGCAGTCATGGAAAATTTACATAACTATGTTGAAATTGACTCAGTTTCCTCCTTTGTAAAAAAAATAGACATAACAATATTTACACTTTCTCTCTTACATAATTGATATAGGAAAACATTTTACAAACTAGGAAATGCTCTAATCATATAAGTTATAATGTTAAGAGTAATTATAGCTATTTTACAACAGCATGGAGAGTTCCAGGTAAACAGAGAAAATATTGTGGTCATAATAATCGTTGTCATACTGGATTTTTTCTATGGCTCCTGTGTAGATAGTGAGGAGTTTAAAAATAAATCAATCCAAGTACTAATTCTCAAGCAGGAGTTACAAAGATCAGATACCATTGTTTCACATCAAATTTTAAGTGAACAACTTAAATTTTAACGAGGTTATTTTTGAGACTTTTATTGAGTTGCAAATGAACTTAATTTTTTCTTTAAAACCAAAGGAAAAAAGGTTTAAAATAATTTTAGCCAAGTGTATATCAGTTTAGTAAAGTGTGTATGTTTGTTGCTTTTCTGAAGGAAAAATAATTAGCTGTTTTGTGCTTTCAAGTCCTGAATTAAGTCTTTCCCTGAATTTGTGCAGGTTCCTATTTGACAATTTCTAAACAAGCCAATCTCAGCAAAAAGAGGTTTAACAAAGAAACCAAACATTTAGGTACAGAAATTTGGATATTGTGAAGAATTTTTCCTATTCTTTCCTAAACAAAAATTACCATTCACAACAGTGGCAAGTATATCTTTGCCTTAAAAAATCAGTGGGTAGTATTATTTTGGAATTTAAAGTTATTATTTATACACATACATACATGCCATCTCTCTATAATCTACATGTATATGAATATCTGTGTATGCATATTCACTCATAAAATTAAAATATACACTTAGATGAAGTTCCTATTAGAAAATTAATTAAGACTATATTCATAATTATATTCTCAAGTAATGATACACATTTGGGTGAGTAAGTAATAAACTTAGGTTTTCTGAGTTTATTGCAATCATTACTGTCTGTCATTATATATAATGAGCTTGAATTTCACAATTAGGGATTAACTCATCTTTTGCAATCCTTATTCAATCATATTTAGGCAATATATACTTTTATGTGCATTTATTTATGTTTATTTGCAGTTTATATCTCAGGAAAAACATGTTATGGAAGGTCTAATGTGTCATAATCTCTTGTGTCCCTAAAACATTTTCCAGAGATTGATAGAACAATCTTGGCCCTTGTCTAAGGAGAGAGTGTAGTTAGATAGATATGCACAAGAAGTATAATCTTAGAGACAAAGTCTGAAACAGTGGAGAAAATACCTATGAGGGAACTAGGAGTAGCTAAGGTAACATTTCAGGTCATTACCTGTCCATCCTGGTACTATGTCAGGAAAGGGGCCTGCCAATTGTGAAATATAGCTGCCCTGCCTGGTGGTGCATGAGCAATGACATGCAGGAGCAAGAGAAATTTGTCAATACGGAGATGGTTGGGTACAGAAATGATCTTGAGCTCCCCTTTGGCCAGTCCATTATTCCAATAGAAAGTCAATGCACAGGTCAGCAAAAACCCAAAGAAAGGATTAAGCCAAATGGAGGTGTGGTTGAAGGCATAGGTCTTTAATGGGAAGATATGGACAATAGGAACAGAGGGCAAATAGCTGAGTTAAGCAACTTTTAGCACTTCTTTCAGTATTAGTTCTTCTAGCTGCCTTTTTGAGCTGTCAATTCTGGCTTTCTATACCCTTCCCCACCCTCAACCCCCTCCATTAACCCTCATCCACAAGGGCACTCCTTGAGCTGCATGAACAAACAGCGTTACTGCAGTTGCTCAAGGAGAAATGAGATGACAGGGAAGTCAAATCTACCTTCATTCTTTTCTAAGGACCTTGGATTCCATGAACCATGTTTGTCACTGATAAACCAATCAGACGAACTATCCAGACACAATGTGCCCACACAACCTGGTTGTCTTGCTGTTCTTCCCACAAGATGTTCCGTTGTCTATCGCTGTGCCTTTGCACAGGCTGTCTCCCATGCTTATGATATACTTTCTCACTTTCACTTCTTAGATTTGCTGGGGTCCTTCAAAGATCAACTCAAGTGCCATCTTCCACATTATGACAAGGCTGATGCCCTTTACTGCCAGTGTCTTGTTTTCCCCAAATTTTCTTGTACTTATTGTCTATATTTTCTCTAGATTTGTTTATGGACTTGTCTCCCCTAAAAGAATGTAAGCACTCTGAAGCAAAGGACTATTTCATTTTGTTTCTGTATCTCTAATGTTGACTACAGTGCCTGGAATATAATAGACACCTAGTAGATGTTCAATGATTTATTAATTGCCATTGCACAAAGACTGACAAAAGGTAAACAAAAAGGGCCAAGAAGGTTGGCCCATTGCCTACTTTTCTTGGTTTAATGAATCAGTGATCTGATATATAATGTGCTCTGAACATAGTAGGTAGAAGTAAAATAGTTGAATTAATGAATTGAAGTGATCCATTTTAATCCATCTAGGGATGGATTAATTTATTTCCATACCTTCTATCTGCTTTCTAATAACTGATGTAGTAGATAGAGACCTGGGCCTGGAGTCAGGAAGACCTGGGTTCTAATGTGGCCTCAGACCCTTTCTAGCTATGTGACACTGGGCAAGTAACTTAACCTCTGCCTGCTTCAATGCCCTCAACTATAAAATGGGGGAAATGATAGCATCTGACTTCCAAGCTTTCTGGGAGGATCAAATAAGATATTTTTAAAAATGCTTAGAATGCTGCCTAGCACATAGTAAATGCTTAATAAATGCACTTTTCTTCCTTCCAGCTAACTAAAACTAGATAGTTTGGGGTTAATAAAGCAATAATTTTTGACAATTCCATGGAAAAGGTAGAAATGAGAATTAGTATTCATACTGTACTTCTGTACACCTTCTGGTGCCAAACCAAACCAACAAGTATTTATTAAGGGCTTACTCATGTGGCAGACAAAATGGTAAGAGCTTAGGGTTCACATAAAGGCAAAAAAAGAATCCATGCTTTCAGTAAGCTTACAGTATACAAACAAGACATACACAAGGTAAATTTGGTGTCATCTCAGAGGGAAGACACTAAAATTAACAGAGCCTGGGATTGGCTTTCTGTAGAAGGCAGGACTTTAGCTGACATTCAAGGGAAGTCACAGAAAGCAGGAGGCAGAGATCAGGAAGTGGAGAGTTTCAAGCATGGAGGACATGCAGTGAATATACCTGGAGTCAGGAGATGTAGGTAAGAAGGCCAGTCTCACTGGATCACACAGTATGGGGGGAGGATTAGAGAAAATAGGCAGTTAAGTGAATTATTTAAATGGAAACATCCATAAGTCTTAGAGGTTGGGACTCAAATCTAACAGTTAATACTAACTTCAATATTATTTCCGTGATCCCAGGCTACCAATCTATGTATCGCAAAGTCTGTTTTTCATTTCTAGGATTTTCATTAACAGTTGTATTTGGGCACGGAAATGTTGTCTGTGTACTTAAGTGGCTGTTCTTGATTTTGACAAGGAGTTGCTTCCATATTTTGGTTCAATTTGATTAAATGGAATGTTGTTTATTGAGTACCTGTTGTGACAATGGCCTTGTGTGGGACAATGAAAGAAATACATAGTTTAGAAAATAGCAGTTCAACCCTCAAAGAACTTTCAATCTAGTAGGAGGAATACAATTGGTTTATACTAGTGCAGGTTCTCCTTTGCCTGGGCCTAGATTATTAAAATACCTTTCTTTTGGTTTGTCTCTCTTCCTTAAATTTCTCCCCATTATGATTCAGCTACCAAACTGATCTTCCTAAAGTGCAGGTCTGACAATGTCACCTTTCCTACCACCTTTACTCAATAAACTACAATGACTGTCGATTATCTCCAGGATTAAATGTAAAATGCTCCATTTGGCATTTAAAGCCCTTTATAACCTAACCCATTTTCTCATATTTTACTCCTTTTTTGTAAGCTACAATTCAGTAACACCTGTCTTCTTGCCATCCCTTGCATAAGATATTCCATCATTCGGCTCCATGCTTTTTTGTTGTCTATCCCCCATGCCTAGAATGATCTCCTTCCTCACGTCTGGCTTCTGCTTTCTCTGGCTTCCTTCAAGACTCAGCTCCAATCCCAATTTCCATTGATGACCTCTCTTGGCCCCTTCCCTTCCCCTTCCCCCACTCTGTGAAGCCTCAGTTTGTGACAGGCAAAGGGGAAATTATAATAACTACCCTATTTAAACCATGGTGCTATTGTAAGTACTATGGTTTCATAGCTGTAGATGTCAAAGGGACTTCAGAAACCAATCCAATAATATAAAGAAGGCACTTTGTAAACCTTAAAGCATTATATGATGTAATAGACAATATAATATAAAAGATAAAAAATGACCTGTAGGGGGCAGCTAGGTGGCGCAGTGGATAGAGCATCAGCCCTGGATTCAGGAGGACCTGAGTTCAAACCTGGCCTCAGACCCTTGACACTTACTAGCTATGTGACCCTGGGCAAGTCACTTAACCCCAATTGCCTCACCAAAAAAAAAAAATGACCTGTGGTTTTATTAGCATAGGGAACTCTCAGGTGAGAAAATCCCCTCTACCAATGCAGGTTGGTACCATGTCTACAATTTATAATTTTACTTGTCTAGAACACCAGGACATCATATGACATGTCCAGAGTCACACCGGTAATATGTATATGTCAGAGGTATGACTTATACACAGTGTATCCTAGTTTCAAGGGATAGTCTATCCATCATTCTATGCTGTATATAATAAGATATAATGGAATATAATTCAATATAAAATAGCAGTTTTATATATAAGCATATATACCTGTTTATATAAATATATAGGTGATAGATTTCTATGTATATATACACACATAGGTACATTTAGCTACAAACATATACACACATAGACATATATCTATAAAATTGACTTATACTTGAGGTAGTAAAGAAATATATGTGTGTATATAAATGGCAGAAAGTAAAACTCCTAATTAGCGTGTATTAGTGTAGTATGAGATCATTCTTGGCATGGGAGATGGACAATTATACATACACACATACATATATACTTACATCTACACATACACATACACATATAATTACATCTACATATACACATACATACATATATACACATACTAGTAATCTGATTAACATTTATCCTAGAAAGTAAAGCCTCTTATATATAACATACATGTATATGTGTGTATATATATATATACACACATACATATACACATAACACTAACATTATTAAAAGTTTACTTTCTGTCATAATGTACCATCATGTCCTAGAAGTGTTTGGGGTTCTTGACATTGATGTCGCTATAGACTGTGCTCTGGTAAAGCCATCCAAGTTAGAAATGCTTCAAGAACAGGCCCAGCCAATAATTTTCTGTTATTTGGGAAACAGAAATGCACATCACCAGAAGGCTAACCAGAAGGGGATGAATATTTTTGGACACAGCAACTCATGAAGATTATTCCCTAAGAAGACTTCCAGGGATAATAATTCTCTCATTCATGCCTTCATTTATTCAACAGTTGGTCAGTTAGTGAACCAGCGTTTATTAAGGGCTTACTATGTGCCAGCCACTGTGCTAAGCACTAGGGATCCAAAGAAAGGAAAACATATGGTATCCAACCTGAAGGAGCTCACAATCTACTGAACATGACAGCATGTAAATGACTGTGCAGAGAAGAACTATACAATAAAATGGGAGGTAATTTCAGAGACAAGGCCCTAGCATTAAGGGAGATTAGTAATGCCTATTTCGAAAAGATGGTATATCAACTGAGACTTAAAGGACTGCAGGGAAACCAAGGAGGAAAGATGAAGAGGGAAAACGTTCTAAGCATAGGGACAAAAATAGAAAATGCAGTCAGGCAATGGAGTGTCCTGCATGAGGAAGAACAAGGAGGAGAGTGTCACCGGATTACATTGTAGAGTATGTGGAGAGGAATAAAATACAAAAGAGACTGGAAAGGCAAGAATAGGCCAATTTATGAAGGGTTTAAAAAGCTAAACACAGGATTTTTCATTTGATCCTGGAGGTGACAAAGAGTCACCAAGGCTTATTGACTAGGGGGTGACAAGGTCATATCTATGTCTTAAGAGAATCACATTGACAGCTGAGTAGATAAAGAAGTAGAATATGGAGAGACTTGAGTCAGGGAGACCATTGAGAAAACTATTAGAATAGTCCAGGAGTGAGGTGATAAAAACCTGTATGGCTGTTTCAAAAGAGAAAAGGGGAAGTATGTAAGAGATATTGAGAAGGTAGAATCTACAAGACTTGGAAAGAGCTTAGATATAGGGGTGAGGGTAAGAGAGAGTAAGGAGTTAACTATAAGCCTGTGTATCTCAGAGGGCAATGGCACCCTTATTATGGTTGAATTCATATAGAGTACTGTAATAAGAGTTGGAGGGTAAGAAGGAGTGAAAATAGTACATATTTTTGATAAAGCACAGCCTCTATATTCTGGGAGCTTACAATCTTATAAGGGGAAGAAATAACAACTTAGATACCAATAACCTAGAATATTACTTTACCATCATCCACTTTAATGTGCATAATGCCTGGCATATAATAGCCACTTATCATTCTTGTTGACTAATGAAAGCAGAATCTCACTGATGGATTCATGGATCCTTAATATATTGAATAATTTCTTACCTCACTAGGTTCAAAAGAGATAGATATGAAGATGATAGCTAGAAAGATATATAGCTAGAGCATTCATTTGCCACTTACTATGTCTAGACTCTGCATTAAGCATTGCAGATATAAGTAAAAACAATGAAGACAGTTCCCATACTACCTGTGGCATGGCTGGAGATATCATAGAAATAAGGTAGAGGCCCAGATCTGAACAAAATAAGGCCAAATCTGTCCTATTAAAGCCTAGAATGGCTCCATGAGGTTGTCTCATTCTCACAGAGAGGGAATAGAGATAATGGTCAAAGTGAAATCAGTTGCAGATGGCAGAACTGGAGGTATATGGACAGTTTTGTGGTGGCCTGACATTGAGCCAGATAAAGTAACCATAGGAAATTAGAGAGATATCAGGTTGTGGTGGTGGTGTTAATTCCCAGTCATAGTTCCCATGACTAGAAACAGTAAGGGAAAACATCTATGTCATTCTCAGAAGTATTCAGACAGCATCTCACTAACCTCAGCAGCAAAATATTCCTGTACATGCTCAAAAGAGAGCCTTGTGACATTGTGATAACCTCTTCTGCCTATTTACATTCCAGATTGCCCATATACCTGGAACATTCAGAGGCTTACTGTTAGCAAGTGCTTATTAGTAAATCCCTTTATTCAGGAGGGCATTGAGATAACAAGAAGAATAACCAATGAGTGAAAATATACAGTGGAAGGCCTTGAAAAGTATCAGTTGTACATACACTGCCTTTTGTGAGTAGTGCTATTAGAATATTTAATAATGCTGAAAATAGCTTGTTTGTATTTGAAAAAATGCATCTCCCCCTTCCCTCTAATACCATATGTTTTCTTTTAATATCTTAGGATCAAATGAGGGAAAAGAATGACATGCATTGAAAAGCACTAATTTAGGACAGCAGTGAGTGAGAGAGTCACTCCAGCTCCTCCTGAACGATTTAAGGAACTTAGTCAAAATGAAATATAGAGCATCAGAATAATAAATGTCACATTATGCAAAAAAAAATCTGTGAGAAGTGAGAAGTGACAGAACATCCCAAACTTTGCTACTGTCAAGATAGGAAGGACCTGATAAATGACCCATTGGAAAAGGAACTAACCAAATTTATTGACCTTTTTAAAACCCAGGCCCTTTCCTCATTGGCTGTAGATAATGTTTGTTTCAATGGAAACAGAAAGATGTGCTAAAATAAATAGATAATGAGTGGGGTCCCCTTTGTGACATGATAAAAGAATATTCTTCTGCATGTGGTCTTGGGAATGTCTAACCAGGATTGAGATATTGTTATATCTTTTTTTTTTTTTTTGTGAGGCAATTGGGGTTAAGTGACTTGCCAAGAGTCACACAGCTAGTAAATGTCAAATGTCTGAGGCTGGATTTGAACTCAGGTACTCTTGACTCCAGGGCCAGTGTTCTATCCACTGTGCCACCTCACTGCCGCTCTTTTTTTAATAAAAGTATTTTATTATTTTCCAGTTTCATGTAAGGATAGATTTCAACATTTGTTGTCATAGGATTTTTAGTTCCAAATTTTTCTCCCACCCTCCCTTCCCTCCCTCCTCCCCAAGACAGAAAGCAATTTGATATAGGTTATATATGTACAATCACATTAAACATATTTCTGCATTAGTCATATTGTGGAATAAGAATCAGAGCACAAGGGAAAAACCTCAAAAAAGAAGGGAAAAAAGCAGCCCAGAAGTAGAAACAGTATGGTTCAATCTGCATTCAGAATCCACAGTTCTTTTTTCTAGATGTGGAGAACATTTTCTATCATGAGTTCTTTGAGATTTTTTTCAACTGTTGCACTGCTGAGAAGAGCCAATTCTATCCCCATTGTTCAACACACACTGTTGCTGTTACTGTGCACAATGTTCTCCTGGTTCTATTCCTCCTAGTCAACATCAGTTCATGAAAGCCCTTCCAGGTTTCTCTGAACTCCTCCTGCTCATTTCTTCTTCTTCTTCTTCTTCTTCTTCTTCTTCTTCTTCTTCTTCTTCTTCTTCTTCTTCTTCTTCTTCTTCTTCTCCTTCTCCTTCTCCTTCTCCTTCTCCTTCTCCTTCTCCTCCTCCTTCTCCTCCTCCTCCTCCTCCTCCTCCTCCTCCTCCTCCTCCTCCTCCTCCTCCTCCTTCTCCTTCTTCTTCTTTAGTGAGGCAATTGGGGTTAAGTGACTTACCCAGGGTCACACAGCTAGTAAGTGTCAAGTGTCTGAGGCCGGATTTGAACTCAGGTCTTCCTGAATCCAGGGCTGGTACTCTATCCACTGCACCACCTAGCTGCCCTTATGCTCATCATTTCTTACAGCACAATAGTATTCCATTACATTCATATACCACAACTTGTTTATCCATTCCTCAATTGATGGACATTGCCTCAATTTCCAATTCTTTGCCACTACAAAGAGAGCTGCTATAAATATTTTTGTACATGTGGATCCTTTTCCATCTTCTATGATCTCTTTGGAATACAGACCTAGCAGTGGTACCACTGGGTCAAAGGGTATGAACAGTCTCAGAGCCCTTTGGGAATAGTTCCAATTTGCTCTCCAGAATGGTTGGATCAGTACAAAGCTCCAACAATGCATTATTGTTCCAAATTTTCCACAGCTTCTCCAACATTTATTATTTTCCTTTTTTGTCATATTAGCCAATCTGAGGTGTGTGGTAGTACTTCAGAGTTGTTTTAATTTACATTTCTCTAATCAATAGTGATTTAGAGCATTTTTTTCATACAGCAATAGATAACTTTGATTTCTTTATCAGAAAACTGCCTGTTCATATCCTTTGACCATTTCTCAGTTGGGGAATGTATTGTTATATCTTTTGATTTAAAACTATAATTAGGAAAAGGATTCTCAGAAATAATGTTGTTCTGTACTTCTCTAATGCAGAGAGGCAGCATTAGGGTGAAGGAAAGGGGAGACCAGTGAACTTAGAATCAGAAAGATTTGGGTTTTTTTGTTTGTTTGTTTTTTGTGGGGCAATGAGGGTTAAATGACTTGCCCACAGTCACATAGTAAGTGTCAATTGTCTGAGACCAGATTTGAACTCAGGTTCTCCTGAAACCAGGGATGTTATTTTATCTCCTGAGTGACCTAGCTGCCCCTAGAATCAGAAGTTTTAAACCTAATTCTGCTGCTTACTTACTATGAGAAGTTGTGCAACCTTAACATATTTCTTCTTTTAAAATTTGTTTTGACTTTGAAAAGAATTTTATTTATTTTATGTAAAAACAAATTTTAACATCAATTTTTAAAAAATTTGTGTTCCAACTTCTCTTCCTCCCTCCATTCCCACCCCCCACCCACAAGAAATCAAGCAATTGAAAATATGTTATACATGAGTAATCATGGAAAAATTCCCATATTAGCTAGTTGTGAGAGAAGATAGTCAAAAATTAAAAAACAAAAAACAAAAAACAAAACTTCAGATTAAGGAATTGTCGAAGAGGAAAAGAAAAAACAATTAAATGTGTTTCCATCTGTTTTCAGATACTATCAGTTCTTTCTCTGCAGATGGGCTGCAATATTCATAAATCCTTCAGGGTTATATTGGATCATTGCCTTGCTGAAAATAACCACATACTTCCCAGCAGATCATCCCCCACTATTGTTATTTTGTATATAGTACATTTCACTCTGCTTCAGTTCATGTAGGTCTTTCCAGGTTTTTCTGATATCTTGTTCATCATAACCTGTGTATAGTACCTTAAGCTTGACAGAGAATTTTCTTCATAAAAGCCCAGCAAAGTAGGTACCATATGTTTTGACATTATAATCAATAATCATAACTATTTCCCTCCATTCCACTTCCTTCTCATGACATTTACTCTATCTTCTTTTTACCTATTCTTACTCAAAAGTATTTTACTTCTGATTATCCTCTCCCTCATTCTGCTCTCCCTTTTTTCACCCTTCCTTCCTTATCCTCCTCCCCTCCTACTTTCCTGCAGGGTTAAATAGATTACTCATGGAGAGAATGCTATTCTCTCCAGAGCCCACTCTGATGAGATCAAAGTCCCTGAGCTAATTCTGTGTTCTAAATTTTCCTTCCTCCCTCCCTCCTCAATCCTCCCTATGAGATCCAGCAATTCAATGTCATACTTGTACAATATTGCAGAACATCTTCATCTTCCTTGAAAGTGTTTTGCTTTTTACGGCTCTCTTCCCCAATCTGTCCTTCCCTCCTTCCCTTCTCCCCACCCCCCATCTCCCTTCCCTCCCTCAGGGCAAAAATATATTACTATACCTACTTGAGTATGTATGTTAGTCCTTCTTTGAGACAATTCCGATGATATTAAGGTTCACTCACTCCCCAACTCCTTCCGCCTCTTCTCCTCCCCTCCATTAGCATTTTTCTTGTTTCCTTCATGTGAACTACCTCTCCCCAGACCATCTCCTCTTCTTCCTCCCCAAGTCTATTCCTCCTACACCTCAACCCTATTTTAATGATGTCATCATGGGTTTGTTAGGTGGCACAGTGGACAAAGCACCAGCCCTGAACCCAGGAAGCCCCAAGCCGATATCCGGCCCCAGACATAAGACACCCCACCTTGTCTGCCCCACAAAGAACAAAACATAAATGCTTTACAGAAATCATCCCTTGATATTCAGTTCAGACCTGTGTCTTCTGTGAATTCCTTACTGAGATAGTTCTTCTGAGTTCCAAGTATTATCTTCCCATGTAGGAATGTAAACAGTTTGATCTTTTAATATCCCTCATGAACTCTTTTTCCTGATTACCTTTTTATGCTTCTCCAGGGTCTTGTATTTGAAAATCAAATTTTCTATCCAGTTCAGATCTTTTCATCACAAATGACTGAAAGACCTCTTTCTCATTGAAATCCCATTTTTTTCCTCTGAAAGATTATATTCAGTTTTGCTGGATATGTGATTTTTGGCTCTAGTTCCAGTTTGCCCTCTGGAATATCATATTCCATGCCCTTTAGTCCTTTAATATAGAAGCTGCTAGATCTTGCTTTACCCTTATTGGAGCTCCACAGTATTTGAATTCCTTTTTTCTAGCTGCTTGCAGTATTTTCTCCTTCACCTGGGAGTTCTGGAATTTGGCTATAATATTCCTGGAGGTTTTCCTTTGGGGATCACTTTCAGGTGGTGATCGGTGGATTCTTTCAATTTCTATTTTAGCTTCTGCTTCTAGAATATCAGGGCGATTTTCCCTCACAATATCTTGGAGGATGGTGTCTAAGTTTTTGCTTTGGTCATGGTTTTCAGGTACTCCAATGATTTTCAAATTATTTCTCCTACATTTATTTTACAGGTCTGCTGTTTTTCCAAGGAGATATTTCACATTGCCTTCTATTTTTTCATATAATTGGATTTGCTTTGCAGTGTCTTGGTTTCTCATAAGGTCACTAGCTTCCATTTGTTTAATCCTAATTCTTAAGCAGTTATTTTCATCAGACAGTTTTTTAATCTCCTTTTCCATTTGGCTTTTCAAACTGTTGACTTTTTTCTCATGACTTTCCTGCATCACTCTCATTTCTCTTTCCATTCTTTCCTCCCTTTCTCTACATCTCTTTCTATTTCCCCCTACTTTCTCTTCAAAGTCCCTTTTGAGAGCTTCCATGGCCTGAGACCAGGTCATATTTTTCTTAGAAGCTTTGGATGTTGGAGCTTTGAACCTGTTATTATCTTCTTCTGAAGTTGTATTGTGGTCTACCTTACCCCCAAAGAAATTTTTGATGGTCTTAATCTCAACTGGCCTGTTCTCTAGTCTGGAGATAACCTCAAGCCTACTTACTAAACAACCAACCAGCAAAGCTTTATGTGGTGTGGTTTTTAGCTTCCATGAGCCTGCCCGCTCCCCTCCCCGATCTGGGCCTCCTGCTGCTGAGTATTTCTTCCTGCTTCCCCACTTCAGTGGGATAGTTGAATCCTTCCCCTCAGTCCACTGGTACCCCTCCACTTACCCCACCCCCCCACCCCCCGCCAGCCATTCAACCCGACCGCCCTCAGTTCCAGAAGATGCTGGTGCTGCAGCAGATTCAGAGGCACTGGGGAAAATTCCTCGGGTGGGTGTCTGGTATGTCAGCCCAATTGTGGGGTTAGGCTTTATTCATGGCCCAGCATGGCCGCCTGAAATCTACCTATAGCTTGAGAAAACTCTCAGCCCGTATTTTTGTTTGTTTTTCTCCTCCAAGGGTTCTTTTATTGCTATTTTTGAGGTGATTGTATTAGGAGCTCTGTGCATTTAATGTCTTTCCTCTGCCATCTTAGCTCCACTTCTGAGGAAGAGACTTAGGGCAGGTATAATAGCTGTCTTTAAGTAGTTGGGAGTGCAAACATGGAATGATATATTAGATGACCCTATATGGAAAAATTAGAACTGGTGGGTAGAAAAGGTAATGAGGAATATTTTGGTTCCTTATAAGGAAATACTTTTTAACAATTAGAGCTATTCAAACAAGGGAATGGGCTGCATCAGAGTGCTGTGAATTTCCCATCACAGCATGTTAGAGCTGGAAAGAATGCATTAAAGTTAGTCTAATCCAGTTGCCTCATTTTATATTTTAAGGGGTGACGCATTGGATAGAGTGCCAGGCCTAGAGTCAAAAAGATTTATCTTCTTGAGTTCAAATTTGGCCTCAGACACTTATCAGCTGTGTGACCCTTAATCCTGTTTGCCTCAGTTTCCTAATATGTAAAATGCCATAGAAAAGTAAATGGTATCTTTATCAAGTATCTTTGCCAAGAATATCCTAAATGGAGACACAAAGAGTTGGACATGACTAAAACAACTAAACAAGCAATCTAAACAGGGAAGATCAATCAACAAAGGTCTCATAGCTAGGAATTGGCAGAGCCTGGACTTTAACACAGGTTTGATAAAATATTTTACATTTTGCCATTAAAAAAGACAGGCAATAAACTTTCTTTTCCTTGGGGACTTATTGATTACAGTGCCAGTTTCCCTAGTCATCCTAGGGATTATATTTGGAAGTAGATGAAAAGAGGTAGAAGAGTTAGTCTGTAGGGTGTATTTTTTGTTTGTCATGTTTTGATTATTTTTTTCTTACAGATTCAAAAGAGTGGTAGACTTAAACGTTAATATCTATTTATTTTAATACCATTTCTGTCAACAACCATATAACTACAGGCATAAAACAATTCCCCAAAATGTCTGTGAAGTTCCCTTCAAGCAGAAGTTAAAAAAAACATCCCAGGGATAGTGTAACATGGATTTAGTTGGGCTATGGGTTGTAGTAGATCAAGATTTCTTAACCTGGTGTCTATGAATGTGTGTGTATGTATGCATACATACATATACACATGAATATATGTATATATGTATGGGGGATAGAGAGAGAGGAGAAGGAAGAGGGAGAGGAAGAATATGTGTGTGTGTGCATAAGAGACAGAGAGAGAGATTCATTGTAATCTACTTTGATAAAATAATACCAAGAAACTGGACAGCATCCTGGTAGAGATTAGAAGGCTTGGAGCAATATCTCATATCATATACCAAGATAAACTTCAAATGGATACATGACCCAAGATGTAGAATTAAAAGGTTACATTGTAAACACATTAGAAGATCGAGGAAGAAATTACCTTTCATATAGATAAATAGAAGAAGAAGAGTTCATGATTCTAAAAGGGATAGAGGAGATTACAGAAAATAAATGGAAATTTTTTTGTTATTCAAAGTAGACATTTTTATTAAACAAAATTTAAAAGTTTTTGTTTAAAGAAAATTAATGTGATAAAAAATAAAGAAAAGAGGCAACTGGGAAATTAATGCAACACGTATCTATGATATAGGTCTTATTTCTAAGACACAGGAAAATTATTCATATATATCTACTATATATATGTATATATGCACACACTTATATACATACATACACACCTACATACATACATGCATGCATGTGTGCACAAACATAGCTAGCTAGCTTACCAGCTGTGGGAAAACAAGTAGACTACTCCACTATTGATATCATTGTGAAATACTTGAGTTATTCTGGAAAGATCTGGAATCATGCTCTAAAAGTTACCAAACTGTGCATCCCTTTTGATCCAGCTATACCAATGCTAGACCTGTACACCAAGAAATCAAAAGCAACACTAATATGACCTTCATTTGATCCCAACTCCAAAATTTACTCATCATATTACCAAGAAAAATCATTCAGGCTCTTTAAGCCCCAGTTTCCTTCTTGGCAAATGGCAACAATATTATTTGAAAATGGGATCATGGGAATAGCGTGGTTCTTGGAGTAAGGAGAGCTGGGTTTATATCTTCAAATCCTATCACTTAACAACTTATGGCATAGGGAGGGCAACATATTTTGCCTCTATTGGAGCTTTCCTTTATTTTCAGAAAAAAAATAGGGGATAATATATTCTCTCTACCAACAAGGTTGCTGTGTGAAAGTTATTTGTAAACCTTAAGGTGTTATAGAATCATAACTTATTGTTGTCTATATCACAGGGTTGTTTCAGGGGAAAGCTCCTTGGTAAATGGCAAAATGCTAAGGAAATGTGAGTGGCTATTATTCCAATGCACCCAAATCCCATAATCTTTAGTGGTCCAAATTAAAAATTGCATCAAAATTCAAGGGAGTTGATTGTGCCATTTAACTCCCACAGGCAAATGCTTTTCAATCCATCTGCCATCCCAAATGTCAAGTCCTAAACGTGTCCCCATGCAATACTATCCCCTGAGCTCACATATAAAGTGGAAGAAAAATGTACCCTATTTTAGACAATCAGCTAGACTGAAACTGGGGGTAATCAGTAACCCCTATATTATAATTGTTTTGATATAATAAAATTTATACATGATCAATTTCAAAGCTCAAGGCATTATGGGTTTAAAACAAGGCATTTTCCTAAAAACTGTTCATATCCCTAAAGCATTGGACTGTTTTAAAAATTGCTTTCTTCACAATGACCTTGTGAGGCAAAAAACTGGCAGGATTGCCATCCTTACTTAACAGAAAAAGAAATCAAGGGGGAAGCTAGGTGGCACAGTGAATAAAGCACTGGCCTTGGATTTAGGAGGACCTGAGTTCAAATCCAGCCTCAGACACCTGACACTTACTAGCTGTGTGACCTTGGACAAAGTCACTTAACCCTCATTGCCCCGCAAAAAAAAAAGAAAAGAAAAGAAAAGAAAATCAAGATTTGGTACAGTCAACTGATGTGTTTAGTTATGCAATCACAATGTAACTAAGTCAAGGCTGGAACCCAGGTCTTCTAACTCCAGTTATCTTTTAATTATTCTAACTCCAGTTATCTTTTAATTATTCAACACTGCCTTCCTCAAAATATGGTTGTATCTCTTATCAGGAAAAGTCACTCTAAAGTCCATCTCCCTGCCATCTGAAAATTTGGGAGGAATAGATATGATGATAGCTACTATATCATGTAAAAACCTTTTTATTTTTTCTCATGTGATTTCCAAGAATGCTAATAACAAGATCCCTTTACTACATGGCAGTGAAGATTAGGGAACAAAAAGAAGCTAAGAATAATGATATATGGAGTCTGTAAAGATAAACTAAATAAAGTCACTGCTAGTTCTTTAAGATTGACTGGAAGATTCATAGGGAGAGTGACATTGATAGATATGGAAGAATTTAAATGGTAAGTTCATATGATATAGATGTATGGGGCCAATTGTGGAAATTATATCAGCAATATTTGGCAAGGAAAAAATTAAAAAGCTTAGATTTAACTTCATGAAGAGAACTAAGGTTCTGAGGGAATTAGTCTTTCCTGCTCTGAAAACCTATGGGGTTTTCTATTGTAACAGGAAACTGTATTTCTAGAAATATTTCAGATTATATAGATGTGGTTTTGTTTTTTCTTATGTGCAAATATTCATGTAGCTGCATAATATGTAAACTAATGCAGTTGAAAATGGACTTGAAATATATAAAAGTTCTAAAAGAGTTTCATAAATGGATAGATTTGTGACAGATCCCCAGATTAATGAACTTTCATTAAAGCATAGGTCTAGCCATGGTACTTCCCTCTTCAAGAATGACAGTGGTTCCTTATTTCTTCTTTAAGAAGAAACAGACAAATGAATGAACAAATGAATATCTATTTATCTATCTATTCAATCTGTGGAATAAAACAATCAATTATTAAAAAAGAAAAATGATCACTTCTTAAATGATATACTACCTTCCCTTTTTAGTATTTAAAGTCATTACCATTTAGGTCCAATCTGTCTTTGCAAAATTATTTCATCTTTCTTCTTATCTTATAATTTTTGTTTTTTACCTATGTGGCCTACCTTCTGTTTTTCATAAAACAAAACAAAAGAAAAGAAAGAAGTAGCAATAAAACAACAATAAAATTTTCATCTCCTGCTTCCATTCATTTGCACACAGTGCTTATGATACTTGGAATGCACTTTAATTTCACTTCTGCCTCTTAAAATCTCCAGGTTTGTTCCACACATTTCAGATAGCCACCTCCTACACTAAAGTTTGCTGATACCCTTGTTGGTGCTCTGCCACAAATTTACTTTATATATATTTTGAATTACTAATATGTGTGCATGCTAAGTTCTCTGATAGAATGTAAAACTCTTAAAGTATGGAAACATTTATTTTCATCCCATATCTCTAGCACCCAGGAAAATGTCTATCACATAGTAGTCATTTTTTTAATGCCAGTTGAATGGAGATGATTCATAGGCTCTACTCAGCTAAAACACTTTCATTAGGAGCCAATGAAATACAGTATTGTCCAATAACAAATTTAGATTAATGCAGAAAGACTTCCTACCACAAGATTGCCAAGGCCATGTTGAATCATGCAGACACTCAACTAAGGTCAAAGAGGTTGGAATCTGCATTGGTGGATGGAGGGCCCAGAGAAAAGAAATTAGAGGAGCTTGAAACTCAGTAAAATAATCTCATTTTGTAAAATGTGGAGGTTATGTCAACTGGTGGAAAATAATCTAAAATGATCTAAATAATCACGTCCACCAGTCACCTGTGCCTAAATTACTCTTTTGTTTCAGATGGATGTTTCCCCAACCACCTTTGTGATTATCCAAAATTTACTCCATTCTGTGCTTCACCTTTCATATGTAGACATATTCTAACTAGATTCAATTCAGTTAGATAATCAATTAGAAATTATAGGGATCAGTTAAGAAAACAAAACCAAAAACAAACCACAAAAACAACAACAACACCACTTGAATTATCTTTGTGTTGACATGTTCATTCCCAGTTAATTTCTTCAAGAATGGAAATTGATGTTTAAATTCTTCTTTTGCATTTATTTAATGTGAAAAGGAGGGGAAAGGTCCCTTGGAAGATCCATTATTTCAACAAATATTTATTAAAAACTTATTATGTATAACATACTGTCCTATAATGACCCTTGGGCCATACTTGGAGTTGGATTCAGGATCAGGAATAGGCAGGACTGTGCTCAAGAGATTTACTAAGGATAAGCAGCTATGGTGTTGAAAGAACAGCTTTGTATATCTGGGGCCAATTTCAGTAGGAGTGGTTCTGGTGGTAAGGGTCATATGCAAATGAAGAGTTGTAAAAGGCTAAAGGGTCAGTTGTCAGCAAGAAATTAGCAATCAGAGGGAACAAATGAAGAATGGACAGTGAGGTCCGACAATCCAATTTGCCTTCTTAGAAATTCAATTCAACAAACATTTATTCAAGCATCTGAGTTTACATGGCCATAGAGAACAATCCCATTATGTCTAATGTCAAACAAAAGTGTCCTTTCTATGATGAATCCTTTTTCTAATAGATGAAATGTCAAATGTCCAATACCAATTCCATCATACCTTCGAATGGAATAGATCAGAACTTGAAAGATTTTAGTGATGGATATAATTAGTAATCAATAGAATGTAGAGTCCTAAATGAATTGAGATATCATTTTGTCTCTATCCATTCTTCCTATAAAGGAAGAAACTGAATAAAAGAGGTTAAGATATATCTATATCCATTTTTGTTTGTGGTTATTTTAGTTGTGTCCAACTCTTTGTGACCCCTTTTGGGGTTTTCTTGGCAAAGATATTGGGAGTGGGGGCAGCTAGATGGCGCAGTGGATAGAGCAACCGGCCCTGGATTCAGGAGTACCTGAGTTCAAATCTGGCCTCAGACGCAATACTTACTAGCTGTGTAACCCTGGGCAAGTCACTTAACCCCAACTGCCTCACTAAAAAAAAAAAAAAAAGATATTGAAGTGGTTTGCCATTTCCTTCTCCAGTTCATTTTATGGATGAGGGAACTAAGTCAAACAGGGTTAAGTGATTTGCCTAAGGTCACACATTTAGTAAGTGTCTGAGGCCAGATTTGAACTCATGAAGATGTATCTTCCTAACTCCATGCCTAGGTCTCCATCCACTGTAGTACCTAGCTGCCCAGTTATCTATCATATTTATGTCTATATTTATGTATCTATAATTAATTCATCTCTTTCTATGTCTATATCCCATATCTATGTCTTCATGAATATCTATGTATAAGAAAGTCTACCTCTCTCCCTATCTACTTATATGTCAATATATCTATAGATAGGTATAGTCAAAAAGGTAGCAAAGAACAGAGCTAGGATTGTATGAGTCTTCTGACTCCAAATTCTTTCCACCATGCTACACTTCTAATTATGGGAGACCAAATCAGTTTAGCTTCTAGAAATCACAACTGAAAATATCCTTAGTAGACATTTTTGGTATTAATCAATATCAGGTGGGCATACTGCCACTCTATACTAATGTTTATGAATTCCACATTTTCTGCCATGACATGCCTTCTCACCACAGTAGTTATTTTAGGCAAGCTAGAAGCATTTCAATATTTTTTTTCCATTCCATTTGCAGATCTACCCACTATACTAAATTGCTACAATTATTGCATTAAAATGTTCATAATGGAACACATTCTGAGATGACATCACTTTCCATCACATTTGAAATAGAGACAGTGAAAAAATACATTTTAAACTGAATTCGTCTTATTTACATTTTGTATGAACTCTAAAATACTATAACTCCTACTCTCTGAAAAACAGTTTTGGAAGATTGTCATAGAAAGTTACTGCCTCTTTGCTTTCTAAATGGCATGTTTTTCAAACAGAAGGTCTACATTACTTAAACAATTGCCTATTTGTGATTTTATTTTTCTTTTGAGAAAGTCAATCTGAGATGGTCACTGGGTTTTACAGATCCTTATTCATTAAAGAGACAGAAAGTAAACTTTATACATCAAGGTGGTGTAGTGAAAAGATCACAGGCCTTGTACTTTAGATTAAAAAAAAAAATAAAGTTGGAAGGTATTTGAAAGATATCATCCAAACCTCTCATTATAGACATGAGGAAATTGAAACTCAAATTTTTAAGTAACTTGACCAAGGCTACACAACTGTTTAGTGGTAGAGCTTAGTTTCCCAATGTATTTTAAATTATAATACATACTCAAAAAATACTTGTCCATTTATTGAATTAAAACTAATAGGTCATATGAGATTCCTTGTGGAATTCTCTCAAGGTCTCTCAGTTTTGACTTTAAAGTGATCATTTGAGTTTGTCATCAATGGTAAGAATTTAGAGAACCATATAATATTTTGGGAACACAAGTGAGAAAACCAGTTCAAATCCTTGTTGTGAACATAAATAAATTGCCTAGTTTCTCTGAGACACAGTATTCTCATCTGTAAAAGGGGATTAAGGATTTTTGTATTCTTTCACATTGTAACAAGGCATTGAAACCTAGCTAAGGTGATACATACACATATATATTATCGTTAATAATTCCATTTTCCCCCTGGTATGGACCTATGATATCATATGTGAAAGCAGTCCCTGATGTGGAAACTTCCTACACTAATAGAATTTGGCAACTGCTGTGTTACTTAAAGTCTTAGTGGACTACTTGGGGCAATGTAGAAGGTAGATGACTTGTTCAGGTCACACAGGTCTTCTTCACTTCAAACATTCCTTTATCTACCATGTCATGTTATCTATTATAATACTTTATAAAGGTTTTTAATAATTTTTAAAAAGATATTTACGAATCTCCAGAAATTAGATTGTGGCTAGAAATAGCATTGTTTAATAATGTAATGTATATTTAGACTACTGCTTTGAAACTGATTCATACTAGATGTTTGGACCCTGTTTATCATGATTTAAGCTGAAAACAGCTTCTAGTGGATGAGAATACACTGAACCTGCCCAATTCCTTCCCCCTATCCCTGATCACCCACAATCATAACAGTGTTTCAATCTCCCCACAAAGATGAAGTAAATTGAATAGAGAATAGAATCCAAATATATTTTCCACCCCATAGATCACCATTTCTGTATATTAGCAGCCCCCCTTGTAGCTGCTCTGTTGACAAAGGACTTTCTTAGCTAGGGCTGACTGCTAACACCTGTCTCAAAGTCAATTTGCTTCATGTTTTCACGCAACCATTTCAATAAATGTCAGTGTGTTGAATTTTCACACTTACATTTATGTAAGGCTGAGAATAAGCACAACAGTAATTTGAACCTATATTTTACAGGCATAAATTAATTAAGTTTCCAATTTCCTTGTCAAGTAGGGTTATTATTATTATTGTTGTTGTTAATTATTATTTTTGGTTGTTGCTCTTTAAAGTTTCTCACATAGTTGTGGAAGGAATGAGAAAAAAAAATACCCTGGCCCTTCTCAGTGTTGTGTTCTTATTGAGATCTGTGAAGAGCCAATCACAGCACATTTGTCAATTGCTTTCTGTGCCCACATCACCATGCTGGGTACTAAAGGGGATATAAAAGCAATAAAAAGACATGGTCCCTGCCCTTAAGGAGATTATGAGACTGCACATACACACATTTTGAGAGTAAAGTTGTCTTCCAACATGTGCCAAATGCACAAAGTACCACTCATATGGGATTAGACTGAGATGGGGAAGCTAATTCAACCACAGTTTGATCAAAAAGTGCATTTTGAATTGTATTGTTTTGTAGTGAGTCATGTATGGGACATTTACTGTGCATGAGATCTCATGAAAGGCTCTAAATAGAGCGTGCAAAATAGAATAAGACTATATGGTGCCTATGAGTTCATAAGGAGATAGGCACCCATGTGATGTATTTCGGAGAGGTTCCAAGATATTAACTAGCACTGGTTCTCTAGTGTCCTTACCAACTCATTAAAATGTCTTTTCTCTCTCTCTTTGGATCTGTACCTTTTTATCTCTCTATTTCTATCTCTCTGCTTCTGTCTGTTTCTGTCTCTATCTCTTTCATATTTATCTCTCCTTTCTACTGTGCACAACTGACATTTTTAAAAAGAAAGAAAATGCTCATATCAAATATTCATAGTTCAATTCTTATTATAGTACAAAACATTTTGATATTGACCATGTCCAAAAGGCATGTCTTCTTCTGCATTTTAAGTCCATCACATCTCTAGGTAGTGGTGCATAATGTGTTTCATCTTTAGTCTTCTGGACTTGTGATTTATCATTGAAGTGATCAGCATTCTAAAGTCTTTCATATTTGTTTTTCTTTATAATATAGTTTTTTTAAATGCCATGGAGAGAGAGAGAGAAAGAGAGAGAGAGAGAGAGAGAGAGAGAGAGAGAGAGAATGTTTCAGTCTGCACTGAGTCCATCAGCTCTATCAGTAAAAAAAGATCATGTTTTTCATCATAAGTCCTTTGAATTATGATTGGTCATTGTGTTGATCAGAATTATTAAATCTTTCAAAGTTGATTATCTTTAATATATTGATGTTATTTTATATATTGTTCTGCTAGTGTTGTTCATTTCTATCTGTATCAATTCATAAAGGGCATCATAGTTTCCTTTGAAACCTTCCATTTTGTAATTTTCCATGATGTAATAAAATATTTTATATTAATATATCATGATTTAGTCATTCCCCCATAGATGGATATGCCTTTGATTTATAGTCTGAACCTACTCTGAAAAGAGCTTCTACAAATATTTCCATCATATGGGACCTTTTTTTTCTTTCTTTGATCTCCTTGGGGATATCGATCTTGTAATGGTATGTAATGGTACAGATTTGAAGGGGTGGGCAAGAGTTCCAAATTACTTTGCAAAATGAAAGAAATAATTCACAGCTTAACCAATAGCAAATTAATGTGCCTGTTTTACTGCAGTCCTTCCAACATTTTCAATTTTCCTTTTCTGTCATTCTTTCCCCCCAATCTGATGGGTGGGAGGTTGAAACTTCAAAGTTGCTTTGATTCGCATTTCTTTATTAACATTTTGAGACATTTTTTCTCCTACCTAATCCTTACTTTTTCCATTAAATTTAATTTCATTTCCTGAAGTCTTTCTTTTAGACTTTGGTGGATCCATGAAAAATGTGGGTATTACTAAGTATTGCAACATATACTCCCATCATTCTGCATGATTCTGGATAATCCTTTCCATATATCCAGTGTAGAATATATTTTACCCATTGCACTGGAGTACTTATTTTGGTTGTTTAAGTATTTCAGAGATTTAATTTCAACATTCGGACTTCCCATTCAGCAGTATTATCAATGATGAACCATGACTGGCTTATCATTTTTTAAATCATTTCAATCATAAGTGCCTTTATGTGCCTGGCACTGTGCTAAGTGCTGCGGATTAGCAAGTAGGCACAAAGATAGTCCTTTGCCCTCAAGGAACTTATAATTTAAGGTGGAGTCAGCAAATATATGCCAACAAATATATACAAACAAGCTATGTACAGGGAAATAAATAACAAAGGAAAGGCGTTATAATTAAGAGGGTTTGGGAAAGCCTTCATAAAAATGGTGTGCTTTTAGTTGACATTTAAAGGAAGCCAGGGAAATCAATAGGTGGAGTTGAGAAGGGAGTGTATTCCAGTAGGCATGAATGACAGCTAGAGAAAATGCCTGGAGCCAAGAGATGCAGCATCTTTTTTATAGAACAGCAAAGATGCCCACATCACTGAAGGAAAGAGTATGTGGTGAAGAGAAAACTAAAAAGTCAGTAGGAGACTAGGTTATGAAGAGCTTTGAATGTCAAACAGACCATTTTTGTATTTACTCCTGGAAATAATAAGAAGTTTATTGAGTAGGGTGTGACATGGTTCAACATGTGTTTTGGGAAAATCACTTTTGTGGCTAAATGGAGGGCAGATTGAAATAGGGAGGCAGGCAGATCCTCCGAGTGATGAGAAACTGTGCAAAAGGCGTGACAGTGTTAGAGGAGAAAAGGGGGCATGTTCAAATGATTTTTCAAAGGTGAAATTGACATTCTTTGAAATAGTTTACAATATGGAGTGTGAGAGATAATGAAGATGTGAGGATAACTCCTAAGTTGTTAGCTTGAAGGACTAATGAATTGTGTTGCTCTCTACAGTAAAAAAAGGAAGAAGGCAGCTTGTGGAGTGGGTCTAGGGTAAAAAAATAATGAGTTCTGATTTAGACATGTTTAGTTGAAAATGTCTAATGCAATCTAGTTGGAGATATCTGAAAGGCAGTTGGAGATGCAAGATTGCAGGTCATCAGAGAGGTTGGGACAGAACAGGTAGATTTGAAAATAGTCATCATAAGTAAATAAATGAGAGCTGATGACTTAACCATGTGAAGTAGTTTATAGGCAGAAGAGGGCCCAGGACAAAATCCTGAGGGCTAACCATGGTTAGTGAGCATGATCTGGGTGTGAATCCAATGAAGGAGACTGAGGAGTAGTTATAATGCATTGCACTTACACTCATCATTCATTTTTCCATTGCCCTTTAGGCCATAAACCTTTTATTCTCCTGATATTGAAGTGTTCCATGAGGCCCGACATTTTAGCATCACTATTGAAATACCAGTTTTAAAAATATTGACTTTTGTCATTGAAGTTAGATTGGAATCCCTGAAAGAGCTATGACATGAAATTGTCTTATCTCCTCCTATTCTATTTGCCTCTAGATCATTATCTATCCAGAGACACATGCAATAATTGACTAAATGTAATGCCTGCCTATTTGCATATCACAATCTGAGGAAAGAACATTTATCTCCCATTTACTTAAACTGTGAATGGGTTGGCTTATGCTTGTTGGTGTTGTTGACTGGATCTTATTAAGGAAATATTAAAAGTCTTTTCAGGACTTAGTAAAATGAATATTTGGGGTTATTTCTGAGTAGGAGAATTTGGAGGAAAAATAGGAAATACCTTCTTCATTTGGATCTTGCCCAGGACATCCTTCATGGACCTGGTAAAACCTTTGGTAATCATATGTTTCCCTATTTCCTATTTTATTCCCGGTTTTGTTGTTCATGCTCAGCATGCCACTGAATAGTTCATATCACCAGTTATATAATCTTTTTATAGTCTTAATAAATATATGCAAACAATCTAGCTTGAAGGGAGACTTTGAGGCTATCTTTTTGTAAAACCAAGTCAAATGTTTCATTTTTATGTGATTTTATATTCTCATTCAATTGTATACCAGGCTAAATTATGGTATGCTATAGAACATTGTCCTAAAAAAGTGGCTCTTTCCTCTTACCTTCCTAAATTTTTATTTTTATCAAGGATAATAATACCTATAAAATGATAATAGTGAGAATTATATAATGCTTTAAAGCTTGTGAATTCCTTTACATAGAGCATATCATTTGTGCCTAATAACTGCCTTCTGATGCAAGTACAACTTTTCTGTTTCTCATCTATATATCAATCTCCTTCTAGTTTCATTAGACATTTTCTATGAATTATGTAGGTTTATGCACCAACCCCTTTGCATGATCATTTTAACACTAATCTTCTTTTTTTTTTGGGGGGGGGAGGCGGGGCAACAGCAGTTAAGTGACTTGCCCAGGGTCAAACAGTTAGTAAGTGTCAAGTGTCTGAGGTCAGATTTGACCTCAAGTCTTCCTGAATCCAGGACCAGTGCTTTATCCACTGTGCCACCGAGCTGCCCCCTAATAGTTTTTAAAAAATTGATACTTTCTAATATTGTGAATTGTCATTTGCATTTTTCTTTTTACAAATAAGCATGTACTTTAAAAAAAAAAAGTTTGCCTTTCTTTGTATTTCCAGTGCTTAGCACAATTCCTGACCTGACACATAGCAGGCATTTAATAAATGTTTACTTACGACTCCAAACAGATGTTTCATTTGGTAGAATAATCTTCTACTTGCCTAAAAAATTGTATTTGATAGCTAGGTCTGGTTATTGGACTTTTTCTGTCTTCTCACATAGTTTCTTTTGCAGTAGTTAAATAATTCTAAAGAATGGTGCTAATTCGAGGGAATGTTATTACTTGTACACATATTTTTTTTTTATCCCCAAGAGTTTATTTGCATAAACAAGTTACCTAGAACTATGATAACTAAGTGGAATATCTTCTTATCATCATCCTTCCTTCTAATTTAGTGGTGATTTTGACCAATCAATGAGGTAACTACATGTGGATCATTGATTGTCAAATGAAACCCAAATCAGTACCCAGGAATTTTTGTTCTTAAAGTTAAGGTATATTTTATTATGTTTGGTCAGGTTCATCACCCTCTAACTGGGTCTTTGAAAAAAAAGGCATTCTCTTAGGTGAGAAGCCTTTGAGTAGTTTCCAAACCTATAATGTTTATTATTTCTTTGCCTGAAATATAATTTCCAAAATATTTTTGCCGTCATCCCCTATGGGGGAAAGCAGTAAATTAAGATACTGAAAATATAAATCCTGAGCAGATGCAGAGAAAAGACCAAGTAACAAGAGATTAGCAAGGTGAATTTGAGGAGGCTTACTGAAAGATATACATTTTAAGCCATTTCTTGAAGGAAGTAATGACTATGGACCTTAGCTGGGGGAAGGGAGGTACAGCGTAGGAGGTGATATTCAAGGTACAAGGAAAATGTGTAAATCTTTGGAGATGGTTGAGAAAAAAAATATGGCATAAATGAAAAACATGGCTAGACACTAAATAATTTACATGAAACAAATTGCGAAATTTTAGTGGACTACAGGATCAAAATGAGTTAGTAATCTAGATGGAAACCAAGAAACTTATGCTATCCTGGGTTTATTGGTATAAGCTTAGTGTATAGACTTAAATGGCCACAGGATCCTTAGTATTCTGTCTGATCAGAAATACATGTCCTGTGCAAATATATAGAGATGCAAGATGAAATTCAGGGAATAGCAATTTAGTTTGACTGCAATATAGATTGAATAATAGAGAATAATGTGATATTCAGCTGGAAAGATGTCAGGCTAAGGAACTGTCCTTTTCTGGAGGCATTAGGGAGCTACTGAAAGGACTCTGGCACCTTGGACTATTATTTTGGTTAGTCATGAGAAAGGGAGATTAGAAGGGAGAAAGAACTACAGGTATAGAGAGATACTAGTTAACAGTGAATACAATAATACAGTAAAGATATTAAAGGATCCTGAATTATCAAGAGGCCAATAAGAGGAAGAATAGAGGAGATTTTGTTCAGAAGGAAGAATCATCATCAACAGGCAAGAAAATGATGAAGGAGGGGGCAGGACAACTGAGTGAATGCAGCACTATCTAGAGAAATGGGAAAGTAGGAGAGATAGTCAAATGAGGGAGAAAAGATAATGAATTTAGTTTTTGACATCTTGCTGCACATGGCATGTATTACTGGGGCATTCTAGTGATGATGTTCTTCAGAAAGCTGAGATGGCTATAACATCAGGATCTTAAGGAGATAAATAAACAATATCAAAGATGGTCTAAGGTCTAAGATGAGACAAGAGTCCTAGAAATAGGATGTGTATATGAATTTTATACCAATGAGTACACTCTGAATTTAGCTCATTCAATATTGAGTAGTTTTGCTCTCCTTTCATGGCATTTTGGGCTAACCCTAGTAGTTCCCAGTCTCTTTCCCCCCCCACCCCCCATTTTCTCCTGAATGAGCCTCTTTTGTGGAAGCCTCCTGAAAACCATTAGCTTTTATTAACTTGGGGAATGCCACTATTTGTTCAGGAAGGAATAATTTCATATACATGTGAACCGATGAATTAACCAACGATGAAAAATTAGAGTTAGATTTTCACGTATAGAAGGTGAAGCTCTTGAAATTGATTGGGTGTCAGTGAATTTAATGAGAAATACATAATGAGGCTGGCAGGTGATCAGGCAATTGTTGGCAAAGAATGAATTGGTTCAGAGAAAATTAACTTCACCCTCTCATCTCTGGCTAATTTTGTAACTATTATTTATCTGGCACCATCATCCTTTGCCAGAAAAAAAAAAGAACCCATAACTAAACTACCATAGCATTCCGACGGATAATTTGGATTCCTGTTTGCACCATTATCATTCAGTATAGTGTCAAACATTACAAAGGAACTTAATAGATGTGAATTGTTGGTGATTATTCAAAGGATGACAGTGGTTCAATCATACCAAAGATCTGTGGTTGCCTCTCACTAGGTAATCCCTATACTTAGATCAGAATCCTTCTATACTCTGCAGAATCTTTTACTCTTCCTGCCAACCCCCTCCCCCCCCCCCAAAAAAAAAAAGAAAAGTAAACTCCTCACCGGGTGACCAACTTTTTGTTGACAAACATCTATGCAACTAAAAAGGCTGGTCCTTGTGTGACCCTGGGCAAGTCATTTAACCCCAATTGCCTCACTATAAAAAAAAAAAAAGGCTGGTCTTTGGACAACAGATGTATACCCCAACACTGGGTTCATATTTTTCAGCTTGGATGCACTTGGCAAAGTTTGTGTTTTTCTGGTAAAGCCATCAAGAATTAATTGATCAGGGTCAGCTAGGTGGCACAGTGTATAGAGCACTGGACCTGGATTCAGGAGGACCTGAGTTCAAATCCAGCCTCAGACCCTTGACACTTACTAGCTGTGTGAACCTGGGCAAGTCACTTAAACCCAATTGCCTCATCAAAAAAAAATGAATTAATTGGTCAGTTAATCAATAAACATTTGCTAAACCATCTACTATATGGCAGGCATAGCGATGGTCACTGTCATAGGCAAAAATGATACTGTCCCTGTCCTTAAATTGTTTATATTCTTGCAAAGGAGACACTATATATTAAAAATGAGCTCAAGGAAAACATATATCAATAAATATATGGGAAAATTTGGAGTAGAAGGCACTAGCATCTGGCAGGGGAGGGGGGGAGTATTAGGAAAGGCCTTATGTAGGGATGGGTTTTGAAAGAAACAAGGTATTCTAAAAGGTAGAGATGAAGACAAAGTATATTTCATGAATGGGGGTAGTCTGTGCAGTCATGGGAATGTCATGAAGTATATGTTAGGAATAAGAAGAAAGGCAGTTTGGGTGGACCACAAAGATCACCAAGGGGATCAAATATATAATAAGGTCAGGAAGTTAGGTTGGGGCCAGCTTATTATTTGTATGTGTTTCTTCATACATCCATTATTTTTAATTTGTGTATTTATAAGAGTCAAAATAACTTAGTATCTCAGTCATTCTTAAAGTAATTTTGGTGCCACTGTGGGGCCAGGTTATGAAGGACTTTAAAAGTCAAATGGGGTGCTTATGTTTGATTTTAAGGGAGTAGGGACCCACTGACATTTCCAGGTTCATCTCTAGGCTATGGAGAATCCAGGATTATAGGATTCTATGTGGAGGCTAAATTTAATAAAGGCATCGTAATGATATTCCAAAATAATATACCCTGTAAATAAAGTATTTGTTCACATACAGTTTATTTTAATAGATTTTTTGTGATCTCTGTTGTGTGTTTTTTTCCATGTCCTAGGTTTCACCCTGTATCACTCCCCAGGCTCTCTTTCTTTTTTCTTCTCTCTCTCTCTCTCTCTCTCTCTCTCTCTCTCTCTCTCTCTCTCTCTCTCTCTCTCTCTCTCTCTTTTCAGAGCAATGAGGGTTAAGTGACATGCCTAGGGTCACACAGCTAGTAAGTGTCAAGTGCCTGAGGTTGGATTTGAATTCAGGTTCTCCTAAATCCAGGGCCAGTGCTTTATCCACTGTGCCACCTAGCTGCCCCCTCACCTCAGTATTCTTTCAATAGAGCCATACCTTCTTACAAATTACAAAAAGAAGAAGAAGAAGAAAAGGATGAAAGGGGAAAATATCAGTAAAATTAATTTATACCTCAGAAAAATCTGCTGTCTTCTGCAATGTACCACACCTGTGAATCCCCCACCTGTTTAAAAGAGTGGGGAAAGGGAAGTGCCTTTATATGCCTCTTCTTTGTGGCTAAAATAGTTTTTTGACATTCCACAATATTTATTTTTGATTGTTTGATGGTGGTTGTTCTTTTCATTTACACTGTTGTAGTCTTTCACACATTTTAAAGAAAACTTTGCCTAGGATTTAAGATCTATTCATAAATCTCCTAAATTTATTCCACATCAAAATGTTCAACTATCATGGATTAAATACCTCCTATGTCTATTACTCTCTACTAGGCACTGAGGCTAATGCAGAGATAAAGTAGAAAGTATCTGCTTTAAGTGAATTTGCCATCCAGTGAAAAAGATAAGACAGAAGTATAGATAACTGTAATAAAATTGGAATATGCTAAGAGGAACATAAAGTGTTTGTGAATAAGTGAAGGAGGGTCAACTTTCAGTTAGAATAATAAAGGAAAACTTCATATGTAGAGAAAGCATTTGATTTTCACCTTAAAGGATTCTTATGCTGGGGTGGGAATGGAGGTGGTATCAAGAAAGAAAGAAAGAAAGGAGTAAAGATTGGAGGTGGTAAAATATGAGATATATTTGGGAAATGAAAAATCAAACCAATTAGGCTTAGAGAAGAAGTTGTTCACCTTGGTGTGTTTCGTAGAAACTTTTGGTAGTTTGGTAGAGTCTACGGACCCCTTGTCAGAATAAAATTTTTAAATGCATAAAAGCATAGGATTACAATGAAAGTACATATTGATATGTAATTAGCCAAATCGTTTAAATCTAATTCACAACCCCCCTAAAAACTCCTTGCCTAGAAAATATATAGGAGAGAAGTTTTTGAACAGACTTGAAAATCAGATTGGAACCATTACTTTGCAGTGCTTTTGAATGTCAGGCTATAATTTTATGTCTATTTAGTGGTCACTGTCTAGTCATTGTAGGGTTTGGGGCATTTGGGCAATGACTGTCATGATTAGAGCTGTGATATACTAAAACCAATCAGTCAGTTGTGTGAAGGATGGGTTGAAAAGTGATAAAGACAGACACAGAAAGTCATTGCAGGCTATTATAAAAGTTCAGATAAGATAGTATGAAAGTCTGAACCAAAGTGGTGGCATCATGATTAACAAAGAATGATGTAAGATATATTTTTAATATAGAATCAATTGAACTTGGCTCTAGAATATCTTTTCCATTTACAAAAATGTTCTTCTTTATCTCCTCCTTCTTTCTTCCACAAAACACAGCCCCGTACTGAAGGAAAAAAATAAAAAAGAAAGCAAGAAAAAAAATTCTCTTAGTTGTGAAGTAAACAAATTTTCCTAGTCACATATTTCCCATTTCATTAACTCCTGCCTAGACCTCTGCTAAATCATACAATTTCTTTACCTATAAGGATAAAGAGCCTTAAATGGAGCCTTCCAGTCTACCAAAAGCCTCAGCATAGGGGGACAACATAAGGTTGTTTACTATAAAATCTTGCCACAGAGGATTCAGTGGAGCAGAGCATTGTAGAAGCTTTCCATCTCAACTATTCCCCCAGTACAGATATCCATTCAGGTCCCTGGGATTGGTGCCACAGGAAACAGACTGAGAGTGGAAGACAGCCACAGGAGGCTAGGAGGATGAAGAAAAGGCAGCAAAGCCAGGGGCTCAGGAGGACAGCAGAGAAAGCCTCATATGGTAAAAGTAGCTGAAAAGAGAAGAGGAAAACTGAGGGATTGATATATTCTATTTGGGGATTAGGCTTAAGTAAAAATCACTGGACACTTGCATTTCTTTGTTCTTACTGCAGACATAAACTGTTTGTGACCAGTGCTATACAGTGCATCAGAATCTTTGATTAGAATAATCTGTCTCCCTCAGTGGCAGAGAACATACCAGGAATAGCTGACATCTATTTATACCTTTAAAATTTAAGGGATACTTTATGTATATTTCCTCATTTGAACCTCACAATAACCTTGTGAGGTTCATCCTATGGGTGTGATTGTTCCTAGACATTTAGACATGAAAAACAAAACAAAACAAAAAGAGAACGTTAAAACTGAGACTCAGAACTCAAGCCCATGGTCTCAGAGGCAGGGCTTGTAAATATCAGGAAGGAAGGAAATAAGAATTTATTAAGCACCTATTATGTATTAGGATTAGCATAGCATGCATTCCCATTCTAATCATTTTACAAATATTACCTCATTTCATCCTCACGACAATCCCACAACATAGATATTATTATCCCCATTTTACGGTTGAGAAAATTGAACTAGATAAAGGCTGTTACTTAAAATTAGTCCTGATTTTAGGTCAAAGCTTACTAGTATGTGTCTGAAGTCACATTTGAATTCAGATCTTCCTGCCTCTTGGCCCAGCATTATCTACTATAACACCTAGCTGCCTCTTAGAAAGAGGATATGAATCTCTTTCTTCCTAAATCTATGTCCAGCAGCATGTCATATTGCTTCTCCATGATAGCAGAGGGCTTTTGTGAGGAAAATGTTTTGCTAACATTAAATTATAACGTAAATATTCTCCCTACTACTTATCTTCCTTCCTTCTAACAATATGACTTTGGGCAAACAACATCCTCTCTGAGATTTAGAATCAACATGATATAATGAGGGTTTTCTTCAGAGGATATCTAAGGTCTCTTCTAGTTCGGAATAAGGCACTGCTTATTAATAACATTAATGTCCTAATAGTTTTGGGGTACTGGGAAATTTTTTAAAGATTTTCCCCTCTCTTTTGGGGGGGAGGATATCTCTCAGAGAAGAGCCTTCTCAGAGTGTTCCTTTGTCATCACACTTGGGCATAAAAGAAAAGAAATGCCTATGGGAAATGCACTCTTGGTTCTCTTAGCCTAAATAGCCCAAATTGGTCCTCCTCCATCTTTTCTTCCAACCTCCGTACCACACATTCTTTGCATAGTGAACACCTGACATGGATTGAGAAACCCACAATCATACCATGTAAAAGACATGATTATCATATTTTTCAATCCATCCCAAGCATCGTAGTAGTAAAATTTTAATCCCACCACTACCTTCATTTGGAATATAGACATATCACATATTTATATAGAATTGATTTACTTTCTCCATCTGGAGAAGAATGCAGGTCGACATTAAGAGACAACATCTTACAAAAGTTTATCACAACTGGCATTAAATGGAGGAGACTAACAAGGCACATCTCAAAACAGTATCACAGAATTATATTATGTCATAGTGTCATGACATTTCAAATTGGAATGGACCCCAGAGGTCATCTAGTGCACACTCATTTTATATATATAGAAACTGAGACAAAAAGAGGTTATGTGCCTTGCCTAAGAATCAGATTTGAGATTTTAACCCTGGCCTTTCAATTCCAAATTTATAGGCCTTTCCATTATATTAAACACTATAGTATTAGTTGTAATTATTACTTCAGTAAACATAATATTTATTTGTTTACATTATGTCTTTTTATGCCCCAGTATTATTGTTCAATTTCTTGAAGGTAGGGACTAATTCTTTTTTTTTTCTTTTCTCTTTTTTTTTTGGGGGGGGGTCTTTTTATCTTCTGTCCTTAGCTCCTGATGACTTATACACATTGAGTGCTTAATGAATGTTTGTTCATTTAAATTGAATTCAAGAAAGAGTATTTACCTTGGTGTGGGAAGACTGTGTAATCACTGACAAAGATTACAGATTGTCTCTATTTAATAATCTCTTTTAAATGTAACTTTTACATTGTTTTATTTTTCCCCAATTGATATTTCATTTCTCTATAACCTACCTCATCTCCACCCCGCAAACACCCAAATATGGATAATCAAGCAAAGCAGTTCTCTTTTGTAATTTATTATTATTATTTTGAGGGTCTATGGGGGTTAAGTGACTTTCCCAGGGTCACACAGCTAGTAAGTGTCAAGTGTCTGAGGCCAGATTTGAATTCATATAATCCTAAATCCAGGGCTGGTGCTTTATCCACTGCGCCACCTAGCTGCCCCGTAATTGATTTTGTATAAAATATATATCTCATTCTGCTTCTTGGATGGATGACTTCATGACACATTGTTGTCAAAAAGTATCAGGCATTCAGCAGCCAAGCTTTTGGTGATGAACTTCTCTGGGCTTAGCAGGCTGATTCATAGATAGATCACATGACAAAATCAGGCCCAAATCTTGTGCTCTGTTGGCATGGTATTTGGGATTCCAGGGTCACCTCCATACCATGATGAGGTGTTGAAAGAAAACTTTGCCAAAAGTCACATTTCTAAAGTACACTAATGTTTGAAATGTGCTTCCCTCCCAACTCTCTTGTAAAAACTCTCATCATTGCCATTTTACACATGAGGAGACTGAAGCTCAGAAGAAGAAAAATGGCTTGGCCAGGGCTCCATATGATAGTTATATAACAAAGCTTTGATTCTAGCTCACATTGTCTTACTCTCAGACCTATACAGTACCTCCTCCCTAGTAACTTGCATTATAATTCAACCCAGTCCTAATAAAAAATAACTGACAGGAGTACTCATATATACATAGCTAGTTACAAAAATAACTCAATCACAGTGTTGCCTTTTCTTTTTCACTGGCTTCCTTGCCCCCATATTACCAGCCCACATTAAGGTTTGATTGGTTAATTTTTATGTATTCAATTCCTTATTATTAAGATTTTAAATAAAGCATAGATGTTAAATAAAAGCTAAAATAAAACAACCACACTGGAAATGCATATAAGGCATATAAAAGAAAGGACCAATGTCTCTTGTAGGTATCTTTGCTGAGCAGCTAAAGGAGAAAGAAACAATAGTTTTGTCTGAGAGGAGAGAGACATAAGTTAAGAGCAAATAGGAACTAAAAGGAAAGAAGAAAAATAGGTTATTATATAGGGAAAGATTTTGGTAATCCTATTGAATAGTGTTCAACTTAGTTATACTATCCTAGAATAAAGCTGCATCCATCCCATTTTCTTTGCATTTTCTAGATGAAGAAACTGAGGTCCAGATAGGTAAAACAACTTACCCAAAGTCCCACAGCTAACAAGTGACAGAGTGAGGATTCCAACCTGAATATTCTGGCATCCTAATTTACCTAAGAAAGAATTGCATGGTCTGGTGGTGGACATACAGAGAATATAGCATCCTAATGTGTAGGAAAGTGGATAGGAGATTATCCCAGGTAAAACTTGGAGGATTTGTCACTTGAATTATTGTGAAGGAACAAGAATTTTTGAATTTTAAGTGAGTCAATTGTGTACCTAAGGTCAGCACTTTACTACTTGTCATTTTCATGAATCTCAAATTAATCATATCTAAATCTATAATTATGTCTCTCTATATAGATTTAATTGATGAAAAAAACTTCTTTTAAGAAAAATAAATGTATACAGAAGTGGCAGTATGATTTAATATTATTTATAGTAGCTGGAGTGCTTGTTACTATATGATAATAGTGGGAAGGAATTTTAGAATATCTCACTGAAATCTTCCTTCCCTTCCCTTCCCTTCCCTTCTCTTCCCTTCCCTTTCCTCTATCACACCTATTCTCATCATGAAGTAAAACTTCTCCTCATGGTTGTAGCTCAGGAAATTAACTTATTTCCAATGATACTACTGTCACATTTTGTTCTGGTTGCCTTGCCATTGGCTATGATTTTATGAATGGAGACACCAAGCTAGTAGGTGAATTATATAAGTCCAGTGACAGGTGCTGCTGGTACATACAATAGGGCACAGTGCAAACCACTGATATATTAATCTTCAAGCCCTCTGGGAGTCTAGAGGCAAGAACTCACACAAGTTTGGAATTGTTTCTCTCCTCTATGCTTATTTCCCCACTGTAGTGTTCCTGGTCCTCTATGGAGACAAATTGAAATAAGGACTAACATGTCACAGAGAAGCACCCTCAGGAATCAAGAGTTCACTGAAGTGTTTTAGCTCATCTAGAGCAGAGTACCATGTAAAAACTTCTTTCTTCCTTACCAAGTTATTGAGAACACAACTTGATTCTCTGTAGGACCCAGAATAGAACAATCAAGAGGAAGTTTCATACTAAAGCAATGTTTATGGACTGATTTTGGTGAAAGAGCTTTCCATTGAGGGGTACTTTGTTAAGTGGAAAGAATATTGGGATTAATGACAGAAGACTTAGGTATGAGTTTATGGTTTACCAGTTAATAGCTACAGGACTATGTTAATGGGGACAAGTCAAGTCACTTCAACTCTCTGAAAATAGAAAATGGTATAATTATATTCTCACTACTTATCTCTTAGACTGATAAATATGGCATTATTTTAATAATCAGCTGACTGAGTTTCCTCATCTACAAAATGGGGCTAATAATGCTATTGCTACATATTTTAAACCGTTATTTGTAAGAAAATAATTTTTGTGAATTTTAAATAGTATATCGTATGAACTAGTGATAAGAACATCATTTTTTTTTAATTCATAGAAGAGAACAGAAGGAAGTTAAGTAGACATCACAGACATATGGTCCAGCATTGGAACTACCATGTTTCATTTGGAATATACTTTACAAAACAAGCTTACATAGTGGAGATTCACAGTTTTATATGTAGGCCTGTTTTTCTGTTCTATGAATGAGGAAATGTTCACACATATTGATGTTTAAAACGAATTCAAATGATTTTAAAAGGAAACAAAAAGGAATAACAACAGAGAAGGAAATTTAAAAAAAGAAATGGGAATTAGCTTTGAAAGAGACTTTTGGCTTTAGCTTTTGAACCCATCCTTATTTTATTAATTTAACTAGGTGGGTGTATTTTTGTTGTCAGAAGTCATATTCGTGTTGAGCTCCTCATTGTAATGATTCTAATTGATTGAGAGCTTCCTGTGTTTTCATTTCAGGGAAAGACTATTCACCTTAATTCTAAAAGGGAATAATTACAGATCTCCATTTCCCTTAAGAATTGGCAGTTTAAGAAGCATCCATTGGTTAATGTACAATTAGATATGAGTAATTTAAGACAAGAACCTTTGCAAAATCATTTTGACAAGGGGAATTATAAGAATAAAACAGAATAATAACAGAGACCAGAGACATAGAATGCCAAATTTGGAAAGCAATATAGAATATAGAATCTTATAAGATCTTATGTTAGAATTGGAATGGAGCTTAGAGTTTATCTAACATAAACTTCTCATTTTGCGGAGGAGGAAAATGAAAACCACAGAGGAAAAGTAACTTTACTAACCTATACAGCTAATTTGCAGCTTAACCAGCTGTAGACTATAGTTTAATTCAACCCAAAACATATGATAAATGTTGAAATTGCTTTTACTGCTCTGAAATATTTCACTAAGCAATTGAAAGATTAGAATTTGGATTCTACACATTTATAATTTTATAAAATCTATAAAAAAATAGTCCTACAAAGCATTGGTCAGACTAATTTTTTTTTTGCCTTATAAGGAAAAAGGAAAGATAGAAGTAAAGCAAGAATTGTACTCCCAGACCTCAAACTCTATTATAAAGTAATAATTATCAAAATCATTTGGTACTGGTTAAAGCATAGAAAAATAAATTAGTTGAATAGACCAGACTAGGAAGAATTAGAAATAATTCAACTCAATAAAAAAAAGAAGAACATAAGTTATCTAGAAATGGAATCACAAAATTGGAAGGAATTTGGGGGAAAACTAGAAAGTATTCTTATACCATAGTCCATAAATAATTTATAAGTATATGTGACCCAAATGTTGAATGTAATATACTAAAAGTATGTATTAGAAGAGAAGCAGATCATAGATTTTCCATGTGCAAGAGATATGGGGCGAATTGTTAACCAAAGGTCAATAGCAATATTGGCAATTATAAAGGACTGACTAGATAATTTTGATTACAGGAAATTTGAAAGAATATTTTTTTTTAAAGGAACAAAATTAACACTAGAAATAAAGAAAAGAAGTGGTTGAGGGGGGGATGGAGGAATTGTAACAAGCATCTCTGATAAGTATCTTTGATATTCAAGACTTTGGATAATTGACAAATATATAAGAACAAAAGGATGAACTAACAAATCTTAAAAGACTTTCAGACTATTAACAACCATATGAAAGAAAGTTACAAATAACTAATAATAAGAAAAATGCAGATGAAAACATCCCTGATGTTTCAACTCACACCCAGTAAATTGACAAAAATGATAAAAGATGTGAATTGTCAATGTTGGAGGAGAGAGAGGTGAAAAGAAAACCACTCTAATGAATTCTTGGTAGAACTATGAATTGGCTAAGTCATTCTGGAAAGCAATTTAGAATTATGCAAAGAAAATTATTAAAATGTCCATACTCATTGAACCAGAGATTCCACAACTAAAATATATCCCAATGATAACAACAACAATAACCCCCAACATATTTATTGCAGAACTTTTTTTTTTTCTGGTAGAAAAGTAGAAACAAAGTAAATGCCCATCTACTGGGGAATGCCTAAATAAGTTTTGGCTCATGCACATAACAGAATTTTGTCAAGGAGGACTACCTAAATAGATTATTTTATATAACTCTAAGAGAATAACATTGAACCATAAAAAATGAAGGCAATGTTCTCATAAAAACAAAAGAAAGTAAAGCAAAGCAAAAACAAACAAAAAACCGTGAAACTTCTTATAGAATTGGTACACAGTATAGTAAGTAGATCCATGAAAACTAAATATGCAATAAAATAATTATAAAAATGAATTTTAAAAGAATCAAATACTCTGATCATTATTTCAGTTGACCAATGATAAAGAAAGCTACCAACCTCCTGGCAAATAGACGATGAAGTAAATATGCAGAATGAAACACATTTTTGGATATGACACATTATGAAAATTTGTTTTCACATGCCTATGCATATTTTTTACAAGTGTTTTGTTTTGTTCTGTTTTCCCAAGGAAGGAGGTTAGGAGGCAGAGAAAGGAAATACTTGTTAACTTAAAAGTGATAAAATTGATTTAGGAGGAAAAAAAAGAACATCACTATGTGATGATCATGATGAATACAGAAAAGCTTAAAAAGACATATGAACTGTTGTAAAGTGAAGTAAACAGAAGAAGGAAAACAATATTACAAAGATAAAGTTTAAATGAATACAACAACAACTGAATGCTACCAATTTATAACTATCTACTTCAGCTCCAAAGACAAGAAATAAGGAGACAACTCTGTCCATTTCTTGATAGCTGTAAGGTACCATGTGTATGGAATACTACATATGATGGTAGAATTTTACTAACAATTTGGTTAGTTTAGTCATTTTTTTTCTTCCTATTCTTTTCTTATCTGTATTTTAAGGGATGGTTTTCTGAGAAAAATCAAAGAGGTTTATAGTGGACAATGTAACTAATGTATAAGGAAGATATTCAGATATTGTTTTTGAATAAAATGAAAATTTGAGAGAGATCTCTAGGCATCATTGCAACTTTCCCTTCCATGGTGAGAGAAGTAGTCTCCCATATAGTTGGTCAGACTCATTAATTTTGAATCTTGTTAATAAAAGTATATTATTTTGCAATTATCATGAAACTGTTGCTGATCTACCACTACAAGACATTCGTGGATTGTATTCCAATAGTGGAGAAGGATTATGCTGAGCCATTCACAACATCTGTCCAAGTTCTACTAATGATCCGTCATTTGTATAGTTTCAACCATATGGTTATTATCTCCCCATAGCACAGGGTAAACTGATGGGCCACCACTGAAATGAAAAGTTTGACTTTAGATTCATTCACAAGATTCACAAACCAGTTGAGCTCATCAGTCACAAGGATTAGGTCAACTACTGTGCTTTGAAACTATGGGGGATTTTAGGGCTAACATAGCAGGTGGTTTTTATAACTAGGATAATATACTCAACAAGTCTTATTCCAAAGAGAAGCCTAGCACAGCATTTTATATCAACTGCAATCTCTGAACAGCACAATCTCAGAGACCCAAGAAGAGTGAATTACAGTAATCAGCCTTTGAAATAACAAAAGAGTTAATCAACATCTTCATATCTTTCACAGGGAGCCATGGGCCTCAATCTAGAGAGATCATGAAAATCACAAAAAGAAGCCTTCTTGAGGAATACAAAATAACCTCTCAAAAGATAATGCCAAAGACAATGGGATGGGAAAAAATACAAATTTTGAAATTTGGAGATGACAAAATTGGATTATAATCAGAAGTAATCCCCAGAGGATGACTCATGCTGAACAGATGTTCAAAACTGATAAGAACTTTGGTGCTAGAAGGATTTAATTTCATAAACTTCTGCACCAGGAAAATCTGCATTTGATTGGGAGAAAATAGGAACTAAAAATATCTCTTTAAAATAGGAGAGAGAATCAAACGGATCTGTGTATCATCAGCAGGGAACTAAATTCTGGAATGATAAGTGTGTGACAGATTCCTTCCTTAAGTAGTGGAAAACAAGTTCAGGAATTGATTTAAATCAAGACTGGTCATCTCTGATTATATGAGTTTTTAAGATGAACTGAAGAATCATTAATTACCACTTATGTTTGTTGTTGTTCCCCTATCTTTGTTGTTAACAACCTTTCTAAAATGTGGCAATTCATATTACTGTATCAACAACTTGAAAAAGAGTGAACATAATCGACCCCATTTGGGTGAAAGAAGATCTTGCACAGTTCATGATCTCATGTCTAAAAAGCAGGTATGAGTTTGTCATAGAATTGAAGAATGTTAGAGATGTTAAGCACCTTAGGAAGGTTTCGTTTTTTTTTTTTTTTAATGATAAGCTATGGGCATTCAAAGGGAAATGACTTGTTTAAGATCATGCATTTAGGCGGTGGGATGGGGTGAGGTATAGAATTTATGCAACTAGGTACAAAGTGGTTAGAGCAACTGGCCTGAAGTCTGGAAGATGAGTTCAAATTCTGCTGCAAATAGCTATTAGCTATGTGAAGTTAGGCAAGTCATTTAACCTCTTATAGTCTCAGTTTCCTCCTCTGTGAAATGGGGATAAGAATAGCACCTACCTGTGCTATATTGTGAGTATAAAATGAAATAACATTTGTAAAGATCATGGCAAAAATTAAAGTGTTATATAAATCATAACTGTAATACTTATTATCAATTATTATCCATCTTACTGTTCAACCAAGAGGGGAAGACTCACAGAGTCAAACACTGTTAGAATTGGGAGAAATGTAGAACCTCTATAAGGAACCCTACAACATAGAACTCAGAATCTGAGTCCTGGAAAAAAGTTATTATCAAAAAAAAATTTATACAATATTGCAAGAAATTATTAAGAATATTTCCCTGAAGTTCTAGAGAGGGAAAAGTCGAAGTAGAAAAAAACATATCTAATGTTATAAAAAACAAAATATAATTTCTAGTATTACCCTCTCATTTTGCCAAGGAGGAAATGGAGACTCCAAGAATTTAAATTAATTACCAAAGGTCACTGAACATGTCTGTAGCAGGGTAGGGTTTCTCCTTTCCCTTCCCATTGCCTTCTACCACACAATCCTTCCTAAGCAAACACACAAACTTAACAAGTAGGGGTGAATCTATAAAGAGCCTAGGCTGTATTTTGAAAATGATTTCACTTTTGTTTTTGGGGGGTTGTTTTGTTTGGGTTTTTTTTGTGTGTGTTTTTTGTGTTTTTTTGGTGAGGCAATTGGGGTTAAGTGACTTGCCAGGGTCACACAGCTAGTAAGTGATAAGTGTCTCGATTTGAACTCAGGTCCTCCTGAATCCTGGGCCAGTGCTCTATCTCACTTTTGTTTTAATAATTCCTTTAAATGATCTGTTTCTTTTCCCCATTTTGCCAAAACTGAATACAGACAAAATCTGATTAAATGTTCCAGACAATTGAGGTTTGAGCTCCTTGGACTGGACCTGTGATTTCCCAATTCAATCATTATAAAGTGGATATTCTGCAACACTTAAGCCCCACTGGGGTAGGTGCTTGCCTAACAATAGCTAGCATTTATTTAGCATTTTCAATTCTGTAAAGCACTTTACATTTAATTTTCACAACACTGATAAGAAGGCACTATTATCATTCCAGGTTTACAGGCTGGGAGAGGTTAAGTAACTTTCCCAGTGTCACACTATTTGTATGTATCTAAGATCATATTTGAACTCAGCTCTTCCTGATTTCAGCCCTAGGACTCTATCCAGTGGACCAGGCTAAATAGCTGCCTAAATATGGAGACATTCAGCTTGTTGAATATTGCCCATTAGTATAGTAAAGGGAGTGGCTGCATCCGGGCGGCCGTCCTGAGGGGAGGCGATGGCCAAACATCACCCGGATTTGATCTTCTGTCGCAAGCAAGCCGGTTTTGCCATCGGGAGGCTGTGTGAAAAATGTGACGGCAAGTGTGTGATCTGTGACTCCTATGTGCGTCCCTGCACATTGGTCCGAATATGTGATGAATGCAACTATGGCTCCTACCAGGGGCGCTGTGTGATCTGCGGGGGCCCTGGAGTGTCTGACACCTATTACTGCAAGGAATGTACCATCCAGGAGAAGGATCGAGATGGTTGCCCAAAGATTGTCAGCCTTGGGAGTTCCAAGACTGACCTTTTCTATGAATGAAAGAAATACGGCTTTAAGAAGAGGTGATTGGCTTGACCCTCCCGGCTCCACCACCATGCTGCCGCCCCAGCTCAAGAAGATACCCCCACCACCCTCACCCCCATGGAAAGGGGAAAATGGGACCCAAGCATCACTAGATTTGCCGATGACTACCTCCCCCTCTCTACCTTCACCCACCCTCCTCTCTCCCAGAAATGTGGCAGAGGAAAGAAGAGGATCCTGCCCTAGGGGATAGTACCGGGAACAACTGGAAATGGACTGAACCTTTCTTATATACAAGAAGCTGGGACGCGGTCCCCTTCCCGCAGTGCTGTTTCTGCCCCAGTGGACGTGTGTCCAGTCTCTGGGAAGTTGCCTGTGAAACTCCAGCAAGCAGCAGCAGAGTGAGGAATGTGGGCCTGCAGTCAGCTTCTCTGAGAACCACCTTCCTTAGAGCTGGCAGCATTTTAGGTGGGGTGGGAAGTGCAGCACAGCATTCCCAGTGGGCTGCCTCTGGGGTCATGGGCACCCTCGTTCTCCTTTTCTCCCAGTGTCCTGTCCAAGGAAGATGACCGAAGACCTTCTCTGTAGCTGTAGCAAGTTTTAATAAAGTTGGTGTTCCTTTTCTAAAAAAAAAAAAAAAAGTATAGTAAAGGGGAAAAAATAAAACCTTTGCCCTATGGGAAAAATTAAATTACATAATGATTTAAGATCCTTAGCATAGTTTTTAGCTAAATCTATCTATAAGTTAAGTTTGAACTTAAACAAAACAAAACAAAAACCTCCAATAAGACTTATGGGGCATTGTATTTTCGTCTGATACTTAAAGCTGTAGTGAAACTCTTAAAAACAATGAAACAAAAAGTTCATAAGTGTAAAGACATTTTATGTTTATGGAAAAATTTATATGACTATTTGAACATGTCATATTTTATAAATCTTCACACCTCATAAGCAGATAAGTTCTCAGTGAAAGAATATTGATTAGACTTGGAGAAAAAAGAGAACTAGATTCAGATTCTGCCTCTGACCCTTACTAATTGTGTGACTGTGGGCAAATCATTTAACCAATATGATCCTCAGTCTTCTCATCTATAAAAGGGAGTTAATTATTTGTAATACCTGCTTCTAAGAGTTTCTGATAATCAAAAAGTGATATATGTCAAGTGTTTTGCGTGCCTTACAGTATCATTATTCTCATCAACATTAACATCACTACAGTTAATTGAATAGCCATATTTTGATATTCCAATTCAATTCAATGGAAAATATTTATTAAGGACCAGAGGCAGTGTGGCACCATAAAGATACACTTATACAGAGGAGGGATATCAGTCCAAAACCTGACTTTGCCACTTCCTTTATATCCTTGAGTTTGACATTTTACTTCTTTGGGCCTCAGTTTTCTCATTTGTAAAAAGAGGGGTTTTTATTAGATAGACTCTAAAAATCTCTCCCAGAGTTAAATTCTATGCTCTGTAATGATAGTGCTGGCAAAGAAAGGGCCAGAAATGCCACCATATAGTTCTAAAACTCATCTAATTCTGTTCTATTCAAGAGATTATTTTATTATTACATTTTTCTTCATATGCTTTTTTATATTATGTTTCACAATGTTCCATTCCCTCTTGTTTCCCTTTTAATAATTTATTTTTCTTTCTTTTTTGTTTTTGGCGGGGCAATGAGGGTTAAGTGACTTGCCCAGGGTCACATAGCTAGTAAGTGTCTGAGGTCAGATTTGAACTCAGGTCCTCCTGAATTCAAGGCCAGTGCTTTATCCACTGTGCCACCTAGCTGCCCCCTTGATTTCCTCTTCTGTGAAGTAACTAAGTATCACTACTAATCTCAGGATTATTTGAATTCATATATTTACAGTTTTTACAGAGCTATAGTGTTCCATTATATTAATATCTTATATATTCAGACATTCCTCATTTGATGAGCATCCACTTTGTTTTTAGCTCTGGGTGGTGGTAGTGGTGGTGATGGTGATGATGATAATGGTGATGGTGATGGTGATGATGATGATGAAGAAGAAGTGCTTCTATGAATATTTTTGTTCATATGAGTTCTTTCCCTCTTTTCATCATATTAGTGGTATCACAGGATCAAAGAAAGTACACCAAACATTTAGAGACGTTATGGCATCTTTGGAGATCAACAAGATAGACTATAGAGGAAAAAAAATGAGAAAAGAGAGTTCAGAAAAGAACCCTGGAGAATACTCTAAATATAAGAAGTGTGGCCTGTATGATGATTTTCCAAGGAACAGTGAAGTGGGGTTAGATAGGAAGATGAACCAGGAGAAAATATTTTTGAAAAAGCTAAAAGATTGAGCAAATCTTCAGGGAATAATCAAGCAGTGGCAAAAGCTATTCCCATACGATCTCTATACTTTTCCCAAATGAAATCATACATGAAGCTTTATATAAAACTGGTTTTTTGTCCATGAGAAATTGAAATCCAACATAGTGTGAGATTTAAAATTGGATATTAGATCATAAATCTCCCCTACTTAACCTTTCCCTTAATTTATCTCCCAAACTAGTAAATGGAAGAAGCTTTTGGTTTTCTAGATAGACCTTTTTATTTATAGTTATGATAGTCACAAGGTGATGTTGATTAGAAGGATAGGAAAGTAGAAACACAATACAAATCGTCTTAAGTCTAAGCTTAGTCTATATTCCTTATAAAAACTCACCAAACCGAAAAGGCCACCTTTGGAGAGAGAGAGTCTGTGCCGCGCCGTCAGGAGTCCCCCAAGCAGGCAAAAGGGCCTACTCTCGTTCTCTCCACCCCGGAAGTCAAAAACCCGGCAGGCAGTCTGACATGCGCAGCAGGCGGACTGTTCATCTCCTCCCCAAAAGGGTGGTCCTTGAAAAACTGGCGTCTTTCAGTTATCCTAACCGACTGTTAAAAACTTTCATATTTTACCACAATAGTAAGGTAGATTTCTTGATTAGTAGTATCCTGGTAAGTCAGGAGAAATTTTGGACTTGATAAATATAGTGATACATAATTCATCCAAATACATTGTAAACTCAGAATAGCAGCACCTTCAAAGTAAGCCCTTCATGGTCATAAAAAGGAGCATAAAGTGTGGTGTAAAGAACACTGCTGTTAGTGTTAGAAGCCCTGTGTTCTAGTCTTTGTCTAACATTTACAAATTTTGCAACATTGGAGAAGTGTTTTTTCCTCTATAATGATCAACTTCCTCTTTTACAAAATGAAGCGGTTGAAATGGTTGAATTCTGAGTCTTTTCTAGTTTTATATCTATGACCTCATAAGTGATCAACAAATATTTATTAAGCACTTAATATATGCCAAGAGTTGAGCTAAGTACTGAATATTCAAAGAAGGAAAAAAAAAATCCCTGCCTATAAGGTACTTACATTCTAATGAAGAAGGGAACATATGTAAATCAACACACACACACACAAGATAAATACTGAATAGATGTGAGGTAGCCTTGGAGATAAAGACAGTAGAGTAGGTGGAGATCAAGGGAGGCTTCCTGGAGGAGGTCATGAGTGAACTGTCTTAAAGGAAGCCAAGAATTCTGAAAGTTAAAAAAAAAATTCTGAAAGTAAGGGATGATGACTCAGAAAATTCCAGGCCTGGTGGAGGAAGGAAGTAACTACTGCAAAGTCATGGACATGGAAGTTGGAGAATTTTGTATAATGAACATTAAGGAGGCTGGTATGGTAGGACCTAGGACCATAGAGTTTCTGGATGAGAGTAAATTAAAAGACTAGATAGATCAGAAAAGTAGACCAGGCTATGAAGAATCTTAAATGTCAAAGAGATCCAAGGTTTAATAGGCAGATATTGGAGTTTACTGAGGGGAATGGTCACATGGTTAGAATTGTGCTTCAGGAAAGTCACTTTGGCTGCTAGGTAGATGATGGATTGGAAGGGGGAGAGATGAGACAAGGAAATCAAATAGGAGACCACTTTACTAGCCCACTAAAGAGATGATGAGGCTCTGAACTATGGTGATAGCTGTGTAAACGAAGATTAGAGGGTATATAAAAGAGATATTGTAAAGAAAGTAATTGCAAAATTTGACAACAGTTTGGATATAACTGACTACAAAGAGAGAAGAGTTGAAGATAGATAAAGCATTTATTAAGTTTTTTTTTTTTTAAATATATTCCTGGCACTGTTCTTAGCACTGGCGATGCAAATCTAAAAAAGCAAGACAGTTCTTTCCCTCCAGGGGGTTAGATTCTAATGGAAGAAAATAATACAAAAAGCAGGGCTTGGGGAGTGGGAACTCATATAGTAGCAAAGTGTGCAGATAACAGGAAAGATACCTTCTTGTTTCTGAGAAAGTTCAATTGTCACAACCCCATGTTCCAGGAACAGAAGGCAAATTTCTAGAGGGAGAGAGGAATGGCATCATTGTTTTGGGCCTGGGTGATAGGAGGGATAGTGAACTCCTCAACAGTAACAGGGAGTTTTAAGAGAAGTGGGGGTTTCAAAAGAAAGTGAGTTCTCTTTTGGACAGGTTGAGTTTGAGGTGTCTATAAGATGTTCAGCTCAAAATGTGCAACAGACAGTTGGTGATATGGGAGGAGAGCTCAGGAGAGAGACTAAAGATAGATAAAGAGATCTGGGAATCATCTGCAAAGATATGATAATTAAACACAAGGGAGTGGATGAGATCACCAAAAGAGAGTATACAGAGCCTCACAATATATCCACTGTTAGTGGGTGTGAAAAGGATGACTATTCACTATTTTTAAAAGGAATATTTACATCAAAGGTAAAATCTTAAACATAAATTTAGACCTCCAATATGTGGAAGGCATAGGATCTCATACTCTGGGAGAAAAGGGCTATTTAGTTCATAATTTAGTTCAGTGCCCATGGAGCACATAATCCCAGATCCAAGTTCAAATCTCCCCTTGGGTTCAAGTTCCAGGCTTCCATTATTGACTACCTGGCTACAACATCCTACCTGCAAACCTGCTTCTAAGTTCACCATGGCCTGATCCCTAAGCATCCCTATCTGTACCTGAAACTGAGAAGTACAAACAACACAGAACAGAAACATAAAGCCCAAGCCAAGGGAAATCTTGGGGTCGAAAGGTAAGAAAGTCACTGGTTCAGTGCATGGATCCTGGAATGTGGGTGAACTGTGGTCTTTTCCCTATGGATTTAGTAGGAAAGGAGCAGTAAAAAGAGTTACACTCCCTCTTTTGGAAAAAAAAATAGAAAGATGGAGGAATAGTCAGAAAAATAGAAAGATAAGAAAATCACAGAAGCCTGGAGAGGGGGTGCTTGAAACCTGGAGAAGAGGGTGGTCAACAGTATCAAATACTTCAGATAGGTCAAGAAGGATCAGCATTAAGAGAAGATTGGTAACTGAAGAGAAACTAAATATTTCTTGCAGTTCTAACTCATTAATTCATTCTTCAAGCATTTATAGTACACCTACTACAATATGCCAGACACAGCTTCAGGCCTGAGCAATGCAAAAATAAAAAGGAAACAGGTTTTTTTGTTTGTTTTTTTTCTCAAGCAACTTATATCTGACTTGGAGGAAGTCATACATAAAATAACAAGAAAATACAAAATAAATGCAACACTAATATAAAGCAATTCCAAAGGAAGAAGATCAGAGGAGGTCTAGTATAGGATATGGACCTTAAGATGATCCATGAAAAGAGCTAGAGATGCTAAGAAGCAGAGGTTACAGAGAGACAACTTTCCAAACATGGGCTACAGCCTATATGAAAAAGTGGAGGTAAGAGATAGAATGATAAGTTTAGATAACAGCACATAGGCCAGTTTGACAAAAACAAAGAATATGTGAGAAAGAGAAACGTCAAGTCAGTCTGAACATATGGTTTGAAACTAGATTGCAAAGGACTTTAAATGCTAATAAGAGGAATTTGCGTTTTTTTGTTGAATTCATAGAGAACTATTGGTGCTTTTGACCTATGCTTTGAGAATATTGATACTATTTTACTCTGAGGCATATGGGTGTTCAGGGAAGACTAGCACCTCTTGTGTGAGGGATTGCTGAGCCCTTTTCAATGCTACTCCTTCACCTTTGATGTCCACCTGCTACTCAACTCTCACCTGTGCCTCCAAGAAGCTATAGCATGAACAGTGAACACACCCTGGTAAATGATCTTGGCAGATGGGCTAAACCAGGTTGAGGGTAACCAATGGGCCTCAAACCCTTCAATGAGTTAGGGTAGTGTCTACCCCAAACATGAGAAGACTTCTCCCAGTAGAATGAGTGGGTGAGAATATTTTGTTCTAATGGCCATGAAAGCAGCTAGAGCAGGTGGTGTGGATGCTTAGAGGTTGGTCAGACATCGAAAACAACAAGGTCACCCACTGTATCCTAGGCCATTGTCAGTCATTTTGAATTTGTCTTGTCAGTGGATTTTGATGATTCTGGAAGACAGAGTGAAGCTGATGACTTTGTGCAACTCTCCCTCACTTAAATCCAATTCACACCTGAGTCAAGATATCACCCCATGATGTCATTGGTCCTCCATGAAAATAAAGGACAAACAATATTCTACACTCATTAATCTATGAAATCTAGTTCTGTAGCTGCCATTTACCAGCTCAGTGACCCTGACTAAATTCATTCTAGTTTTGTGTCTTGAGATACCACATGTATATAAATTAGAAATAATCTAGGTAATTTCATTTTAGCTCAGTGACCTTGGACGAGTCCATTCCAAGCTTGGGGCCTCAGGCATCTGATCCCTAAAAGGTTACAGTTAGCCTAGGTAATCTTGTTTTGAAACAAATGTTCGATAATAGTTTAGGGCAGTGGTATCAAGCTCAGTCCAGTGAGCCTTGGCAGGAAAATAAAATTCTCAAGTGCAGTCAAACCAAATTCACATGTAATTGAGAAATATTTAACAAAATAAAAATATAATAGACCCTAGGTACAATACAACCATGGTTTTCTAAGTCAATATGCTGGGCAGCTAAATGGTTCAGTGGATAGATAAAGGGCTAGGCCCTCAGGAAGATCTGAGTTTAAATCCAGCCTCAGATACCTACTAGTTCTATGACCTTGGGCATTTCATTTAACTTCTATTTGTCTTAATCCACTGGAAAAGGAAATGTTAAACTACTCCAATATCTTTGTCAAGAAAAATCCATGGGCAATATTGTCCATAAGGTCATGCATGTCGAGTCAGATGCAACTGAATGACTGAACAAAAAGAAGTCAATATGTAGCCCTAGAGTTTGACACCTCTAGTTTATTAGCTAGAATATGGTACTTGCACTAACAAAGGCCTGAGTTTGAATCCTCTTCTAGACACTAACTACAATGAGGATGTTGGGCTTGATGACTTTTAAAGTTCCTGTGGGGTTAGCTAGGTGGCACAGTAGATAAAACATTGGCCCTGGATTCAGGAGGACCTGAGTTCAAATCCAGCCTCAGATACTTGACACTAACTGTGTGACCCTGGGCAAGTCACTTAACCCTCACTGCCCTGCAAAAAATCAAATCAAATCAAATAAAAAAGAAAGTCCCTGGTAGCTCTAAATCTGTGATCCCATGATCCCATGACTCTTCATTTCTATGGCTTACTGATGGAAGTCTTTATTTAACTTCTCATGCTGGGTCTTATAAGCTAAGGAACCCCTCTCATTCTTGGGACTCTGAGGTCCCTAACCTTTCTGACTGAGTCAAATAAATCAAGACCTGAACTAAAATTTCCATTACTTTCAACTACTCAGCTATTCATAACAGTATTTTCATTTCAAAAATAGTTAATAGAGATAGAGGGCTTCAAATCTACTGAGATGATATTGTGAATAAGATTATATAAGGACATAAGGTAACTACATGGCCATGGAGGAACCTGGCAATCCACAAGCGATCAATGTCTGAGGTGACCTAAGGGCCTTTGAGTGCATGCCTTGCCCTAACCTGAGCTCAGAACATAGTTTGGGCTAGTTTCCCTCAGGACACTATTTAATTTTCTCATATCAGTGGCAGCTCTCTGTCATTCTTCTGCATGGATAGCATAACTTTGCAAGGTCATCCTTGGTTAGAGTAATAAGACCTAAAATAGATGAATGATAGTGTTCCCACAGGAAATATTGCAAAAAGCAATTTTCTAACCCCACCTTCTTAAATTCTGATCCTGGAGATAAAGTAATCTCACACACACACACACACACACACACATGCTTAGATCTCTGTGTGTGTATGTATGTATGTGTTTTCTAAAGTACTCCTGACATCTGGACATTTTTATAATTCATATGCTAATTAAAATATTTTCCTAGTAAAACACTTCATTAGGTATCCAATATAACCCCCTCTTTCCTTTGTCCCCCTTCCCCCCCTCATATTTTTCTCCTCTCCCCACTTTCCTATCTTCTTCTCTTCCTTCTTTTTTTTTTTTTTTTGGTTGGGGCAAATTCCTTCTACTTCACTCTGCCTGCCTCTCCTTCCTTACCTATGCCTCTCCTGGAAGACTTGTATTTGAATAGTACCTTTTACAGTAGAGTAAGCCTAGACAAGTTCCTTTTTCTTTTCTTCCTTCAGTTTCCTCATCAATAAAATGAAAGGGTTGGATTTGATAACCTTCAAGCTCTAGCTTTTGAATTCCATTAGTCTTCCCTTTCTGTTCCCTCTACTTTCTTTCCCATTCCTTCCCTCCTTTCAGTGTCTTTTCTTTCCTTTCCCTTCTCCTTCTTTCCTCTCCCCTCCCCTCCTCTTTGCTTCTTTTTCTTCTATCTTTTTTTAATTTAAATACAGGGGAAAACAAATAGAGATATAATGATGTGGGTAGGATCCATGGAGTCACAGTGTAATATGATTACTTTTTGAAACAACCTACTGAATCCAAGTATATTATTGAGTTACAGTAAATGTTTCCAAATAAGCAATGTCCTCCAGTTGAGTGCTCTCTGAATGGGATTCCCTGAAAGAAGAGTCATCTCTATGTCTAATAAAGAGCCCTAGAGCTCTGTGCTTTCTTTCAAAAGCCCACTGCCCGGGTGGATTAGATTTCCCTTGTTGCTCTTACAGCTCAAATGATTCGGTAATATGAACTCCTTGCACTCTTTTTACAGATAGATGATTTCATTAAAACATGATTCAAAAAACAGGATTACAATAAAAAAAATAGTCGCAGAGAAAGTGCCGCATCTTCCAATTGGGTTTAACATTTATAGAATTGCTGGGGGGGATGAAGAGAATGTTGTCTTTCCCCTAGATGAAAGGAAATGTGCTGATTTAAAAAGGAAGTTCAGTGTGATGGAAAGAGAACAGGACTTTTGTGTCAAAGAACCAAGGTTGAAAATTGGTTCTGCTTCTAACTATCTATGTGACATAGTGGAAGTCATTAATCCCCTCTTCTGTACCCTAATTATTTCATATGTAAAATAACTTGTGAGATGATTTCTATGCCCTTTCCAGTTCAAAATCCTTCAACAGTGGAAAAGGCGCTAGCCTTTGGAGTCAGAAGATGTGACTTCAACATTTACATTTATACATTTTCCTGTGCTCTGGGATGATTCTCCCCACTTCCATTCACAATGATCAGTTAGTTCCCTCAGAGTTTAGAAACATTTCAAAAGGAAGAAGCTGTGGGTGGGTAAGGTGGAGGTGAATATTATTATTAATTATGAGGCCATACCATTGTGCTTTTTCCTATGATTATCAATTATTATAAATTGGTTAGCCAGACTAATTGGCTAATGGCCTCATAAGCATAGTTGGTAATATATGTCATTCCCCTAAAAGTCCATGACACACTTTTCCACTAGTTTGCAGATTAATATTAGCAAGTACCTGTGGCAAAAGGGGAACATAATACCTTCTGGGAGTCATTTTATTGGGGTCTTTATTCCTGTACAGTGTATATTTTCTACTGGGCTTCAATCCTCTTGACTCTTGAGACTTGAATCTGCTTTCCACATTTCAAACAGTCTATCATAGAATTATTATGCAGAGATTCTGACCAACCTCTGCTGTCCTGGGGAATACTGCTAGGATGCCAATGAAAAATTCCAAATCTTCTGCCCTTCTGAAGTTCACTAGTTCCTTCTTTAGTTAAGAGAAGGGGCAAATACCCAGCTTAAGGCTCTGATGCTCTTCTCTCTCACCAAATGATCCATTTTCAAGGGTAGCTCTATCCTGTTCTCCTTTACCAGATGTCTGAATTTCTTGGAGCTGAACTGGGTCAATATTTTATAGATGATTCATAGGGCATGAACAAGCTTCTTCAGCAACCTGAACATTCTTCCTGCACTTCAAGTGTGAGGTCATTCTAATTGATCAAGGAAGCATCTAAACCTATCTAAAGCTTATGACTGATTGATTCAATAGTAAAATGTTCTCAATTTATTAAAATACAAAGGTTTAGCATCTTAATACTTATTTTACATCGGGTGGAGGGATTTGATTGATTTATTAAATGGTCTGCATCCTTGAATAACTTTGACAGGAAGCATGGCATGGTAGATAGAGTCTTTGCCATGGAATTAGGAACACCTGGATTTGAATCATTCCTCAGATGTTTGCTAACTGTTGTGATCCTGAAAAAACCAAACTTAGCTTAGCCTTAGTATTTTCTCTGGTAAAACACGGATAATAATAAAACCTATATATGAGATAATTTATGTGAAACCCTTTGCAGACCTTAAAAGGGAGGGAATAAGCATTTATATAGTACCTAATATGTTTCAGACATTATGCTAAGTACTTTTACAAATTTTATCATGTTTGATCCTCACAAGAATGCTCTGAGGGAGGTTCTATTATTAACACAATTTTACAGTTGAGGAAATTGAAGGAAACAGAGATTCAATGACTTACCCAGGGTCACACCACTAGTAAAGTGTCTGATGCTGAATTTGAACTCAGGTCTTCCTGACTCCAGCCACCTTAAGTACTGTAAAAACATTAACTACTACTATTATTAGTATTATTTTTATCATTATTAATCAAGTTACCTTATCTTTCTGAGTCCTGTGTTTCTAGTCTCTAATTCATTCTAATTCATGGCCTTGCATGATCTCTCCTATGGGGTCATTATAAAGAAGGTGCTTTGCAACCTTGGGAGTGTTACATAAATATAGTAAAATTATATGTGAGTTGTTCATCGTCATAATCATCATCACCACAAAATCCTACTGAGACAAGTGTATTAATATTTGACATGATGTTAGGTAGACTACTGCACAGGTGTTTAATATAGTTTTGTTTTTGTTTTGGTAACTGAATATTAGCATCAGAACATAAACTCAATTTTTGTATGTTCCCTAAAAGTATCTTTGGGAAAACTCCGGTAGCAGGCAAGATGATATGTACCTTATCTTTTCTCTGTATGATTGATTGTATTTCATCTCTATATTGTAATGCTTCTAAAATTATGTTTAGCTTGGTATTTATGAATATATGGTATTGTGATATTATTGTCATCAGTTAGCATTTCAATTAATACTGTCATCTTGTAGCTTTGAGTTGGTCTTTATTATGTATATTCCTTTAATTCTTCCAATATATTTATAGCTTTTATAATAATTTATCTTTGATACCAAAGCTCTTAGCTATTTGTATATCTATGTCCTTTTGTAAAAGAATCCAGATGTATAATAGATGTTAGGATTCATTTACTTGTAATTTTCCCCACAGAACAATTGTATGAATATGATGGTACTGTGATTTATGTTTTTATTTGCAGAAAAGAAAATATAGATTATGTGTTAGTACATTTTTCTCAACTTCTTCCTTAGGTAATTCTTGTGATCATGATAATAATATTGAATAACACATAATAAACATTATAAACAGCTTTTCCATAGACAAAGTACTCTCCTCACAACAATGGTGTGAAGAAGGAAGCATGAGTATTTTTATCATCCTCATTTTACTAATGGTGAAACTGAGGTCCAAATAAATGACTTAATTTGGCCAAGCCATACAGTTAACAAATCACAGAAAATTTAAGAACCCAAGTGTCTTCACTCCAAATTTATAAATATTTCTACTCTATATAACTTAATGATAGTTTCAGATAAGAGATTGTATGTAAGGTTTCAAAAGAGATGAAAACATAATCAGCATGAGGGTCCATTTTCTAATTTTTGTCTCTGGCTTGATTTGTTGCTTTTTTTCCCCTTTGTAGCTATTATTAAAACAGCACTTCCCAACATGGACAGAGAAGCAAAAGAGGAATACCTGGTGGTCATCCAAGCTAAAGACATGGGTGGGCATTCAGGAGGCTTGTCTGGGACCACAACTCTCACCGTTACACTCACTGATGTCAATGACAATCCTCCAAAGTTTGCACAGAGTAAGTGAAATTCCTACGTTGGATTGATAGCTATTTTTGAACTTCTGCCTATATTTTACAATTCATTGAGGTTCAATGAATTGGACAAGACAATGACAGTACATAATCTTAATATGTTATGTATTAGTGACTATGGTTGTAAAGTAAAAGAAATTCCTTCACTGCTTTTATTTTCTTATTCAAACTGGGGTACAAGAAGTCATCAAATATATTCAATATATTATACTTATGCCTTAATATATGAATGAATTATTACTTCAAGCCTAAATATAGTAAAATCCCACAAATCAATAGTTAGATTTCAAGAAAACTTAAACTATCAGAAAAAATGCTACAAACTCAGAAGCAAGGGAGAAAGGGTTGTTGGTGATTTAAAAAAATAGCTATCATAAAGTCCATGTATTCAAAAAAAGAAATCTAGAGCTCTCATCAAGATATCACAGTAGAGTCTATTAACTAAAAACTGTGTGTAAAATAAGGAAAAATAGTTTGTAAAAGCTTGTCTATTTCACTTTCAAAAAAGCAGTGTATGTTTTCAGTAAGGGAGATGTAAGGAAGTTTTACTAGTGGATGACTCAAGGAAAGTGATCAAGACTGGTAGGTAGTTAACAGCAAAAAAGAAGAAAATTATGGAAGCATGAGAGCCACTTAGCAAAGGAACAAATACCTAAGTTTTCTCTAAGGACATGTGAGCACAGAACAATCACTGGTGTTCCTAGTCAAAAAATAATAAAAAATAATGTCTAGTGCCTCTCCTCAATTAAAATTCTTTCCTGATGCCTCATTGTGGCAAACAGGTAACATTAGATTCTCCAGGTCTATGGAAATGGAGTAAATGCTATAGAGACTTCAGATGAGTGGACTCTCCTATGTCCTTTGAAAGAGAAGCAGGTCAGTTCAGAGTGGCTATTCAAGAAAGATTTTGACTGCAGGGATTATAATTATCTGGACATTAAAAGCAAACAAACAAAAAATGAAACACCTCATTAACTCAACTCCTAAGGAATTAATATGTTAATTGAACTTTTTACCAATATTTACATGGTTGAAATCACAACTTCTGTGGTGTATCAAATTTATTTAAGAATGAAAGAAAATGTGATAATGACATCACAACAATTATTCTCTCTCTCTGTCTCCGTCTCTCTCTGTCTCTCTGTCTCTCTCTCTTTTGGTGAGGCAATGAGAACTAAGTGATCTGCCCAGTGTAACACAGCTAATAAGTGTCAAGTGTCTGAGGCCAGATCTGAACTCAGGTCCTCTTGAATCCAGGGCTGGCACTCTATCCACTGTGCCACCTAGCTGCCCCCTATTTTCTCTTTTAAATGATGACTTTTAGCACTTCAGTTACTTGGGAAATGCATTTATGTTGAATTAATTAATGATAAATAAGTTATATGATAAGTTAATAGGTTCTATTTTGAAGATATATGCATACATGTATACACATGTGTATAATATTTCTACTCCTGTCATTATAACACTTTAACATCCCAGAATCCTGAAAGAGTTAATATAGAAACTAGAGGTGCCTATTTTAGCACAAGGAGCAACATAGAGGGGCACCATAATTTTTGACTTTAATATCTCTAGTAAATGTCTCTTTTCTTAGTTCTTCAGAGTTGGGTTTTGGTATGTGGGAGCTTGAGGGAGGTGGAAGAATAAAGCAGTCTACCAAAATGGTAGGAGACCTAGAATACCAATCAGTAGTAGTGGTAGGCTTGAGTACCAGTTCTGCCAAAGCTCCATGGCTTTGAGCCATTATCAGTTTCTCAGGCTCAGTCAGTCCTCTACAAAAAAGTTTTGAGAAAAAGATTTTCAAGGTCCCTTCCAACTCAAAGACTCTGAGTCTCTGGCCCTTTTTTCATCTAGTTTTGGAATACTATTTGATTCCCCAGGAACAAACCTGCCTGCCTGCCAATGCAGCCAAATGCCTGTCTGTGTAGGAGAGAAGGTAGGCTGATGTTTCCGTGCCAAGCCTCTCTTCTTTATAAAAGGGAGAGAATCTGGCTCAATGTATAATAAAGTAGTTGTAGATTCAGAGAATCCTGGAGCTCAGATGGACCTTGAAGGTACTTTAGACCAGACTTATCAAATACATGCCTGCCCCAGTAATGATCCCAAGCAGCTTGAACCAGGGAAATATTGAACAAAGTAACTAAAAATACAATAAAACACAGATAACATTACATTTTAAAATGACATCAACATGTGGCCCAAAGGGATCTTTAAATACGGATTCCTATCTATTTGGTTTTGACAACATTGCTTTAGAACATCTTTGACCCTAATAGGATATCTTCTTTGGAATTTCCTTGATGATTGACCATCCTGTCACTGCTTGAAGAAGTTCAAGTCAAATATACATAAAGAAACTCCAAATGGATATTTGAGACAGACTGGCCGCCATCATTTAAGCATCATGGGAATGCTTCAATATGCTATACTGTATACAGCAGACTAGGCTAGGCAATAGCATAATATAATAAAGATGACTAACTTTAGGCAGGTATAAGTGGAGATGTTTCCCCTATTGAGGACAGTGTTTTTCAAAGTTTTGATAAATTTCAGTATAAAGGCAGATGTGGTCTAGGCAAAAACATGTTGGACTTTGAAATCAGAAGTTGTTGGGAATGAATCCTAACTCTGCTCCTTGCTAGTTTTGTGTGATCTTGGACAATTGACTTTACGTCTAAAAGTCTGGGTTTTCTGGACGTTAAAATGAATATAATCCTTCCAACATTTTCCATTCTAGGATTTGTAAAGAATGGATGAAATAAAATATAGGAAGTAATTTGAGAATTATATACTTCTGAATTACTATAGAAAATACTAGGGACCCTGTTGGTGAAGGGCAGCGAAACATTTTAACAGAATGATGACATATTTAATAAGGGGTAGAAGGCATTGATAAACAGTAAGAGTTAAATCTCAATCTAGGCAACTCATTAATATCTGAATCAGATAGATATCTGCTTCAGGATATAGTAACCAGACCTCCAGTGGAGCTTATTCTCACTTCCTGCAAAGGAAATATTTCATATTAACTGTCAGTCATTCATCAAAAAGAATTTATTAATGGCTTACTATGTGCTAGGTATTGTGCTAAGCTCTTATGGGAGGAGGTGGAAGAAATTAAAAACAAACAAATGTTCCCAGCCCTCAAACAGTGTACATTCTAATGGATGAGACGACATGTAAACAATTAAGTGCATATAAAATATAGGAGATAATGTCTTTGAAACCAATTTTTCCAAGCCATAAGTTGTGCTTACCAGCCCACTGGTATATATACAGTACAATTTCTCCTTCAGAGTTTCATTGTACCACTCATTATAACTAGGAATCCTGCTTGTGCTTAACTCAAGAGACACAGACTCTGGCAAGGAGATATGTGATCCCCTGGCTCTTTCCTTTCCCTTCTGTGGATGGCAAAGTGGGTATTACATTTTCTCACTTGTGAAGCCGGGGCAGGGCAGGAGTGCAATAGACTTGAGCATGTGTCTAATGATGCAGATACTTTTATGTGGAGATTCACAGAGTAGCACATCAGTGTAATGGCAAGAGACAGCTCTTTTGGCTGAGCCTACCACACAGGGCCTCTTGATAAGCATTTGTACTGTCTGCTTTTTTCCTTCTTGTTTGTGCTTGACCCTTATTGTTTGTGAACCAAGTAACTGATGGAAAGGAAGAGTACATGATTGTACATAGATGGTACAAGGGAAAATGCAGGGGCCTGGGAGCCAGAAGATCTAGGGTTTGGTGCCCCCACTAATATCTGTGTGACCTTAAACAAATTACTTCAGCTCTTGGGCCTCAGTTTTCTCATCTGTAAAATGAGGGGATTGAACTGAAATCTCACTCAAACAATAAATTAGGTAGCATTTTATTAAATAGATAGATTCAGGCACTGGGATAAATACTGCTTACCCACTAATAGCTCTGTCTTGCTGTAACTTCTGAAATCAAAACTCATTGAAAAAAAAAACTCTTATAAGGAGGTGAAGGAAAATTTATGATTTCTGGAATACTGGAAAGGTTAAACTCTATACCACACCCATCAACTTCCCAACAACAAACAAAGATCTTTTCTCCACTCTAGTGGGATGTTTCAGTGCCTACCATTTGAATCTTTTTTTTGTTTTAATACTTTGATCCCTAATAAAATGTATAGAAAAAGAATACCACTTTATACCTTATCAAGCATGAACATTTTTATAAGAATGAATTATCAAGAAGATGGGTTAAAAGGAATCAGAGGTAAGTATCAAGGCTTATGACAATTCTCTTCTCTAAACTTTCTAGTTTATGTGACTTTGGGCTCATTAATTGCCCTAGGTCTGTTTGCTCATTGGTAAAAAGAGGGCATTTTATAGATGGCCTCTGGCATCCCCTTCACCACCAGGACTATGGTACTATAATGGATAACTGAAAAGGCACTAATGGAAAAGGAAAAAGGACACACACAAATTTGAGTTGGATGGGGCCAAAGTCAAAGTACAATGACTTTACACCTTTTCCAAGGTTGGTCCAATGAGAGGTCGACTTCTCCCAAATAGAGTGAACACTGATTTATAACTTGACTTCTCATTTTCAGTAAACTATTAGTATGCTATATAAGCACAACTCCCTGTTTCCTAGTGCTAGCACAAAGACAGGATTTGGGAGCCTTGGCTTGCTTCTTGATGGTGATCTTTATTAGAAACAATTGAATATGTAACATAAACTGACTCATGTTTCTACTGTACTTTCCAATTTTTAATCTGCTTTCCTCATATTAAACTTGAGGAGTCACTTGTACAGTTAAATGCTATTGTCTTTCTTTAGCAGATGAGGTAAGTGAGGCAGAAAATTTAAATGACTTGCCTCTAACCAAAAAGCTTTGAAATGATAAAACCCATATTTGAATCTAGATCTCCTAGTTTTAAATTTAGTGAGCTTTCCTTGAAAATAGAACCCTATTTTCCTAGATAGCTAGGCAGTGTTCTACCCACTGTAAAAAGCTGTCTGCCATAGCTTCATTGTCTATGAAATGACTTATTGAGGGTCATCTAGCTTCTTGAAGAAGCTTGGCCCCTTCATTAAATCATCACTCACACTAGCCAGTCACCTATGTCCATTTCAGCAGAAAGGGTGAGAAGTGAAGAGATGATTGATTACCTCTTAAACGGATTTGAGGTACAATGGCAAGGCAGGGTGGTTTGGGCCATGCCTGGGCAAAATTGTAATTTGTTTTCTGGATTCTTGCAGATTTCTTTCTCAGCCACTTGTTTCTTCCTCTCTATCTCTGCCCTGATTTTCTTGGGTTTTCTCTTGATACTGCTTCTAGAGTGCCCCACCCCACCCAACTTTACCTATCTTGACAGGTTAAAACTTGGAGGCCTTTTATCCATTTCTCTCAGGAATTCTCAATGTTTCCTTTTACTTGAATAGACTAATGCATGATAAGATGTATATGATTCATGATACAGTAGCAAGGGAAAACCAAAACCATTTTAAGGTTATCATGAACAAGCACACAAGAAAAGAAACAGCTTCTGGTTTACTCTGGGATTGAAAGTGGATTCCAGAAGAGAATAGAAAGTGGGTCTTTCAACACAGATCCCTTAGAAATTACACAAAATTTTATCAGAATGCACTGTCCAGAGTCAATGAAATTTCTAATGTCCAAAGGCACTTTTTAAATCCAGTATTTAACAAAATGATGCTTAATGATACATTCTGGTTATAATGAAATGTTTGAAGACCTTTAAATTGTTATTTCAGTCAAATCTAGCTGGGGAGAAGATAATAGGAAGAGAGCTCTTTTATTTAGGAAGACACATTTTTTTCTCCTAGTAAAAGATGATTGTTCCCTAATCTTTATTTCTTCTGAGTTTTTAGGGGATTTTTTTGGTAAGAGTGTGGGGAAAAGCAATTGCTTAATGATCCCTAAATTATATTTTTCAGGTTGAGTACAAATAAGGGAAACCATAAAGACAGCTTGAGTGGCTACTTAGTTAACTCACTAAGGACAAATGGTTGGCTGCCCCTCAAATCAAAATGGCACAAACACTAATAATGCCAAAAGACAATTATTCCTCTACAGAAATTCAAGTAGAGAAAGAATGGAAGGGTAATGTTGATGAACCTGTTTTCAAATGAAAACCTGTTTTCAAATAGTAAGTAGAGTGCCATTGATGAATGCTTTTGAGTGAGGTCTGAATTAGAGACTTCCTCCCTTTCCACTTTCTGACTTATCATCTAAAGTTGCCAGTTTAGTTAATGCTCTAATTAGCAGCTCTTCTTCCTCAGAAAACTATTGTTTGAATTTAGTAATGGCAGATTAGGTTAAAAATCATTCCCTTTGTTAGAAGAAATCAATATCAAATATATTAACACGGATGCAGAGAAAAAAGGAAAATAAGAGATTCAGAAGGTACCATTTGCAATATCTCTTAAGGATTTCCATAGTGGCTCTAGCAGTATCTGAATGTGTTCCCTTGATATCTATCTTAATTAAAATCATACTTGAATGAGATTGGGTCTATACTCACCTGAGGTATGAACTTTCTTAGAGTTAGGGCACTATAGTACTTGGTGTACTGGATTTGAAATTGGGAAGGCCTAGGGGAAAAACAAAAACAACAAAAAAATCTCAGAAATTCTTAATAGCCACATGACCCTGGGATGAGTTATAACATCTTGAAGTCTCAGTTCTTTTACCTGCAAAGTTGGGGTAATTACAGCACTAACCAATAGGGTTATTATTCATAATAAAATTTCTCTGATTGTCCCTTGAAATGTATTTTTTTTTTGGTGAGGCAATTGGGGTTAAGTGACTTGCCTAGGGTCACACAGCTAGTAAGTGTTAAGTGTCTGAGGTCGCATTTGAACTCAGGTCCTCCTGAAGCCAGGGCTGGTACTCTATTCACCGAGCCACCTAGCTGCCCCTCTGATTGTCTCTTCTACTTGGAACACTCTCCCTCCTCCACTCCAATAAGTGACCTCCCTGCCTTCCTTTAAGCCCCCCCCCCCAATCCCACCTTATATAGGAAGCCTCCCATAAGCCCTCTTAATTCCAGTGCTCTGTGTTAATTATCTCCTATTTATCCTCGATGCACCATTCTTTGTATATATTTGTTTGCAAAATTGCCTCTCCTATTGGATTGTAAAATCTTTCAGGGAAGAGATTATCTTTTCCCTCTTTTTGTATCCCCAGCACTTAGCACAGGGCCCCGTACATTTGTCATTGTTCACTTGTTTAAGCGTGTCTGATTCTTTATGATCCCAACAACCATGTAAGTAATGTCCATGGGTTTTTCTTGGCAAAAATACTGGAGTGGTTTTCCATTTCCTTCGCCAACCTGGCATTTAATAGGCATTTAGTGAATATTTAGTGGATTGAATTGAAATTATGTATGTGAAATGATATGCAAAATTTAGAGTGCCATTATTAGTGTAATTATAGTATGTTACATAGAGCTTTTTATTCATTCATTCATTCATTCATTTATTTACTTACTCTATACATTCATTTATTTATTTATCTATCTATCTATTTTATTCATTCATTTGTTTGTTTGTTTATTTATTTATTTGATTTATTTCTTTTTGCAGGGCAATGAGGGGTAAGTGACTTGCCCAGGGTCACACAGCTAGTAAGTGTCAAGTTTTTGAGGTCAGATTTGAACTCAGGTCCTCCTGAATTCAGGGCTGGTACTTTATGCACTGTGTCACTTAGCTTCCCTCAACATAAAGCTTTAAGGTTCAGTATGTATGTATGTCTGTATGTAAATCTTGATTTTCACCACAATCCTATGTGGTAGGTGCTATGACTATTCTCATTTTATATATAAGGGAACTGAACCTGAGAGGTTGAGTGATTTGCTGAGGATCACTGTTAATGAATGTCTAAAACAGGGTTCAAATTCATGTCTTCTGAACTTTTAAGTTTAGCACTCTATCAACTACACTGTTCTAGATTTTTCAATTAGATCAGTTAGTAAAGATTTGGAAAATATGAATTAAATGCCTCTTCTGTGTACCAGTAACAGATTCTCGGTTAAAATTATTTGGAAATAGAGAATAATTTTTGTTTTCTTTTTCTACTCCCCCAACCTAAGGGACATAATGGCATGCATTTCTGTTTTTGTGTATGTTGAAGCAGGGGGAGAAAGTGGTGGGCAGGAAGGAATGAGATTAACTTTAAATGGACTCAGTGCTATGAGATAAATCCCATTTTAACAAAAACAACCAACTCAAATGATCAAGTGAAATGAGAAATACAATTAAAGAATGTCCAAACTAAAAACTACCTCTGAGATTAACTAGTTAAGTCACCTCATTTGGCACATGGGGAAATTGAGGCTCAAAGAATGAAAATGACTTCCCTCAGAATACACAGATATTTTGAGTCAAAGATAGTACTGAATCTCAGGTAATACTTTGCTGAATTTTCCTTGCTGCATGTTAGAGCCCACAAAGCTGGTTTTTCATTGGCATTAAGATGTCCTTGGCAAACCAATGAACACAGTAATTCGTGGTCTGAAGTAGTTATTGTATCTTTTGAAATATGAATGGGAGGACTCCTGAATCTCCACTAATTAGACAGTTTTCTACCCTACAGAAGAATAAATACACACTGTAATTGTATTCTGTCTAGAGAGGTTTGAAGGCAGGGTGTGTGGTCATCAGAGCGGTGAGGACTTTAGTAACAAAGAGAAATCTTTCATGTATCTGAACAGCTTGCTGGAGGGCACAGCAGAAGTTTAGTAATTGGATTTTATCAAAAATGGGCTACAAGTCTGTAAATACAAAGGTAAGTTCAAAAGTGCCTTGCAGTGTGTCACACATTGTATCTTTCTGTGCTGAAAAGAGCTTAATATTTTATGTTTGGCAACACTGAACATCCCCGCAGGCAGTAGATGGGATAATATAGCAAGAGAAAAGAGGAACATTCATACAGAATCAACCAAGTATTCCCACATTATGCTGCTCTAAGTACATAGCTCGAATAAATATAGTTTGTTTATGTCTCATATCCCAGCCATCCACTCAAGAAGGTCAGGAAAGAAGGAGAAGTGGGATAGGAGAGTCACAACTTGATTTAATGCTCAGTGTTTTCCCTTTGTGCCTAAGGTTTGTATCACTTCTCAGTACCCGAAGATGTTGTTCTTGGTACTGCGATAGGAAGAGTAAAAGCAAATGACCAGGATATTGGTGAGAATGCCAGGTCATCTTATGACATCATTGATGGTGATGGGACAGCTCTGTTTGAAATCACATCGGATGCCCAGGCCCAAGATGGCATCATTAGGCTGAGAAAGGTAAAGTATAATTAAGACATTGAAAAGATTGAATATTAAGAAATTGTGTTTAAAACACTTTTTGTAATGCAAATTCATTAAAAGACAGAGACAGTTTGAACATTATAGGAGAACTGTGTTAACAGAGGTCTTTTTAGTACCTAGGCTCCAATCTATATAGACTTATTATATATTACTCCCTTTTATGTACTCTAAAGTTTAACTTTCTTGCTTTTCCTCCCACGTGACACTACATTTCACATCTAGATACCTTTTCACAGCCCTGGTTCCAGCATATGTGTTTTGACCAAATATTTATTAAATGATACTTTTGATTATAGTAGTAGAAGCCCATATATTAGAAAACATAGCAACTTATTGAGTGATACTATGTGAGTGTGATTGAAACTGAAACATATAGTACTTTAGAGACAGAGATTTGGTAATCACTTGGTCCAACTACCTCCTTTTACATAGAAGGAAACTGAAGCCCAGAGAAGTCTAGGAATTTGTACAAGGCTATTGAGATCATCACTGGCAGAACCAGAATTAGGGCCCAAACCAGGGTTCTTTCCACTCATAAATTTTCTCTACATTCTCTAGAGGAAGGAGTCATAGGACCATTAACTTCCAGAGTGGGAAGGGATACTAGAACCCATCTAATCTAATACCTATCTCAATTCCTGTCACAATATCTTTCCCTTATGCTCTACTAATACACTCCTCACTTTCTCAATCATCCACTGGTAGTTGCAACTAATGACCCAATGAGCAGAAGATCATACATTATAATGAGCCACAGCCTTGTCTCCTCTCAATTTCCATTTGTCAAATAGATGAATGAAAGCAACTTAAGGCACAATGTGATGAAGTACTTGCAGCCAATTGGTGTAAGATGTTTCCTTATATTAAAAATGGAAGCATTTTTAATATTGATCCTTCAGATTTTAATTATCCAGTGATTACTACACACTAAAGTGTTTATGTAATTTAGCAGCCTAAAAATAGCTGGCTGATTAGTGTGGGGTAGCTTTAAAACACAGCAGGACTGTTTTGGGGGACTAAGGGCTCTGAATAACCAGAGCCTTTTTTGTGTCTAGTGCTAAGAAATAAATAGTAATGAAAAGGTGCATAAAGGTGGCTTATGTTTGAAACAGAGGGTGATAAAGGGATATTCAAATCAACTATCGACCAGCCAAGACATGATGTTTCTGTGAAAAAGATGCTAAAGGCCCACCCTCCATGTCATTTTTATTGTTGTTATTAGTTATCCATTGGATACTATGAGACTCTTTTTTATGAACTAAAGCAATTAACCTTTTGCTCCAGCTCTCTTCAGAGTTATTCATAAACTCAAAAGCCCTCAAATTGTCACCATGAATATTTGTCTCTGCGCCACCAGTCACTTCTGGGTGACAGTAGTATTGCAGTGAGCAATTTATAGGGAGTATTTAAAAAGAGCAATAGTTTTCTTTTCCACCAAGGAAAATTCACATTGCATTAGAGTGTCATTGGGTAAATTATAGTTAAGGTGGGCAAGGAATTAAGGGATGTGTATGTGTATATGTATGTATATGTATATATGCATGTATATGTATATATGCATGTATATATAAATACACATACATACATACATGCATACATAAATACATACACACACACTGGGACCCACTAGTGTTTGCAAAAATCTGAAATCACAAAATAGGTGCAGTAGGTATGATTGGCAAATTGTGGATATGCTGATGTTAAATAATATATTCATAGGTACAAGTGACTAGTATTTTCAGAAAAGACAAGAAAGTGAGTGTGTTCGGCTTGTTTACTAGGAAATTTTGCAAAAGAGCAAAGTCCCATTAGAGCACACTTCAAATACAAAAATCAACACAAATTTTTCCTAGCAAGAATGTATATTTAAGCTTTCACAGACTTTCTGAAAGAGTTTGATAATTTCTGCTCGTGTTCCCATTTTTATCCCACCTCGCACATTTTAAGTTCTATTTTTTATGAGAAATTGTAATGCAAATCTAACCACCTTTTTTGAGGCATCCCAAATTTGTGTCCTTGAAATTTGAAATTATTATGAGATGTAGAGAATGGCATTGTGATGATGCAGATGCAGATGTGTATGTGTGTCAAGTTGCTAAGATGGATTTATTCAAGGAACATTTTTTTTTTTACCTAGTGCCTTCATTAGCTATAATTCTATGATTTTTTAAGATATGAAATATGAATGACCAAAATTTTTTCAGTAATGATGCAATGAAGCAACTTCAGGTGGCTTCTAAAAGGATAGGGAAAAGATAAGCAATAATCTATTTATACCAGCCTCTATCTTGTCTTCGGGTGTGTAGATATAAACACAAACACACCAACATACATACACATACATATATCACTTCATAAGGACACCTGTCTATGCAATACAGACCACAGAATAGAATGCTTTCAAGGAAATTCTGAGAAAAATAAACCTCATTTAGCCTCCTGATGAATGGTGCAGGAATTCTTTGGAAGCATAATTTTTTTTTTTAAAGCACACATGCATTTTTATTGGGATTAGTGTTAAATTCTGTTTTATAATGTCTCTTTAGACTAAACAGTGGTTATTTCTGCCCCTTTCCATTTCACACACTGTTGTAGAAATAATAAAATATTCTTCCCAGATAGAGATGCTGTGCGATGCCTCCTTATCTCCTACTAGCAGAGGACCGATTAAATATGGGATTAGTATGCAGGTCACATCAACACTAGTAAAATTTTATTACGGATCCAAAGTGAAATTTTGATGGTACGATTCATGACGAAGAATATTTTGTGAATTTCCCTGGAAAAGAGGAAAACAAAACAAAACAATAGGAGATTGCTTTCACTGAGCCTGTATAATAAACAGATATCAATAAATGCCTATAAAATTTACAGGTTGGATCCTGGGGAATGGAAAGCGATTGCATTAAAGCTCACTGAATGTGTTTAAATGCACATAACTTTCATCCATCAGCATTATATTCATTTGTTCTTGCTTCTGTGGTCATTAGTGAGAGACATTCATCTTTGTCATTCTTAACAGCCCCTGGACTTTGAGACCAAAAAATCCTATACACTGAAGGTAGAAGCAGCCAATGTTCATATTGATCCTCGCTTCAGCAGCAGGGGACCATTCAAGGATACAGCTACAGTAAAAATCGTAGTGGAGGATGCTGATGAGCCTCCTGTCTTCTCATCACCTACTTATCTTCTGGAAGTCCATGAAAATGCTGCCATTAACTCTGTGATTGGTCAGGTGACAGCCCGTGACCCTGATGTCTCTTCCAGTCCTATAAGGTATTTCTTCTTTAAAGTTAGTACTGGAAAGTTTGTTTGGTGAGCATACCAAGTATATTTGCATACAGGGTACAATGATGTTGGAATCTGTACCTTCTCCCTAGATTATGCTTATTGTGACAGTTTTCACCCCCCCTTTGAAAGAGCAAGAGTTGCAAATGTTTATCCAGCCTGATTGAGTTCACTTGTTATTTTTGTTGTTCTGTTTACTTGTTTTAAACAATAGAAAAGCAAAGAGAATTTGATTGTTTCTCCTCTTTGGGCAGTTCCAGAGAATTTAATATAAGAAAATGGAGGAATGAGACAGCAGGGCCTAACCCCTCAGGAGGAACCTCTTTCATTTCTCTATTTGACTCTTAAGTAATCTTCTGATCTCTAGGTGGATAATTCTGATTGGTTAGCATTTCTGGAATGGTGCCACAGGGTAGATATTGTTTTGTCTGTTTTAAAAAATTCCCTTTGTTTATACTTTCTCACTTGAGAATTCTTCTGAGAATGGGAAATAATCTTTCATTTGGGTTTTCTAAATATGAAGCTTAATTCTCCCTCCCTCTGGCCCTCCCTGAACTTGTACATGTCTTTTTCCCTTTGCCAATCGCCTTTATGACAGGACAGGTACTCTAGCTAAATAGATTTCTTCCCAAAGAACACTGAAAATCTATAACTTGCTCACTGGTCTCCAGGGGTGAAGGGTTGGCTAATGATGTGTTTGAGAGTGGATTTCAAATATTGTCTTAGAGATTTTTTTTTGCTATTAAAAAATACCTAGAAGGAAGGATATATTTTCAAAGAATTTTACAGGTTACACCATGTAATAGAGAGCAGCTCATGCCTAACACAAATACCAGTTGCTTTGTATACAAGTTTAAAAGCCCAATCCCTATTTAATTACCTGACTCCAGAAAACTGTAACCAGCATTCTGCTTGACTGTCTTATTTATTCACTTCAGTTTTAAAATCCTGACTGCTTTCTCACTTCCCAGCAAAGTGGCTGAGACTGATGGTGAATGATTTCACATGGAAATGGAAACTGAATTGGCCAGTCTGCTGGCAAATCATGAGTTTGGACTCAGAAAACTCCACTTGACAATTACAGTGGGGCCATTTGCTTGGAAATAATATATTGTGGTAGTTGTTTTATCCTCCACTCCCAACCCCAGGGTACTTAACAAACATGAAAAGACCACTGATTTACCATCAGGAAACTTGTTCAGCTAGGTGGAACTGTGGATAACATGGTGGTCTTGGAATCAGGAAGATCTGAGTTCAAATACCGCCTCACTGTATGACCCAGAAGAAGTAGCTTGACTTCTGTTTGCCTCAGTTTCCTCATATGTAAAATGGGGATAATAATAAAGCCTATCTCCTGTGGTTGTTGTGAGGATAAAATGAGATATTATTTGTACAGAGTTTTACAGACCTTAAAATACAATATAAATGATAACTATCATGAGGTTCAAAACCTGCCTCTATCACTTATGGCCTGTAACCTAAAGCTAGTGGCTTAAGCTCTTTGAGCCTAGTTTGTTCTTTTTCATTTATAAAATGAGGAAGTTGGATTAGATGGCCATGGGAAGACCTTTGGAGCTCAAGAGCTATGATCATAAGATCATATCACAGAGAGATAAATGAACTATTCAGTAGATCATTCTCTTAAAGTGCATAAATAATCACTTGGGGAACTGTGTGTTGGACAGGAAAGTTAGACTGGATTTCCTCGACCCATTCTCAGTCCTAAAGAAGAGTATATTGTGTGTGTGTGTGTGTGTGCGTGCGTGTGTATATTTGCCATATATATGTTATATATGTGTGTATATGCATACACACACTTATGAAGGGGTAATGACAAACAGTAGAGAAGACAACAACTAAGAGAAGGAAACTCTGTGGGTATTCCTTATCCAGTTGATTAGAAGGCTACACAGTCACTCCTTCAAGGTCACTGAGAGTGCTGAGATGTGAACAAATACAGACTTCGTACTCCTCAGTGACTTTAATTTGTATTACATTTTCCTTTCTTTCCTCACCTAAATTACACATATAAAAATCGGGAGATGTACTGATTATGTATAAACCCTCTCTGTCCCCTTTGAATGTTTCACCAAATGAATGGAGGCTGGATTGGGTGGGTGGAAGAGAGAAAGAAAGAAGGAAGCAACATCCCCATTTCCCCAATTGTTCTCATTTAATCCATAGTCTCAACCAAGAAATAAAGAGAGGGGGAAAATGTAATAGTGTCATTTAAATAGCATAGCCCCAAAATTTCAGTTTGGCATCAAATTAAATGCAATATGACTCCATAGAGCAAGTATGAAGGAGAGAAGTGATTCATAGGCTGTTATTTATTATCTTGGTTTCCTATATTGTCTCAGATAGATTATGTTTTCCTCCTTATGCACAATGAGTTAATTTGTGTGCAAAGCTGAATTTTCCAACTAGCCAGTGTAATTCACAGCTCCCAAACTGTCTGTCAGGCTCAAAAAAAGGCAGCAATTTAACCTTGCTTTATCTGGAGGACATACATATTCAGGGGGAAACTGTAAGTGGGGGAGGGGGGAGGAAAGAAAGAAAAAAAAAAGACTGAATTATTGTAGCTCCAGGACAGAAAGTATTTTACACTTTGACAAAAACGTATTCATCTTTTATGCAAATATTTACTTTGTCATTCAATAAGAAATATATGCTTATCAGAGCATCTGCCACATTACATTCCCTACTGTCCAGGCTACCTTGGAGATGCAATGAGTCTTTTCTGTAACACACATGGAGATACTAGTAACATCTTGTATTTTTAATAATGCTTTCAGGGGAAAAAATATGTGCTGTGACAAGGAGGCATGACTTCCCCATTTTTCCCTTGGGAAATATGCCTTTATGAAGCAGTTTCCACTTTGAAATGATCCATAATTTTCTAGGTTATTGATTATCAAATGATAACAGCTAGTCCCCCATCAAATCTCTAATTCAAATGCTAGCTTAATATATGTTTTTAATTAAAAATTACATTTTGAGAGCAATAAATGAAAAGAGATATTTCATTTGTAACAACTGCATACATAATAGCTTAATAAGCCAAATACAGTCAGGGTTTTGACATTGGATTATTATAGTTTCTATCAGTTCATCTACAGCTTTTCATAAGTAATGGTAGATTAGCTTAAACTATCTAAGGAGAGGAAAAATAGCATATTTCTGCCCTAAATGCTGCCAGGGACAGCCTAAGTCCTTTCTTAACAGAAGTTCTACAATACCAGAAATGAAGAGGTGAGTCTAGAATTTAGGAATGACAACTATCTCAGAGGAGCAGCAGCTGGCCCATTGAATGGATGGGCCCCAGACTCCCTCCTGTCTCTCCATCTGGGTTCAGTGATGAAGTTTGTCAAGGAGCCAACCTGTTTCTGAGGAAGAAATTGATATCCTCTTGAATAAAACCAAACCTTAGAAGACCTAATCCATTCATGCCTGGAAGTCAAACCTGGGACCTGCTGTTGCAATGAGTAGTTGCCTCTGTTACCCTCTATATCTGGCCCTGGCTCTAGATGTTTCACTTCATTCCCTGGTTATCTTCACGTAAGCTCTCCATGCGTCCCCATGCCCCATGTACCTGCTATCCTTTACAATTAGTTCTGGAATCATAAACATATCAACTCTTTCATTGTTTCTAGGAAGGATGTGACAGTATAGTCCCCTATAGCCTTACTCACCATCCCCATAATTTTCCAACTCAATGTATTCTTTATAACCATTACTTCCTTATGTATTACCTCTCATATTAGAATATAATTAGAATATTACTTGTGGCTTCCTAGGCTACTTTCCATACATTCCCTATATATGCTATATTTGAGCCTTTAGCACAATATTTAGCACATAGTAAAAACTTTATAAAGGCTTTTAAGATCGTATATATATAATATTATATTATATACACACAAACATACACATACATATACATATATACACACATACATATATGTTATCAAATGAAAATTGAAGTAGTTTTGAATAGAATGTGTATTTCTTTGGAACTCTTACTTAGGATGTGATTTTAGAGGATGAAGGCTCCACTTGCAAAAGTGTTATGAGTCTTGTTATTTTTTTTGCTCCATTTAGCAGGTTCTTCTCTAGCAGAGCTTTCATGTTGTAATAAATTTCTTTTTTTTTTTTTAATTTTTGCAGGGCAATGAGGGTTAAGTGACTTGCCCAGAGTCACACAGCTAGTCAAGTGTCAAGTGTCTGAGGCTGGATTTGAACTCGGGTACTCCTGAATCAAAGGCCAGTGCTTTATCCACTGCACCACCTAGTTGCCCCCTGTAATAAATTTAAGAAGGAATGTGATTGTTTCTAGGTTCTCAGAATCTTAATCCTTCAATGTACTTAAATTTGTATGAATATTTTCTTTCACTAATACATACATCTCAAAGGACAAGGGAAAGATGCAGTGTAGACCCAAGCAAGTTGTAACATTTTTCAGCATGGAATAGTAGAAAGAACATTGAACTTGTAGTGAGAAGACATAGTTCAAACATCAGCTATGCTATTCACTTTGGGTTCAAATTTGGAAGAGCAAATTTACTCTTTGAGCCTGAGTTTCTTTATCTTGAAAATTAGAGTGTTGCGTTAGATGATGTCTATGGTGCATTCTAGCTCTTCATTGCCAAGTTCAATGGCCTAATCTCAATCCTCATTCTCCTTAAATTCTCTGAAGCCTTTGATCACTCTCTCCTGCTTCATATTCTCTTTTCTATAGGTTTTGGAGGCACAATTTTCCTAGTTTTCCTCCTACCTCTCTGACTGCTCCTTCTCTATCTTCATTGCTGGATCCTCCTCCAGATCAAATCCTCTCATTGTAGGTGTCCCTTGGGTTTCTGTCCTGGATTCTCTTCTCTTCTCCCTTTATACTACTTCACTTGGTGATCTCATCAGCTCTCAGATTTAATCACCATCTCTATGCTGATGACTACCCTTCCTGCTCAATCTCTCTGCTGGCCTCCAATCTTACAATTCCAACTGCCTTTCTGACACCTCAAACTGGATGTCCAATAGACATCTTAAACTCAACATGTCCAAAACAGAACTCATTATCTTTCCCCCTAAACACTCCCCCTCCTCCTTTCTTTATTTAGTAATAAAGAGGGCAATACCATGTCCGCAGTTCCTCAGGCTCACAACCTACCAGTCATCCTGGCCTCCCCACTATCTTTCATTCTTCATATTCAAGCTATTGCTCAAACGTGTCAATTTTACCTCTGTCACATCATCCAGACACACACCTTTCTCTCCTCTAACACTGTCACTAATGTGGGATAGAATTTAGGGTCAAATTGATCATGAGTCGTCCCAAAAGAATTAAAAGACTCAGTGACTTAGTTTCCCAAGTTTTATTGCAATACTGTGAGTGAACACAGGGAGAGAACCGGAAAAGGGGAAAGTTATTTTTTGAATAGTGAAGGAAAAAACAGTTATAATTATAGTATAGATAAATTGATTATCAGCCTCATTATAATAATCTCCACTTTAGGAAGGTACAGGGGAGGGCCGATCCTAATTTAGAGCTCCTGGGTTCCTAAGCCAACCCCGGAGGCAGGTACTTTTTTCTGTGGAGGTGTGTTTTTGGGGTTTACACGTCATAAGGTGAATCTGGGGACAAATTTGGCCTTTTCTGTGCATGTCTCTTTCTGTTTCCCATGGCTAGTTTCAAAATATCTTCATTTTTCTTTTATTTCCTGTCTAAATTTCTATAGCATGTCATTTTATTATTGTTATCCCGTTATCAGTACTGATTTCTGTGGGTAAGAGAACCTAGGATCTTGACTTGTAAGTTATCCACTTACTGGGTCTGAATCCCTCTTAGAGTTCATATCTGAATTAGAGCTTGGGTCTTAGGCTTTTCTGTTAACCCCTTTTTTTGCCTTCTACATCACCACCACCCTGGTGCAGTCCTTAAGACTTCACACCTTGATCATGGCAATAGCCTGTGGTCTGCCTGCCTCAAGTCTCTCTTCGCTCTAATCCATCCTCCATCAGCCACTAAAATAATTTTCCTAAAGCATAGATGTGATCACGTCCCCCCACCCGCTCCCCCCGCCCACACACTCAATAAACTCCAGTGGCTTCCTTTTGCCTCTAGGAGCAAATACAAAAATGTTTGTTTGGCATTCAGAGCACTTCATAACCTAGCCACTTCCTACCTTTCCAGTCTTTTTATACTTTACTTCTCAACATTTATTCTTTGATCTAGTTTATTGGCCTTCTGGTTGTTTCACAGAAAAACCACTCCATTTCTTGACTCTTAGACATTATCTCTAGCTGTCCGCCACGTCTGGAATGCTTTTCCTTCCTCTACTCAGACTGATGACCTTCTCTGCCTTCCTTTAAGTCTCATCTAAAATCTCACTTTCTAAAGTAAATCAATCCCAATCCCTTTTAATTATTTTCTATTTATCCTATAGATAGCAGGCTTTGTATTTTTCCATGTGAATGTTGTCTCCCCTATTTGATTGTAAACTCCTTAAGGCCAGCAACTGTCTTTTGCTTTTTTTTTTTTTTTGTATCCCCTGAGATTAGCACAGTGCCTGGCCCATCACAGCCACTTAATAAATGTTTTTAGATTAATTGATTGATTGATTGATTGATTGATTGGACTGGGAAGGGGTTGGTCATTTAGGAACAGTGAAAGACAATATATGGATAACCAGAGTGCTATATTGATACCTCTTTGAGATACAAGAAATGAGTATAAGGTGCCCAGACCTAGTAGATCTTGTGTGGCACTTTCATAGGATAACATATTCAACAACAAGAATTGTACAAGATAAAGTATGAAGAGGTTAAAAAGCATCAGATTTCAGCTTAATATATGGGGAGGGAGATGTTAATTATGGGTGTAGAGAACTCCCAGTGAATAGAGTCCCTCAATTAATGTGGATCAACAGTTTTTGTGCTAATAAATGCCTGAGGCTGGATTTGAACTCAGGGAGATGTTCTTCTGACTCCAGACCTGGCATTCTGTCTACTGTACTACAGCTAGCTCCCTCTTAAAAATGCTCTAACTCATATTTATGGTTGACTTTTTTTTTCTTTAGTGAAGCAATTGGGGTTAAGTGACTTGCCCAGGGTCACAAAGCTAGTAAGTGTTAAGTGTCTGAGGTCAGATTTGAACTCAGGTCCTCCTGAATCCAGGGCCAGTGCTTTATCCACTGCACCACCTAGCTGCCCCTATGGTTGATTTTTAAGGGCCTGCATATGCATGTAAACTGCTTGAGAGAAGGGAATTTTGTTGCTTTTGTTATGTCTTCCTATCTGGAGAGCCTAATACAGTGCTATGCTCTTAGTCCTTGTAGCAAATAAAAAGTGCTTTCTCCTACCACTAGTGAGGCAAATGAGAAAAACACCATTATCTTCATCTGATAGTTGAAGAAAGTGATTTTCAAGGAGCAATTTGTAAAACTGAGTTAATTCAATTGCCCAAGGTCTGACATCTAACTATGCAGTCAAAATTTGAACCCTCGATTCAAAATAAAGTGCTCTTTGGAGTATATAATCCATGATTACATTTATTCTTATTCTGGGAAATCTCAATCATTTCAAAAGATTTCACCTGTATTTAACAAGCTTTATTCAGTTGATTTCTATAACCATGTATTAAGAATTTACTTTGTATAGCGTTTAGTGATAGGTGACAAGGAATTCAAAGATTAATTTTACTCTTACCATTTCTTTAAGGAATTTACAAATTTGTAGGTCATGACATTCATGAAAACAAAAAAAAAATAAGGAGTAGAATGAGTATAATATACAGAAACGGACTAGGAGTCACTTTACTGGGGTCGTATATAGTTTCTAAAATGACATTCAGAGAAGGGTTAGGGTGAATTAATCAGTCAAAATGAGGTCACCTCCAGCTTTATATCTTTAATTCTATGTGCCAGGCACTGCCATAGACCCAAGAAATTTAAAAACAAAACACAAAAAGAAAACATACTCTGTCCCATAGTAGCATGCATTCAATGAAGGGAAATGATGTAGATGCATACACCTTTATTTAAAACATAAAAATCAATGCACGGATTTCAGGGTGGAGGCACTAATGGCTTCATAAATACACAAATTGGGGGCGGCTAGGTGGCGCAGTGGATAAAGCACTGGCCCTGGATTCAGGAGGACCAGGGTTCAAATCCGGCCTCAGACACTTGACAATTGCTAGCTGTGTGACCCTGGGCAAGTCACTTAACCCCCATTGCCCAGCCAAAAAAAAACAAACATAAATACACAAATTGCTTATGTGAGGAGTGGTGCTTGAGCTGATCCCTTAAGGCATATGACAATTTTTCTGAGATAGAGGCTTGAGCTGAAAAACAACAACAACAACTTTGCAACCCTGTGGAGACTGGAGATGGGATGCAGATAGCCAAAAAGCCAGTTTGTATAGACCTTTGAGTCTGTGAAAGGGATTAATGCATAGTTTGGGAAGAAGTGTGGAGCCAGATTCTGAGGAACTTTAAATGACAAAAAGGGGAAAAATTAACTGGCTTCAAATATTTGGAGGACTAGATTATACTAAAATGAAAAAGGGAAAGACTTGGTTTTGCTTTGCTAAATGGCAAAACTAGAACACATGCATGAAAGTTACATAGTAGTAGATTTGAGCTCAATATAAGGAACACCTTCCTAACAATTAACATGCCCCTGGGTGGCCTCACAGTTCTTCAAATACTCCACTATTGGATGTCTTTTGAGATTGAATATTTACTTGTCAGTTTGATTGTGGTTTCAGGTAAGAATTGCACCAAATAACTACTGAGTTCTTTTTTTTCAACTCTGAAGTTGTATTTAATAAGATTTTAAATGTTTGGAAAGGAAAATAATGGGACAGTCCCATTAAGAACCAGGCTGAACATACACACAAACAAACACAAACCTGCTAGAAATGTCAAAACTCCTTTTCTGTTTGGATTAGTTATTGATAAAGAAGTATATGTGGGGGGAGGGAGGGAAGATAATTGAAGTGGGTAAATTTAGTTGCCAGGGTAACTCCTGACTGGAGAAAAATAATTATGAGATTCATGCTGTTGGAGATTCATGTTATCATTTCTCTTTCCACTAACTGAGACAAGATAGAGGAGACAAAGTCATTGAATGGAGTTGAGTTGTTCACTAATATGCAAAGAAGGATCAGGGACTCTTAGGCTCCTGGAATTAGGAGAATAACAATAAAAATCTTTTTCTAGGGCAATTAGATGTAGCAACAGAGCAATTAGTGCCTACCAGCCAAGACACTGGGAAAGGGTAATTTTTTTGTTTGTTTGTTTCATTTTTGTTTTGTTTTTTTTTGTCCTACTACAAAACATATGTGAAAGGAAGTTAACGATTTTATTTAAAACAGAATAAAGCAAGCTAACGTTCAATTTCATAGTGAGAGATACCAGTTGCAGTTTGATGGGAAAATGTAGTTGCTACTTCTAAGCAACTTTTTTTTTTCTTTTTTCAGTACTCCAAGAAATAATATTCATTATAGGTAGGATAGTGACACATAAGGCAGGTAAAGATCAAAGACAGCCATGGAGCAGTAAGGCAATATACCAGATCCCTGCTGAAGCAGGTGACGCTCAGCATTACCAGTGGAGTACTAAGATAGAAGGCAATTCATGAAGGAATAGAATTCAGAAGGAAGCATCCAGGTCAGCTCACCAAGGGAAGGCCCAAGAAAAAGGATGCTAGGAATAATAAAGTGGGTAAGAGTGAGGCACTTGTTGGGCCAAAAACACTCACAGATCTTATCTAGGAAGTCCTAGGCCAAGTAATAATCATCTACTCTAAATTCTCCCATGAACACAATCTTTCCTTAAATTTGTTTTATAATCATTTAAACAGACTTGCTAATATACTATTAAAGAGTTTCTTTTGTTAGAAAATTGTATAGCTGACTAGTTGATGTGTTCAGTACCTGTGAACTGTTATCCTGACTACTTTGTTGTTTGCCCTTCAATGTCAAAGAGTCCAAGAGGGAGGTGATGACATGACTTGTGGTGAATTGGATTTAAGTGAAGTAGGGCTGTGCAAAGTCACCAGCCTCACTCTCACCTCCGGAGGCATCTCAATCCAGTCACCAAATAGGGAATGCCTAGCTATTTGACCAATGCAATGATAGTCTGTTTAGTTACTGGTAGTGACTGAAATTGCTTTGCCTATAGTTAAAAAGAAATAGCTAATATCTACGTGGATAGCCTTCCAAAAACCAATATATGACATGAAAGCAAAGATAATAATGGATTAAAAAAATAACATGATTACAGTTTTTTTTTCTTTTTCTTAATGTTGCTATCATATCTTCCTGGCCCCCTGCCCTTCCAGCCTCTACTCTCTGTTGTGAGATCAGTGTTTTTAGTTTATTTCAGAATCTTCATGATCCCTTTCTGGGTTTTCTTGGCAAAGATACTGAGTGGCTTACCATTTCTTCCCCAGATCATTTTACAGGTGAGGAAACTGAGTCAAAAAGTGTTGTGACTTGCCCAGTGTAATACAGCTAGTAAGTATCTGTGGTAGGATTACTCAGGTCTTCCTAACTCTAGGCCCAGAACTCTATCCACTGTACTACTTAGTTGCCCAAGATCATTGTAACATATGTGAAATAGAGAAAAGGAAGCAAGCCTAGAAGGTTAAAGGTAATCAGGCCCCTGCATATAATTTTACGCAAAGTGCAAAAAGTTACAGTTAGAAGACCTAGGTACAAATCCTAATTCTGTCACTTATTTGCTGAGGGAATTTAGACAATGACCTTACCATTCAGTTTGTCCACCAACAAAAGAGGTAGTGGTAGTAGTAAGTAGTTTTCATCATGCTAGTAGTAGTAGTAGTAGTAGTAGTAGTAGTAGTAATGGTGGTGGTGGTAGTACCAGTAATAGTAGTAGTAACAATAACAATAATGATAATGGCAACTATATAGTACTTTAAGGTGGGTTTTTTTTGGTTTTTTGTTTTGTTTTTTTTTGCAGGGCAATGGGGGTTAAGTGACTTGCCCAGGGTCACACAGCTAGTAAGTGTCAAGTGTCTGAGGCCAGATTTGAATTCAGGTCCTCCTGAATACAGGGCCAGTGTTTTATCTACTGCGCCACCTAGCCACCCCCAGGAATTTAAGTTTTACAAAGTATTTTGTAAGAATTAACCCATTTTAATCTCAAAATAACCCTGGGAGGAAGGTGCTATTATTATCCCCATTTTTCACAGTGGTTTGCCTACAGTTAAAAAGAAATAGCTAATATCTACATGGATAGCCTTCCAAAAACCAATATATGACATGAAAGTAAAGATAATAATGGATTAAAAAAAAAGGCAGACAGTGGTTAAGTGACTTGCCTAATGTCACACAGCTGCTAAGCCTCTAAGACTGAATTTAAAGTCAGGCTTTGTTAATGTTAGGTCCAGTCCTTTATCCATTATACCATCAAGCTGTCCTAAAGTGAGTATTTGCAAATCCTAGGGTCCTTGTGAGGAAAAATTTTTGAAAATTATTAAGTATAACAGAAATTTTAGTTAATTATCATAATTGTGAATAGGAAATTATCAAGAGGAAATAATCATTCTCACTGAGACAATGTTTAGAAGAATAGTTTCAGTTTTTCACTTCATATTTGAAGTGACATAGCATTTCTTAAAGAAAACAAACTGGAAGACAGAGCTTTGAGTGATATTAAATTATAGTTTGTATTATAGAAATTATATTGAATTACTTGAAGGTAAGGTTAGCAATACCATATTAAAGAAATAATGCCATGTTTCCATAACTATTGATGTTTTCTTGACTTGGAATCCAGAGATAAAGGCTCAAATCCGAGCCTCAATAAGCTTTAAAGATATGAACATTAGCAAGTCACCAAATTTCCAAACTTCCATTTTTACATTTGTAAAATGGAGATAGCAATTGTTCAGTTTAAATCATATCATAAGCTTATTATAAAGGAAGTGCTTTGAAAATCTTAAAGGGATATGGAGCCCTGGGTAGTTATTATCATTTGTCCAATGCATGAAACACAGAGTGGTATTATGAGAAAACACATACATACATACATACATACATACATACACACACACACAAAACCAACAAAAACCAAAAACCAAAGCAAACAAACAAACAAACAAAAAACAAATACAAAAACAAAAACTGGACTGGAAGAAAGAAGAGACTGAGTTTTAGTCCTAGCCTTGTCATTTCCTAGCTGTTACCCTGGTCAAGCTTAATGTTTCTGAGTCTCAATTTCTTCATCTGTGAAATGGGGATAATAATACTCATATTTTCCCCCTCCCCCTTTAGTGTCTTTGTAAGGGAAACCCTAATTAAATCTGAATTGTTTTTATTTTTATTTCTCTAAATGAGTATGTTATAAAGGGTACTACATTTAGAATTGAAGAACTGGGATTAAATATAGACTCAGTCACTTATTAGAATTGTTACTCTTGACAAGTCTCTGTGTCCCAGAGCCTCTATTCATAAATTTTTTTAAAGCATAATAATAATGATTATGTTGATAATGGTAAGAACATCTAATGTTTAAATGGTGTTTAAGATTTACAAAACTTTTACAATTTATCTCACTTCATCTTTATGACAACCCTAGGGAGTAGGTGCTCTTGTTATCCCAATTTTACAAATAAGGAAACTGCAGGTGAGAGAGGTTAAGTGACTATGTCAGAGTCACACAGTTAGTAAGTGACTGAAGCAGAATTTGAACCACATCTTCCAGACTCCAAATCCAGTATTTCTCTTGGGGCACCATTACTGCAAATTGAGGGCAGCTAGGTGGCACAGTAGGTAGAGCACTTACCCTGGAATCAAGAGGACCTGAGTTCAAATTTCACCTCAGACACTTACTAGTTATGTGACCCTGGGAACGTTACTTAACTCCAATTGTCTTAAACATCCAGGGCCATCTCCAGTCATCCTGATCTATATCTTGCCACTGGACCCAAATGGCTCTTGAGGAGAGAGTGAGGTTGATGACCTTGTCCAGACCTCCTTCATTTAAATCCAATTCCGTGCAAGTCATGACATCATCCCTGATGTCACCGTCCTCTTTGAGAACGAAGGACAAATATGAACAACAACAACTGCAAATGTCCCAGCTGTGAAATGGGCCTTCCATTCCTATCAGGTGACACACAGGTCAGTCAGGCCAGATCTTTGGTACAATTTGACAGGCATAAATTAGTCCTTGCTCTGATGGGAAGTGCAAAGGGTCCAGTGGCAAGGCAGTTAACTGGCCCTGCAGTTCCCAGTAAAGGGTGAGCCTTCATATAAACAATTTCTATTACCCCTCCCCTCAGCTCTGTTGGGTCTCAGAGTCAAAACCCTTCATTGCATTAGTAGATTAAGACCCATTGCATTATTGATTTGGGGGAAGCATGATATAATATAAAGAGGAATTAGCGTCAGGAGAGCTGGGTTCATTTCTGATGCTGTTAGTCACAGAGTGACCTTGGGCAAGCCACTTAAAGAAAAAAACAAACACTGCAATACAAATAGAACAGATAATTTATTAAGCAAATAATGTATGTACAGTCAGGCCATATGTCATGGCGAATAGAGGACCCCAGTTATTCTGGAAAAAAAAAAGACATGTGAGTATTAGCTGACCACAAACTCAATATGAATATGTAGTGAGGATGTGGCAACCAAAACAGCTTATGTGCTGTTAGATTGTGTTAAGAGGAGGAAAAGTCTCCAAGAAGAGGGAGATGATTTTCCTAATACATTCTGCCCTCACCAAATCTCATTTGAAGTTCTGTGTCTATTTCTGGGAGTGATGGTTTAAAAAGGACATTGATGAGTCGTAGAACACGGGCAGGAAGGCTGTCAGGATGGTGGTGCGTGCAGTATGAAAACTGGTTGATGGAACTAGAGATGTTTAACTTGGAGAAGAGAAGGCTTACAGGCAACGTTAGCTTTGTTCAAGCATTTGTTTATTTATTTTATTTTTGGGCCAGGCAATGAGAGTTAAGTGACTTGCCCAGGGTCACACAGGTAGTGTCTGAGGTTGGATTTGAACTCAGGTGCTCCTGAATCCAGGGCCTGTGCTTTATCCACTGAGCCACCTAGCTGCTCCCCTCTTCAAGAATTTGAATGGCTTCTGGTTGGAGATGGGACTACTTTGTTAAGTATGGTCACTGGGGTAAAAATTATTTGTGGTAAGGATTAATATTGAAAGTTTTAGCTGAATCATTTGTGGGGGGGCACACCTGGCTCACACTGAGATTGTGCATGCTACAGAGCAGCTTTTGAAGGACCTCCCCTTTTGGGGGAGGAAAAACTGAATGCTAGACCTCCCCTTTTTGGGGAAGAAAAAAAAACTGAACACGGCCAGAAGGGAGGGAACTTCCAGTAAGAGGGGCATGTTCAAAAGTTTGCGCTCTTTGGGCCTGGCAAGCAGTCTGATGACATTCAGGGACCTGGCAGAGGCACATGTTTTGCTCTGTTTCAGGAGACTGCTAAGTAACTGTATACTGACTGGGGTTTGGTGAGTTTTAATTAAGGAAAATCCTAAATTCCTTTTAACTAGCTTAATTGGGAACACTCTGGGATTGCATAGACTAAGCTTAGAGTTAAGACTATCTATCCGTATTTCTACTTCCTTATTTCCTTAATTGCTTTCACCTTTTTGGTTTAATTAATTCCCAAGTAATAAAATCTGATCCTTATGAACTAAAGCTCAGAGACTCCTTTTATTATTGGCCTGGGAGGAATATATAAAAAGGAAAGTTCAAAGGGGAGATTAAACCTAAAAGAGTCCCTCATATTTCCAGGACCCCAATATTAAGGCGAGTCATCCTAATACACTCTGTATATCAAATTTTGGCCTTCACATTACAGAGGGGAGACCCCTCTAGATGGAAGTTGAAAAGAGACAAATGATGGCTCAATGTCAGTGAACATACCCCTTGGCAAGGGCAGGCTGGTCATAAAACCTGAGATTTGGGGTTCTCAGTTTAGAGAGAGAAAATGAACAAATCAGTCCCTATAATGTGGTGATGGGGCAGAATGTCCTCACATATGCTACAGAGGTTGTTTTTGTTTTGTTTTGTTTGTTTGTTTGTTTGTTTTTATGAGAACAAGGAGAAAAAAGGGAAAGGTGGCAGTCAACACACACAGCAACCAGGGCAGCAGTTGTTGCCTGCCACATTTGTAGTTCCTTCCTATAAGACAATGAGAAATAATCCACATCTGAAGATATAAGCTGGGAGGTGTGTGTGTGTGTGTGTGTGTGTGTGTGTGTGTGTGTGTGTGCTTTTTGGTAGCGAGGAACTTGACCCACTAGCAGGAGCACCAAGAGAAACCAGCCAGCTGAGAAAGGAGCAATGGGTGGGTCCTACCTACTCCAGCTATGCTTTGTGCGTCTATGTTTAATTTATTCTGTTAAAAATACATTTGGCAAATGTGATTTTACTTTCCATAAACTCCTGTGGTAGACCCTATTCTTATGTTGCTATGTGTCTCTTTTGCAGCATGAGGGCATGATCAGAACTAGGAAGGAGGGAAGCATCTTTCCTAGTGCAGGCCTGAGAGCACCACCCTTAGCCCATTGTTTGAAAATTTTATTCCCCAACTGGGCATAACCAAGAGCCATTTAATACCTAGCCTTCTAAGTATAGAATCACTCTGACTTTGTTCCTATTACATAAATTTACCTTTTAAACAGTAGTCAAATTACATCAAGAAAAGAAACTTCAAAAGAAAAAAACACCCTCCACCCATTGGAGCTGTCCAAAAGTAAAATGACTGACTACTTAGAATGATGGTAGGGACCTCTTCTTTGGACATCATCAAGAAGATGTTATATAACCACATATGAGACATGATCTAGTAGAGGGCAAGCTAGGTAGCACAGCTGAGACAGCTTCCTGGAGACAGGAAGACTCATATTCATGAATTCCAGTCCATCCTCAGACACTGGCTATGTGACCCTGGTCAAGTCACTTAAACCTGTTTGCCTCAGTTTCCCCATTTGTAAAATGAGCTAGAAAAGGAAATGGCAAACCACTCCAGTGTATTTGCCAAGAAAATCCCAAACGGGGTCATGAAGAGTCAGACATAACTGACAAACTACTAAACAATGACAAAGTCCAAGGCAGGGGATCAGAGATCACTTTTGACAAGGGGAAGCAGGGTATCCTGAATTGGACTTTAAGAAATATGCAGGACATTCATAGGCAAAGAGGATACAGAGACCACTGCTTGTGTAGGGAACCGGGTAAATATTACCATGGAAACAAAGGCATGCACAAACTTACTTTGGCTTTTGATCTCTTCCAGTTTAAACATGGATGTACTGTGGGAGATTAGATGATCTTAAGGAATCATCCTATCCTGAAAATGTGATGTTCTTTAATAAAGCTTCAAGAACCTGAACATTTGATGCTCTCAACTATAGGCTAGTAGATATATAACTAATAGGCTCTTAAAGGTTATCTAGGTCTACCCTTTCATTTTATAGAAGAGGACACTAAAGTTTATAGAGGGGGTATAATTTGCCTAAGATTATACAAATACCAAATTTAAAGCATCCTTTGAGTCCAAACTGAAAAGCCTTTCTATTATACCACACTATACAAAATAATGGCTAATATAAAATATTGCCACAATGGGCAAAAGCATTAATGATGTAGGAATCCTAGTAAACCACCATTTTCCACTGAATCCGTAAAAGATCATCCAGTCAACCTCCCTTCTCAAAGAATGAATCCTATTTGGGCAATAGACTTTCAGCAATAATATGCATGCACATCTTCCACAAGATTCAGGCATCCTTCCTTGCCTCATAAACTTCTTAAAGAGAAGTGTATAATGACATTTTAAAACCCTTAGCTTTCAGATAAATCCTTTGACGTCCTCTGTGGAGTCAGGGAAATTATCTCTCTTATACTTACCTCCAGAACACCAGGAGGGCCTAGTTTCCATGGCCTTTGATAGGGTTGTACTCACATTCAGGCCAATATAATAATTTGGGATTGTGTGTTTTATAGCTGTTGAAAAAGCTCCAATTCTCACACAGTAGTAGAGAAGGGCATCCTGAGAAATGTCGAGGTGTTTACCTATTTGGAGTTGGTAATCCATTGGTTGCTTGTGACAATTTATTGCCTGATATGCTTCCTTTAGATTCCTCTCCACCCCAGCTATCAAGTATTTACTACAGTTATGGGATTTATAGAATGAAAGAAGGTTACTGTCACTCTTTGGATACTATGCCCTTATCAGTATGGCTTCGGTTAAGGCCTTAATTTTGGCAGCTGATTTGGAAGCTGATTTTAAAGTGAAAGCCTTTTACTCCAATCCCAGAAAATTAACCCAATAAATTTTCCCCATAGACCAATCTCCAAATTTACCATAACATACAGGCTAGCCTACTATGTGAATCTCTTCTTGTACTTCTGTGAAATAAGATTGAATCAGTCAGCCAGTCAAGAAGCATTGATTATGCACTATTTTTTTTTTGTGGGGCAGTGGGGGTTAAGTGACTTGCCCAAGGTCACACAACTAGTAAGTGTCAAGTGTCTGAGGCCGGATTTGAACTCAGGAACTCCTGAATCCAGGGACAGTGCTTTATCCACTGCGCCATCTAGCTGCCCCTGATTATGCACTATTTTTTAGTCATTATAACAAGCACTAGAGATATAAGGAAAAGCAAAAACAGTCTCTGTCCTTACTATCTAATAGAATAATTAAATGTTTATACAGACCTTCAGAAAGAAAAATAATTGGGCCTCACTAGTAATCTGCTTATTATTATTTATTATTATTATTATTTTAAGTAGCATAGTAAATAGAACACTGGACCCGGATTCAAGAAAACCTGACTTCAAATCTCACCTCAGACACTTAGTAGCTGAATCTCCCTGGTCTAGTCACTTATCTTTCATCCTCAATTTTCTTATCATTAAAATGGGAATAATAATAGTCCTTACCTAAATCAAAAGGTGGTGAGAGAATCAAATAAGATATTTTATGTAAACAGCTTTGTAGACTTTTAGGTGCTAAGTAAATGTTACCTAGTAGTATTATTTTTCATTATGTCTATAACAAGGAGAGAGAAAATAAATATTCATCTATAGGTGACATTACATTTAACACTTTAAACCATAAGTTACTATTCTATTGAGAACCCTCTGAAGTAGATAATATAAGTGTTGTTTAGAACCACATTTACGTAAAGATATGAAAAATGAGGTTCACAGAGGTAAAAAATAAATGACTAGGGGGCAGCTAGGTGGCACAGTGGATAAAGTACCAGTCCTGGATTCAGGAGGACCTGAGTTCAAATCCGACCTCAGACATTTGACACTAGCTGTGTGACCCTGGGCAAGTCACTTAATCCTCATTGCTCTACCAAAAAAAAAAAATGACTAGCCCAAGGTCACAGAGATAGTAAGTTCTAGAACCTGGATTCCAATTTATCATTATTTCTCCATTCTTTCTATTTACTTTGCATAGGAGTTGTGAAGAAAACCAGTAAGCCTTGAAGTTCTATAAGAATGTGAATTATTCTTAGACCACACTGTCTCTCTAACATGCAAACATTTTATATTAGCAACTTCCATTCTATCCCTACACATTGGTTGATAGAAATAATGCCACAATTTTCATAAAATGATACAACTATAGATTTATTACTATGACAAATTTTAAAAGGTTACCTGGTCCAATTCCCTCACTTTGCACAGAGTAATCCCAGTAGGATGAATGACTAGTCCAAGGTCATACAGGTAGTAAATGCTGGATGCAGACTGAACTCCAAACTCATTGCTCTCCAAAGGCATCTCCCTCCCTTTCTGTCTCTCTTTCTCTCTGCCTCTGTCTTTCTTTCTTTGCTTCTCTCTCTCTCTCTGTCTCTCTCTCTGTTTCTCTCTGTCTCTCTCTCTCTCTCTGTTTCTCTCTCTGTCTCCTCTCTGACGCACACACATATACATAACACGTGGTAATAGTGATATATAAACATTATCTAGTAGCAGTAGCAGTTGTAATAGTATATTTCATGAATGAGTCACAAATGGTTTTAATCACTTAGTCAATAAACAACTATTAGGTGCCTATTAATTCAATAAACATTTTTTAAGCTATAGGTGTTTAACATGTTACGACTGTACTATATATTGTGGATATAAAGAAAGCTAGATAGTTCCTACTCTCAAGAAGTTCACAATCTAAGGGGGAGGCAACATGCAAGAAACTATGTAGAGACAAGATATGTAAAGGATATATTGAAAATAACAAAGAGAAAACACTTTAATAATTTATTTATTTATTTATAAATGCATGAATTAATGAATTTTTTATCTTTTTATGTGCCCAGAATTAGGGTATGTACTAAGTATACAAACATAACAACAAAGATGGTTCATTGAGCTTACTTTCTATTTTTTTTTTGGGGGGGGGTGAGGCAATTGGGGTTAAGTGACTTGCCCAGGGTCACGCAGCTAGTAATCATTAAGTGTCTGAGGCCAGATTTGAACTCAGGTCCTCCTAAATCCAGGGCTGGTGTTCTATCCACTGCGCCACCTAGCGGGCCCTTGAGCTTACTTTCTAATGGAGCAAACAACATACAGAGGGAAGTGGTGACCAGGGCTAGGCAAGTTACAGGGATAGAGAATGGGATCATGAGAGAATAGATTGACATAAACCATTGAGAGACAATGGCAGAGTTGAGTTGTTCATGGTTTATGGTTCCAAAACTGTTAAGAGACACAGAAACAAAGACAAAGACAGAAAAAAAGAGAGACAGAAACAGAGACAGACAGATACAGAGATGGGGAAAGACAGAGACAGAGAACACACATGCAGAGGGGAGGGGATGGAGGAATAGAAATACAATGGAATAATATGACAGTTGTATGGGAGGTTATAGAAATTGAGGTGACTAGAGAGGAGGCAGTGAAGGCTGGCACTTTTCTTAATTGGTGGAGGTGGAGAGGAAGTAACACATAAGGAGAAGAGGAGTTCTGGTGTGGACATTTCTCTAGCCATGGTCTTAGGTACAGAGGACTGGGCACTTAAAGAGGAAGCTATGGAGATAAGATTTTAACTTGGTATATCTTTCAAGTAAATGCAATTTACTTTTGGGACAAGAAGATTGTATATACCCTTATGCTCAACGCTCACTCTCTAAGGAGTTAAAAATCTCAGACCAAGGTCTATTAGATTTCCAGTAGTCTTTGTAATCCTTTCCTGATATATTCCAGTATCATTTATTTCTTATTTCTGGTTGTTTCTTTAATAACCATTTTCTATTTCTTTGAAATAAATTACAGTGGCCTGAGTTTGGCCCATATATATAGGAAAAGAGCATAAGTAATACATTTCTTGTCTCCTGCCATCCCTGCCCTCCTATAAATTTTGAAATCATCATTGCCCTTCGGTGACTCTACCTGTCAGAAGCGAGCTCCACCATGGCCCCTTGCTGCCCAGCTCCCATCTTTGGAGTCTCCTCATTGGTAATAGGATTGGTTGCTTAATTCCCAGAATGCCCCAGCACCCTGGATGCAATATTTTCTCCTGTGCTAAGGTATAGCTGTTTATCTCCGTCACTAAGAAACATGCCCTCTTGGTCAGGCATCCTGAGCATGGGTTGATTTACAACATCAGGTTTTTGATTCAGACCTCAGCAGGAGAAGAGGCAGGGAAGAGGCTCATCTGGGAGCCTTCAGTCCAAGAGATCTGTCATCATATTCCTTATTCTGCCATCATCAGAGAGGCAGAACCTTTGAAAAGCTACAAATAATGCATAGCACTTCAATGACAATCTGACTGCAGGTTTTCCAAGTGTTTTTTTTTTCTCTATTCTGATGGTTTCTGTGGGAAACATTTACCAATTTGTTTTTCCCCTAGAAGTAGTTAGTTATTCCGTCATTATCAAATTGAGTAATAGCAGGAGAGCTACCCTCTTTAAACAATATTACAGTAGAATGAGGGAGTTTTTTTTTTTCCACTGTGTTGATACATCTTGAATCTTTAGAGTGGCATGAAAATATTTGTGTACTATTTCATATAATAAAAATATATTATAATTTACCATTTTATGATAACTAAATTTTATATATATGAAATGATTCACCAATTGTAATATAATATACTATGTTCTTAATCTGTTGCATATTATATTCTCTGTTATATATCATATTTCATATTGTGTATTATAGATATGGGATAGTGAATCCATTATTTTTCTTAGCATTATTACTTTATTATTTTGAACAGGACCTGTGATCTTATTGTTAAATGGAGTTTTAGGTGAAGAATGTCCTCTACAAATGTATATAGGTAGTTCCCTTACAATTTTTAGGTCTAGAGAGATGCCTGAGTCAGTGAAAGATTAATGGACTTAGCTAGGATCACATAGTCAATTTGTCTCATAAGGGGAACCTGAACACAGATCTTCCTAAGTGAGGATATCTCCCTATGCACTGTACACCTGGCTTTACCTTCCCCCTTATTAGAGGTCCTAAATAATACTGAGTTAATGTTAATTGTTGGGAGGTTGGAGAAGAGATTCAGTTCAAATGCTGGCTGGTCTGTTTGATTTTGGAGTAATTCCCTTGAAACACTAAGATTTTTATATAAAAAATTACATTTGAATGCATTGTTTCCATTCTTTTGCATATAATTTTGATATTATTTATATATCACACAAGTGAAAGTGGTAACAAATGGGTATTATAAGGAATAGGATAAGAAACTCCTCCCTCCTGACTCCATAATAACCCAGTTAATCTCATTATTCCCCTTCTGAGCCATGTCAAGTATTGAGCAAAGACCATAGAAATGTGATGTATTACATGAGTATTGAATTTGGAGTTAGCAGAACTGGATTTGATTCCCTTTCTGCAAGTTACTATCTGTATAAATTTATATAGGTGTGACCTTAGGTGTGTCACCTCAGTTTAGGTCCTCAGTTTCTTCAGCTGTCAAATGAGGGAGTTGTATCAGACAATCTCTAAGGACCTTTTGACATCTATATCTTATTCCATGTAGTAAATCAAAATTCATCTGTGGTGTTACCAATTGGGGAGTTTCTTTCAATGATAAACATAACAACTAATGGAGACAAAATGCTGTGGTACAAAGATCACACTAGAAGACTGAGCAAATTTCCTACTCTCCTGCTTCTATCATGTAGTTAATCTGTGACCTTGGTCAAGTCACTTGAACAATCTGAAATTCTATTCTTTATCTTAAATTTTTGTCATTTCAGTTAAAACTGGATAATAGAGGATAGGGATAAGGAATAGACCCATGATGGATGCATGGATGAAGAGAAAGCATTCAGGATACAAACAGAAAATCAGAGTCAATCACCACTCTCTAGGAAGGAGCTCATATTTTAAAAGAGGGAGAACAACACAGGAGATTTCAGCTACAAGTTAGATGGAAAGATTCTATATATAGTCCAAAGGGGGCAGGAGCAAAGTATATGATGATACATAGACTTTACTATTGTTTATTCACTAATATAACCAGATATATTTCTAGTTTTCAAGCATTTAACACATTTCAGCAATATAGGGAAGTACTAGATGATGAAACTCCCCTTCTAAGTATGGGCTGTTCCTTATTTTTTTTTTTTAAACTTACGTTTCTAGGGAGGTGTCCAAAGCTCTAAAAAGTTAAATGACTTACCCGAGGTGTCACAGCAAGCATGTTTCAGAAGCTGGACAGTTAAAAAGAAAACACCTTAACCTGGGGTTTGTGATTTTTTTTAATTAAAAAAACTATATTTCTTTACCTTTGATTTCCTTTGTAATCTTATGTTTTTAATTTTATACATTAAAAAAAAAGTTATTCTGAGAAAGGGACCTGTGAATTTCATTAGTTTGATAAAGGAGTAATAATACAAAAAGGTGAAAGAATCCCTATTTTGTGTGGCCAGACAGGAAAGAATTTAAAGAGCTAAGAAAAGATATACACGTTAACGTGTGTGTGTGCACGCGCGTGCGTGCGCATGTGTATAAAACACTTTGGGTACCGGTAGGTGGTAAAGTGGAAGTTAGGAAAATTCATCTTCCTAAGATCAAATCTGGCCTCAGACACTTACTTAACTATGTGACACTGGGTAAGCCCTTTACCTTGTTTCTCCCAGCTGAAGAAAGAAATGACAAACAACTCCAGTATCTTTGCCAAAAAAAATCCCCAAATGGGGTTAAAGAATGTCAAACATGACTAAACAACACAAAAAAAAAAAACCAAAAGCAAACAAAAACACTTTAGGATTCATAGCGGACTTTTTATTTGTTTTAAAGTTACAAAAAGATTGGAAATAGAATCCTTTGTCCTTCAATATGCTGTTTCGTGGACACATTTGGACTATACCAAAAAGCAAGCTAGAAAATTCAAAGGATGGAAATTCAGACAATAGTACATTATTCAAATCAGACTTGAAATTTTTTCAAAAGAATGTTAGATGGGGCACCTACGTGGTGCAGTGGATACAGCACCAGCCCTGGATTGAGGAAAACCTGAGTTCAAATCCGGCCTCAGACCCTTGACACTTACTAGCTGTGTGACCTGGGCAAGTTACTTAACCCCAATTGCCTCATCCCCCCCCAAAAATGTCAGATCCCCAAAAAGAGCAAAAGACCTATTTGTACAAATATATTTATAGCTGCTCTTTTTGAAGTGACTAATAATTGGAAATCAAAGGAATGCCTGTATGTATTTGTATATATTTGTATATATACTTTATATCTGCATATACATATGTGAATATACACTTAAACGTATATATGCACATAATTGTACAACATGGATACATAATATAAGAAAGATAAGAGGTTTTGACCATAGGCAAAATGAATAAATTAAAAGTTACAAAGAATCTGTGGTATATGATGGTGATGGAATATTCTTGTGCTATAAGAAATGACAAGCAGAATGATTTCAGAAAGGCCTGGAAAGACTTATATGAACTGACATATAGTGAAGTGAGCAGAACCAAGAGAACATTGTGTACAGAGACAGCAACATTGATGAAGAACTATGAATGACTTAATTATTCTCAACAATACAATGATAGGAGACAATCCCAAAGGACTAATGATGAAACACATCATCTACCTTCAAAGAAAGAACTGATAATGATTGAACACAGACTGAAGCATGCTATTTTCCACTTTCTTTTCTTTTTTCTTTTATTCAAGTGTTCTTGTTCAAAATGACTACTATGGCAATATTTTGCATAATTGCACATGCATAACCCATATCTATGGCTTACTGCCTCAGGGAGGGAGGCAAGCTGGGAAGGAAGGAGGGATAGAATTTGGAACTCAAAACTTTCAATAAGGAGCATCTACTGAGAAAAGCAAAAGAATGTCAGCTGCTTGAGAGCAGGGCCTGGTTTGTTTTAGTCTTTGTATTCACCTTAGGATAGTATACAACACTGTACAATGCCATAACAGAAAAGAATCTTTGTGAGGATGAAGGCAACATACATAAACCAGTGGATACTTGAGAGATGTTTTCTAAATCTATTTCATTATTATATATATGTATGTATATATATATATATTTTTTTTTCCCCTAATACAAGTGTTTTATTATCCCCACCCCCCAGCTGATCCTGGCCAAGCCAGGATAATTGGACCCAATGACCCAGAGTTCCAAAGAAACATTATTAAGTTAATTATAAACATAGTCTTCTACCTCCCCACCCCCTGCAGTCACCAGGGCCCAGAGTGGAGAGTAGAGGGAGTGATCCGTCTTGGAAGGGGAATGACTCAAGCCACCAGCAAATTCTGCTCAGGAGTGAATGACTCCATGTTAGGGTGGCCTAGTAACTACTTGGGGACACAGGAGAATTTTCCTCCCAGCCTTAGAAATCCCAGTCCTCCCCTGAGGCTGGGGGGCCCTGGGCCCTGGGTGACTGAGAGGTGAGTGAAGGAGGACCACTTGATGATCCAGGAGTGGGTTCCAGTGACCAGACTGGGCACCCCTGAGCCTCCAGTTGAGGGGGAGTTGAGGGTGATGGGGGCTGGGGTGGTGGGGCTGGAGGTGGAGTTTTTTGATGGTCCTCCAAATGAAGCATCATGGCGGGTCTGGAGGCCTTGGAGAAGGGTTACTGCATGCAAGTGTAGAGGTCCCTGGTGTGCTCCCACACAATTCGGCTGGTAGAAGAATGACCTGTAGGCCCCTCAGAGCTCCCGGGGGGGGCCTCTGTGGGCTGCCGCTGACGCCCTGATTCTTTTTCCAGACTGCTGCATTAGTGTTGGAGCTCGAGCCAGGGCCAGAGCTAGGGAGACCCTGGGCCTGGACGTGCAGGAAGGGATGGAGGCACGGGGGACCAGAACCCGGGGTCAGCCCATAGGGGGAGGGACCAAGCTAGGGTAGGAAGGATGCAGGTACCGGGCCTGAGGCCTGGCTGGGATACGAGGGCAGTGCAGCAGAGCCACAGAGTGAAGCATCCAGTAGAGGGAATGGGCCCCTGGGACGAGAATCCGGGGGCAGGGGCCGGGGCATGAGCAGCGGGGCCTTGTCAGGGCCAGGGACGGTTGGTCTCTGAGCATCGGGCAGCTCCTTCTCCAGGGCTGGGGGCAGGGGGCCTGAGGGTGGGGCCGGGCTGTGGGTCTGGTCTGAGCAGACGTGTAGGTGCTTGAATAGGGAGCGGTGGGTCCGGAAGCGGAGAAGGCAATTTTCACACTTGAAGTATCTTTTGGGTTTGTAGTGCAGCTTGGTGTGGGCCATCAGCTCCAGCATGCTGGGGAAGGTCTCTGGACAGCTTGGGGCTGAGCAGTGAAACACTTTCCCTTCTGTGGACTGGGTGTGTTGCAAGTGACTGTGCAGGTGCTGAGCAAGATCCCGAGGGTTGGGGAAAGCCAGCCGGCAGCCATAGCTGGAACAAGGGAACTGCCTCCCAGAAGAGCGGGGCCTGCGCTTCGGAAGGCGTGGCTCCTCGCTGGGGCTGCTGTTCACACCCCCTTCTGTGTTGGTTCTGCTTGAGGGCTTGCAGTCCTCTGCTGAGAAGGCTGGAGACAGCTGCTCTTTCTCTGCTTTGGCTTCCGGGCTCTGACTGGGGCTGCCATAGATGTCTGAGTAGGGCAATGGTGCAGGAAATGCCTGGACCCCAGGTCCCATCCCAGAACTCTCCTCCATCCTTCCCCGTGTCCACGCGCTGCCTTTGTTCTACGGCTCCCGCTGCAGCTCCCCCAGGTGCGGGGACACGCTCACGTCCCCGCCATCATGTGCCAAGTATTATTATATTTTTTAAAGATAGAATATCTTTCTTAGTCACGGAACTCGCAGTGTGGAAACTCCAACAATTCAGATACGCAATGTGTAACCTGCAGTCTTCAAAAATTGCCTGGGGAATTGAGAGGTAAAAACAAAATATCCATATTACAAGTCCAGCTCTCTACCACTTGACCATGCTACCTATAATTTAACCTGTTATCCAGATGTCTTCAAAGCAAAACTTTGCATTTAAACAAGGGATAATAAAGTTCTGAGTAACTCCCTAAAGATAATCTGGCTCTAGGAATTTAAAACTTGGTTTCCAAACATGCCTGGGTGGATTTAACTTAAGAACGTTATGGTCATCCAGTCTAACTGCCTCATTTTAGAGAAGAATAATATGATGCTTACACAAGTGAAGGGACTCACTTACGTATGGTTGCACAGGTGGTAATAAGGGAAGAGAGAGTCATTCTGAATTAGAAGACTTGGTCTGTCTCCTTCTGTCCCTTCTTAACCATGAAACTTTAGCCAAGTTACTTTACTCAAACTTCACCTTACTGGAATATAAATTGGAGATAATATTTATGCTACATACCAAATAAGATTTGATGAAGAATTCTTTGTAAACTATGAAGCAATAAAGACATGAACTTAATCATTATTATTCCTATTAATATTTGTTTGCTGGGCAGCTAGGTGGCACCGTGGATAAAGCACTGGTCCTGAATTCAGGAGAACCTGAGTTCAAATTTGACCTCAGAGAATTGACATGTACTAGCTGTGTGACCCTGGCCAAGTCACTTAACCCTCATTGCCCCACAAAAAACAAACAAAACAAACAAAACAACAAGGACAATGACAACAAAACACCTCAACAAACAAATATTTGTTTGGTGATTGAAAAAATCTGTCTATTTTGCTTACAATTTGGAGAAAGTGAAAACGTTTTTTTTTTGGGGGGGGGGTAGGGCAATGAGGGTTAAGTGACTTGCCCAAGGCCAGCTAGTAAGTGTCAAGTGTCTGAGGCTGGATTTGAATTCAAGTTCTCCTGAATCCAGGGCCAGTGCTTTATCCACTGCACCACCTAGCTGCCCCTGACAATGAAAAGTTTTTAAGGTTGGAAAATATATTAACCATGCTATTTGTGTAGAAAATGAAATTTAATATATTTTTGCTTCTTACAAACAAACATCCAAACATCCTGGGCTACTAAGAAACCCTTGTGTATGTCTGCATGTGTGTATACGCAATATACATTTATGTATTTGTATATATTTCTATACATACTTTATATCTGCATATACATATGTGAATATACACTTAAATGTATATATGCACATAATTGCACAACGTAGATACATAATATGAGAAAGATAAGTTTTGACCATGGGCAAAAGGGATAAATTAAAAGTTATTAAGCATCAACCTTGCTTTAATAGAAACAATCATACAGACTAGACTTGTATACCACTATTATAAAATTCACATTGAGTTCTTTGTTAAAACAGGGCATCATTTAGGGCCCTTTAAAGGAATATGGAATTATAAACTACTTATCTTTTAAAAATATTTATTCTTTTAATATTTTTTTTAACAGTTAAGTTCCATATTCTCTTTCCCTTCTATTCCCCTCCCCACCCGCTGGGAAGGCAAATAATATATCAATTATAGATGTGAAATCATGCAAAACATATTTCCATATTAACCACATCAAAAAAAAAAGCAAAAGCTTCTTTACAAGTCAGAGAGGTGGTACCATAGATAAAATGTCAGGCCTTAGTTAATTATTAGCTGTGTGACCCTGTGCAGTTCACTTAACTGTTTGCCTCAGTTTCCTCATTTATAAAATGACTAAAGAAGGAAATGGTAAATCATTCAAGTTTCTTTGCCAAGAAAATCCCAAATGGAGTCACAAAGAGGTGGATATGATTAAAGTTACTAAACAGAAAAGTTCTTCTTTTCATGTCTCTTTTATGTGAGAAAATTTGCCCCATTTTACTTTTTCCTTCCATATTCTCCCAGTACCTTACATTTTCTTACCACTATATTGCTTTTTTGGAGATCATCCTAACATAATGACTCATACAAGTGCCCTCTGTCTATATAGATTTTTTCTATCTGCCCTAAAAATGATAAAGTTGCTAGAAGTTACATGTATCATTTTCCTATAAAGGAATGTAGACAGTTTATCTCTACTGAGTCTCTTATACTTATTCTTTCTTATTTACTTTTTTATGCTTCTCTTGAGTCTTCTATCTGAATGTCAAACTTTATAATCACCTCTGGTCTTTTCATCAGTAATTCACTGAAGTTCTCTTTATCATTGAGCATCCACTTTTCCCTCTGAAGGATTAAACTCAGTTTTCTTGGCTAAGTTATTCTTGGTTGCAATTTGAGCTTTTTTTTTCATCTGGAATATCCTTTTCCAAGTCCTGCACTCCTTTGATGTGAAAGCTGGAAAATCTTGTGTGATCCTAAGTGTGGATCCATGATATTTCATGTTTTTTTTCTGGCTGCTTGATATATTTTCTCTTTGATCTGTGAGCTATGGAATTTGGCTATAATACTCTTGGGAGTTTTTAATTTGGGAAGTCTTTCCAGTGGTGATTGGTGGATTCTTTCAATTTCTATTGGGGCATTTTTTCTTGAAAATTTCTCAAAATATGTTTCTTCTCTATTCTCTCTCTCTCTCTGTTATCATAGCTTTCAGGTAGTCCAATATTTTTTTTTGGGGGGGGGCAGGCAATGGGGGTTAAGTGACTTGCCCAGGGTCACACAGCTAGTAAGTGTCAAGTGTCTGAGGCCAGATTTGAACTCAGGTACTCCTGAATCCAGGGCCGGTGCTTTATCCACTGTGCCACCGAGCTGCCCCCAGTCCAATAATTCTTAATGAAACTCTCCTTGATTTATTTTTCAGGTCAGTTGTTTTTGTTTTTGTTTTTCTTTTCTTTTTTATTTTTGGGTGGGGGGTTGAAATTGTAGTTAAATGACTTTTCCAAGGTCACACAGCTAGTAAGTATAAAGTATATGAGGCTGCATTAGAACTAAAGTCCTCCTGAGTTCAGGTTTGGAGCTCTATCCACTACATCATCTAGCTTCCCCAGGTCAATTGTCTTTATAATGAGATCTTTCAAATTTTCTTTTATTTTTTCATTCTTATTTTCTGTTGTAGTGTGTGTGTGGGTGTGTGTTTGTATGTGTTTGAAGTCTCATGGCTTCCACTTGCCCAGTTGTAATTATTAAGAAATTATTTTCTTCAGTGAGCTTTTGTACCTGTTTTTTCCATATTTCCAATTCTGCTTTTCAAGTAGTTCTCTTCTTAAATGAATTTTCACACCTTTGTTTTTAACTTTTAGACCATTCTAATATTTAGGATGACATTTTCTTTAATCTATCTTTTTGTACTTCCTTTACCAAGTTGTTAATTTTCTTTTCATAATTGCCTTGCATCAATCATTTCTTTTCCCATCTTTCCTCTCTACTACTCTTATCTATTTCTTTATCTCCTCTAGGAATACTTGCTTGGATTGTTTTAATTAGCATTTTTCTTTGAAGCTTTGCTTGTAGCTATTTTTAGTTACCTTTTTCTTAGTTTATATCTTGCTCTTTCCTGCCACCTTATTAGCTTTTTATGGTCATGTTCTTTGTTGTTGTTTACTAATTTTTCCAGTCTATTTCTTCACTTTGAACTTTATGTTAAAGTTGGGTTCTGGTCACCCAGGTGCGAGAAGGTATTATGTCAAGCTTCAGGCTATTTTTGAATAAGTTTGTGTAGTTTGTAAGTTTTTATTGCTTCCATGGAAGAATTACCCTGGGAGAAGTATGGTGACTACTTTCCTGGTCTGCACTCTGTTTTTGAATCAGGAAGGCCCCTGCTCCTATGCAGCTGCAAGTACTAGTGTCCCTCTTTACCTGTAACTATGACCAGGGCTCCTACTCCCTTGTGACTGATCACAAGCACTCCTCTGCATCCTGAAACTGCTATCTAAAACTGTTTATGAGCAATAGAGTTGTTAAAAGATGCAAGTTGTATCCAGTGCTAGCAAAGGGTTCCCAATAATCTCTTTCTGACCAGTTGTCTGACCTCCCTACTGTGCCTCAGTTGAGATTTCCCAAAGCTGCTGCTGCTGCTGTTGTAGCTGCTTTCAAGGCCCACCACTGGCTGGTGCTCCTGCTGTGATCCAGGCCCATGCCCACCCCAGTATTAGAGACCTCTGCTGAGGAAATTCTAAGTCTTCTTAGGCTGGAAAAAATGTTTCCCTCTAACCTTTTGTTGGCTCTGCCACTCCAAAATTTGATTTAAGGCAATATTTAAAAATTATTTGGAGGGCAATGTTGGGAAAGCTCGGCTGGGTCCTGCCCTGTACTCTGCCATCTATATACTGTTTTCTGATGTGAAGGTATTAACCATGAATTATTTAAAATCTGTGAGGTGGCTGTGTTTAGTGAATAAAGGACTAGGCTTTGTATAAGGTAGACGTGGGGTCAAATCCTGCTTCTGCTTACTAGATGTGGGATCCTGGGAAAGTTATGTAACTTCTGTTTGTAAATTCTGGAAATTCCTAGCACTTATTTACTAAATCACAGAAGGACTCAAATCTACCTCTTTGGATCGAGCTCTCATGCTGACAGATTGCAAATCTGTCATTTATTCTTGTAGTAAGAGTCGCTATACATAGCTTAGTCTAAGGGATAGCTTTAGGGCAAACATATATCTCTAAACATGGCACCAACACTTAGACTCTTTCATGTGTTAATTTCACAGTGCCTTGGAGGGATTTATAAAGCACATTGGAGAAATTCATGTGATTTGCATGGCCTGTAGTCTAAGCTGTTCTCTATGGTTTGACATGGGCCATGTATTATGTGTAAGAAAACATGGTATAAATTAATGGGAAAATACAAATTATGCAAATGTGAATATTGGATTTCAGTGAATGCCACAAGCCCTGCAATTCAGCTTTTTAAAGAATATTGTCAACGATAGTGGACATTTCCTCATAGTGCAAGGGTTGCTTTGAGTGCATTAATATTTAACATAATCAAAGAAGTCCATTTTCTCCATGGATAATTTGCGGAGGCAGCATAGTATAATAGATTGTGGGGTCAGTCTAGGAGTCAAGAAAATCTGTGTTCAAGTTGCATCTGAGATGCATTGTCCAGGTGGCCACAGGCAGCTCGTTTAACCATTAAATGCTTCAGGTTGCTCTTTAAAATAGTGGTCCCTAGATGGAGACAAAATGTCGGACCAGCTGTGTGACCCTGAGCATGGCAAATAACCTTTCTAAGCTACAGTTTCCTCATCTGTAAAATGGGGGAAAATAATAGCACTTCACAAAGTTGTGAGGATGAAATTAAATTAAACTTGTAAAATACTATATACATATTATTATTACTACAAATTAAAGATAATTTTCAGATCTTCATCCATATGGGCAGGGTATTCACTCCAGGTTCATGGACGAAATTAGAGTTCTTATCAGTCATCATTCATTAAACTTAACATGTGCCTTCATTCTGGTAGGTATTGGGAATACAAAGAAAGGGAAAAATAGTTCTTACCTTCAAGGAGCTCACAGTCTAGTGGGGGAAGATGACAGGCAAACAACTATGTCCATGCATAATATTAATGGGAGGTAATTTCAGAGAGATGACACCAGCATACTTGGGAGGGGAGTGAACCCAGGAAAGGCCCCTTAAAGAAGATGATATGAGTTGAGTCTTGAAGGAACCCAGGATAGTAAGGAGGCAGAAGGGAAAAGGGACAGCATTCCAGAAATCGGGAAAAGTTAGTGACAAGCCATAAAGTACAGCATGGGATGTTTTATGGTTTGAAAATCAAGCAAGCCAGCATCACTGGATCATAGAATATGTATAGGGAAATGGAAGGTAAGAAAGGTGAAAGGATAGGAAGGGGCCAGCTTGTTTGAGAAAAGCTTTAAATTCTAAGCAAGATTTTATATTGGATCCTGAAGTTAATTGGGAGCCACTGGAATTTATTGAATGTTAGGATGGCAGAGTCAATACCAACAAGCCCAAAGCTTGAAGTGACAATAATAGATGATACTTCTTATTTAGAAGCACTTTGCCTAACTGATCAGATCTCATCCTTGAATAACCCTGAGAAAGCTCTGGCTGGTTTGATGCTCCCTGTGTTATAGATAGGAAACTGGGCCTCTAAAAGAAGGATAAAGTCATGCAGGTATTACGTTATAGAACCGAAACTCCATTCTCATCCAACTCTACTAACAACATTCAGAGTGTTTTTTTCACTACATCACACAAGACCTCTTATTGACTACTTTGTTAATCATTCTAAGGGAGGGGAGAGGAGGAGCCTTCCTCTGGAATGTGACCACAATCTCTTCTCAAATCTTGGATGCTGTACTGTCTTCTGAAGTTATTAACACAAGGGTTATTAGGCACGACCTTGTGTGAAATTTCGACAAGCAACTAGGGTCTTCTCCAAATAGTTGAGCTAGACTTTATGTTGAATTTTAAATGGATTACTTTTTTTCCTTCATGTTCATTCTGTTGTATAATCTAGTAATATTATGACATCCTTACCTCTGATCTTACTAAAGGGCTGTATTTATAGCTGAATTTATAAATTCTTATGACTCAGCCCATAAAATCTGTCAGGAATTGGTACTTGAAAAATGAGAAAAATATACCTGCCTCTATTAAAGCCATGGAGGGGACAATTAAAACCAATATGTCCTGTCCCTTCCCTACTTGTTTATAAATTTAAATGGCTTCTCACTGTCAAAGAAACGCTAAAATGTCATTGAATTGGTGATGATGAGATCACATAAAGAGATAACCATTTTTTTTCCCATCTGCAAAGTGACCTGCTGATATCACAGGGTTGTTGTAAGAATTAATGATAACTATTTCAAGAATCCATGGTTTTATTCAGCAGATAATATATTATTGGACAACTGTATGCCCAAAATGCTGACAACCTAAGTGAGCAGTGCCATTCTGTCCTCCTTCAAATTTGTCTATGACAAAGTCTAGAAGACTAACCCTAGGATGTACTGGTAAGCTTTCCAACTTCAGAGCACCTACCAGAGGTTGTATTCAGCTTGTGTTCAGATTTGTGTGTGAGAGCTCTGGGCCCCACAATATGGTGAGGCATTGTAATGGGTTAGTATGAAGAAATTATTCTTACAATAAAGTTGTTGATTATAATAGCTCATATATATGCTATACTTTAAGTTTACTAAAGTGCTTTCCTCACAACAGTATATTTTTTTGCCATTTTAAAGATCTGGACACTGAGGTTAAACATTATTAAGCATGGTCCAAGCTTACTTACAGTGCAAGTAAAACTCAGGGGCAAATATTGCACTTTTCAAATTGTAAGCCATGATATAAATGTAAGTGCTTATTTTTGTTTTCTTTTCTTTGTATTTTTAGTGCTTAGCACAATCCCTGACACATTTGTTGTTGAGTTATTTCAGTCATGTCCAACTCTCTGTGGCTCCATTTGGTGTTTTCTTGGCAGAGATACTAGAGTGGTTTCCCATTTCCTTTTTCAGCTCACTTGACAGATGAGAAAACTGAGGCAAACAGAGTTAAGTGACTTGCTCAGGGTCATACAGGTAGTAAGTGTCTGAGGCCAGATTTGAATTTGGGAAGATGAGTCCTCCTGACCCCAGGCCTTATACTCTATCCAATACCCCACCTAGTTGACCTCCACCCAGCAGATGGTGGGTGCTTGATAAATACTTGTTGATTTGAATTATTATTAGTCCTATTGTTTCATTCCTCTGATCTCCAATGCAGCAATGCAGCTCTGGCTCAATTCCTTGCAGTTGGTCAGACCAGACCCAGACTTCAGCATGCTGTTCTTTAGCTCTCTTTATGCTGTGCTGATTCCATGTCCTTGCTTCCCAACTTACCATCCCCCCAATACCCATACGCTCTTTAACTCTGGGGATAGTTTTCTAATCAACTATGTACTTCCTAGAAAGGATGTTGTAATAAAATTACCCTTGGTTTTCAATCACTAGCCCTGAGACTTCTCAGACAAAACATGTCTTTCGCACCTTCATTCCCTTATATGTATTGCCTCTGCTAATTACAATGAAAGCTCTTCAAAGACAAGGACTATTTTGCTTTTTGTATTTATACTCACAATTCTTGGCATAATGACAAGCACAAAGTATGCACTGAATAAATGGTTTTTGATTGATTCACATAAGAATAATGATAATAACTATAAAATCAGTATAATCAATAATAATTATATAATACTAATTAATTGTGATTAATAATATTATTATTGTTATATAAAAGGCAGTACGGTGAAATGAAAGGAATTAGACCTTAGAGTGAGAAGATGTGGGTCTCTTTTCTGTGACTTTCCATGATATTAGGTAAGTCACAACCTATCTGGACCCCCAATTTCCTTATCTATAAAATGCTTATCTAACTACCTCAGGGGCTTTCATAAGGAAAGCACTTCATAAACTTTAAAACTGAAGGAATTTGGGGCAGATGGGTGGCACAGTGGATAGAGCACTGGCCCTGGAGTCAGGAGGACCTGAGTTCAAATCCAGTTTCAGACACTTGACACTTACTAGCTGTGTGACCCTAGGCAAGTCACTTAACCCCAATTGCCACACACACACACACACACACACACACACACACACACACACACACACACACACACACACACAAAACCCGAAGGAATTTGAACTATGATCATGAGCATGAGCATCACCCTCATCTTCACAGGGAAGTGTTTCAGAGGCTTTAAAGTGATAGGACTTGGACCTGTGGTAGAGGGAAATCTCTGATGAAAAACTGCCTTCTCTGCAATTTCGAATCCCAGAGAATTGCCGGGAGCACTGAGGGGAAGTGACTTGTCCCAGATTACATGATCAGTGTGTCAAAGGTCAAATTTAAACCTGATTGTCCCTGAAGTTGTTCTTCATTCACTGTTTTACAATACCTCTCCATCATTGTAAAAGGCATATAAATGTGTGTGGTCTTGTTGCCACTGCTTAAATATTTTGTCTACATTATTTCTTTGTATCCAGACACCCTGGATAGGCACTGACTGTTAACAAAATAAATACATTCAAACAAATAAACAAATAAACAGACAGAGAGAGAGAGAGAGAGAGAGAGAGAGATGGGTGGATGGATGATAGGTACAAAGATAGATAATAGTTATAAAAAATAGATACATGATAGGTACACAGACAGATGATAGGTACAAAGATAGATAAAATTAATAATGGAATTATTTAGAGGAAACATTAGTTAACACTCATTCTCAATGAAATGTTTTGGATTTAGAATTAATGTGTAGCACCTCTAATATCATCCTCAGGTTCCTATAGCATCTGCAAATTGTCGTGTGTGTGTGTGTGTGTGTGCGCGCGCACGCGCGCGCATATATGCCCATGTGTATGTATACGTGTGTCTTGTTCTCTTTATGATATCAGCATTGAGCAAAAAAAAAAAAATCAGAATCCAAAGTTGGCTGGCAGTTATATTAATGATGCATGAGGTGGGAAAGAATAGCTGATGCTCCACACCTATCTTTGCTCTGCAGTAGTCACCCTCAGTGCCATACTAATGTGTGCTTTGTCAGGAAAATATACAGATCTGTTGCCTAGTCCTCCCCAGGAACAGTGTCTGTCCTAACAAGTTGCCATTCTTTTGAGAAAAGTCTCTCCTCCTCCCTTCTCTGGAAGACAAGTAATTTAAGCTGAAATTATTCATAATTCATCCCATCATGCTTAGGAATTGCTGAGCACACTGTGAATGCATCTCTTTATGGACTTGAGTACCCAAGAAAAAAGCCCTTTATAGACTTCCATATAACTTCTCAGTGGGATTGTGTAAACTTCTGCAAGTGTTGTTGCAAATCAGTGTCTGAGCTGTCTCAATGGCTAAGCTGTCAACAAATAGGACAGTTTAATTTCTCAGTTACATTTTCTTATGAAGGAGTACATTAATAAGTAACTGTCTAAAAAAATAAGACCTCAGAAAAACTCAGGAAAACTCATGTGCCTATTAAGAGGTAATGGTGAGATATTGTGGTCAAATCCTTAAATCATCTTACGTTGCATTAAAATAAGGAAGGAAGGAAGGAAGGAAGGAAGAGAGGGAGGGAGGGAGGAAGTGAGAGAGAAGGAAAGAGGGTGGGAGGGAGAGAAAAGAAAGGAGGGAGGAAGAAGGAAAGGGAGAAGAGAAGGAAACAAGCATGTATTAAATGACTACTATGTGCTAGACATGGTGCTAAGAACTTTACAAGTATTACCTTATTTAATCCTCAGAAAGACACATCTAAACAACCTACATTTATTAAATACATACTATCTATAGGCACCATTTTAGATTATCTGAATACAAGATAAACAAAAGTCCCTGTCCTCAAGTGACTCACATGTTATTTTTGATACATAATTTATACAAATATTAAAATATATTATACAAATGTATGTATTCTAAGACACACAACTGTGATGTTTAAAATCTAAATTGTGTGATCGCCTTAAATTAAAAAGCTTCAGTACCAGTCCTTGGGCATTAAATATTTATTAAAAGCATACAGGTATTCACATGGAGTTTAGAAAGTTAAGAAAAAGAAAGCCTACCTAGTCTAGAGTTCCAGCCTTGTCTGGTTCCTCCTCAAGTCCTCTGCCACCAGCCTGCTTCAACCAAGAACACCCTAGCAAACTGATTGAGGAAGCTTTTTATAGATCTGGAGCAGAGGTGATCATTACACACTGCTTCAAGCTGATTAGCTGGCGTCCTCCAAATCCATTGGTTCACTGAACTTGAAGATGTTCTCAAGTTAAGTTCAAAGTCTAGCTTCTGAGACCAATACCTTCTTAAGGGCTAGCCAGATGTGATTACAATCTAGTTAACTGTGAAGTAGACTAATCAGCAGTCAATCACTCTCACTTGATTCAGTCAGTTTAGATTAATCTCCATGTGGGTCTTTGAGTATCTGCTAAATCCCATTATTTTATCACACAACATATATCTATCTATCTAGATCTATAATGTGAGCAAGAGAGAATACTTACAATTGGGAGATTGAGGGAAAAATAGGATATCCAATGGGAGTTGTCGTACGAACTGAGCCTTGAAAAAAAAACAAAGGGTTCTATGAGGTGGAAATGTGAAGGGAAAGTATTCTACAGTTTGTGTAGAATATAGAGGCTAGTAATGAAATGCTGATGTTAGGGAATAGTAAGTAACCTAGTTTGGTTCAACCATAGGGTGTGTTAAGGAGAAGGTGAGATAATTCTAGAAAAGTGGTCTGGAACCAGACTGGGAAGGGCTTTCAATGCCAAGTTGAGGAGTTTGTTTTATCCTAGAGATAAAAGAGAGTCATTGAGGATTCTTAAACAGAATAGCATCAAATTTTATCTTCATTTCTGAATGATACTTTGAGAAGTTGAAATATGTTCAGATGTGTGTAACAGGCATAATGATATTGCTATAGACTAAGACATCTAAGAATCAAATGGGGGATGTTTAGCTTTAGAGGAGGGCAAGAAAACTGCCATGAAATATTTTAAGGGTTGTCCCATGGAAGAACAATTAGACTATCTTTGTTTGACCACACAGTCTATACCCAGAAGCCATTGGTGGAAGTTACAGAGGAATGGATTTTAAATGGCTATGAAGCAAAATCTTCTAATAGTCATGGTTGTCTAAACATGTGATAGGCTGACCTGGGAGGTAGGGAGTTCCCCATCTCTAGATGTCTTCAAATAGTCTCGATTTCTACTTTTAGACATCTTACAGAAGTGGCTCCTGTGTTCCACTAAACATCTAACTGAATTATCAATTTCTCATTTTCTATAATTCTATAAACCATCTGTCATGGGTGCATTTAACTTGCAATCAGAAAAATTTAGTCCTGAGACTAGATTTCTTGTTAATGTGCCTAACCATATGTAGATTGCAAATGTGGACCCCACCAAGCTGCTAGATTGAGTTGGTTGCTGTTGTAGAATTGAATGGTGTCAATTCTTACTTCCTAAAATCTTTTACTGACAAATGGGGAATCATTTATTATATCCCACCCCCTAACCCCCAACGGTCCAGACAGAAACATATAATATATTCTGAGGGAAAGGAGGGGAAGACATTCTCTGATAAATAGAAGTTCTTTGTCAAGGCACCCTTTTCCAGGACTACTATCAATAATCATGAGGCCCTTCCTACTTTGGGGTTGCATGTACTGTGCTACAATCATTAGCAGTTGCTAAGAAATACTATATAAGCTGTCCAATAAACTTGATGGATTGTCTAATTAACTCTTCATCAGCATCCGTTTTTAAAGATGCTACCTACTGAACCTGATGGCACTTTATGACCTTCATGTTGAGTATACAGCTAATTACTCCTTGGACAATAATTATTAAGTTTCTTAAGTCTCAGTCAGTCATTTCATCTTATAAATGATTAGGCCACTGAGCCTCTCAATTCATTTGGCTTCATAACTATGGTTCTCAGAGGATTACTTAAAGCCTGCTACAGTATGTACAATTCATATAAACATATTTAAGTAGATTACAAAGATGTCCATTTTGTAGGTTTTCCATTGATCGGCACACTGACCTTGAGAGACAGTTCAACATTAATGCAGAAGATGGGAGGATAACACTGGCAACACCCCTCGACCGAGAGACGAGTATGTGGCACAACATAACAATCATAGCTACTGAAATTAGTAAGTGTCTGGGTTTGTCCATTCTTTTTATTTGATTTTTACCTCATTTCTGATATTGATCAAATGAAGTCAGTCCCTAGATACGATTCCTCAGGGGAGAAAGAAAGGAGGCATTACATTCTGCCTCTATGGAGAGAAGATCCATACAGCTGAAATCATAGATTTGCCAAATTATCCAAGGAATGATTTAATGAAGGGCGCTCCCTTTGAAATATATTTCTTGGTAATTGGTACCTAGCTCCTTGTTTGTGTTTTGTCTAACAACTTATAAAGGAAATGGATTTTTGTTGAGGTCACTGAAAGTTTCAGAATTATAATTCTATAACTAAGTTGTCCAGAGAACGAGGGAAGCATAAGATATCCTTCTTTTGGGAAAAAAAAAACCTTCCCTCCCTCTTTCCCTGCCCTCCACCCCACCACCACTCCATTCTCAGCTATATCTCATATGTCTTCAGAAACAGAAAATTCTTCCATCAGCCAGAGAGCTATGCTGAAGCAGGGAATCAAGCTTGCTACAGATAAAGAGTAAGGTGATACTTGACACAAATGTTAATTCCTGGCTGGAAAAGGGCAAACAAGTCCCAGCACAAATCTGTAGATAAGGATGTAAATGCAGAATTAGCCATGCATGATCTCCACCATTAAAGGAAAGAGCACAGAGATCAGTAACCAAAGGCAAGAGAAAGCCTAATGTGTTTTTAAAATGGCTTGCAAATAGGTTTGACTTGTTTTGATTATTGATGCCATTTTTTAACATCTATTTTCCAAAATCGCAGAGAAGGTCTTAGGAAATAATTTTAGGAAACTACATTATATTTGGATTGAGGGACTACTTAAAACCCCACCAAGCAACAGAACACCCTAGAAAGGCAGGGAAATAAAGAGAATGGAAGCTATATTCTGAAGAATGAGTTAAAATTGCTTCTAGTGGCATCTCATCAGACGAAAGGTTTAGACAAATGAAATTAAGCTAAAAAAAAAGAGATGTTAGGAAAGTTCATCTGTTATCTCATAATGAGAATGGAGAAGCTGTTCCTCATCCTCTTGTGTCAAATTCACTTAACAGAGGCTAAGATGGTTGTACTGTAAGGCATTCCCCAAGTACTTAAGCAGTAATAGATCTAGTCTGCCATCACAGTAAATGTGTAAATCTCATTACTGCAACCGGGAGTTAGATGCACATGTGTTAACAGTAGATTAGGCTTCTAAAGTTGTTACATCCCTAATGGAGCTGCTAAGGAGGTAACCCACTTTTCCTAAGCCCCCAATGCATTCCTTATATTACTCCTACTGTTAGTCATTTCCTTTATTTTAATTACCATTGACTTAATATGATAAAAATTACCAAGGTTTTAATATTATAATTTGGTTACTTATAAACATTTTCTCTTAGAAGTGACTATAATAGGACTAGGAGATATTAACTAGGCATCTTAATGCCATGTTCATTTTTGAAAGGGAATTTTGAAAAATAAGCAATTAATTTTTAAAGAGCATTTATTAAACACTTTATATATGCCAAGCACTGTGCTAGGCAATGAGGGGAGAATAAAAGATGAACTACACAATCCCTGTCCCCATAAAGTTTACAATTTAGTTGGGGAGAGGCATAAGTTATACGTTCATGAAAATTCAATTAATGTAATATGTAATAAGGTTCAAATAAAGGTCATGAACAATTAGCAATACCACACTCAGGAGAAGAGATCATTTCTAGCTAAAGCAACAAGAGGAAATGTGGAATTTAAGATGGAGTCAGGAAAACACTTCGGTTTTCCTCTCTTATGTTAAAAAAATTTTTTTAGGGATTGCCTATTGCTTTAAAAATAAGATATAGACTCTTTCCTTTGACATTTAAACCCCCTATAATATCAATCAATCAAACAAACACTAAATATATCCTGCATTCCAGGTACTTTGCTAAGTAGTGCGTATATGAAAAGAGGCAAAAGACAGTTCCTGCCCTCAAGGAGCTTAAAATCTATTGGAGGAGATAATATGTAAGCGCTCACACATATATGCATTTATATATTCATTTATACACACACAGAGACACACAGATACACCTCTCTCTCTGTATATGTGTATATATGTGTGTGTGTGTGTATGTGTATATATCTATATCAATCATCTACCTATCTATATATCAAGCTATATGCAAAAAAAGGAAAAAAAATAACAAAGGGAAGGCAAATTAAGAGGTTTGGGGAAGATTAAATGATGGCTCCCATCTATCTTTCCAGATGTAATAGTATTCTGTAAAACTCAATGTATTTTCTAGATGCTTGGAATTATTATTATCTCTTTTCTTTGAGTGTGTTCAATTCCAACTAGGCTAGCTTTCTTGCTTGTCTTGGGCTTAACGTTGCACTTGCTTCCTTCAGGTTTCTTTCAGACATTTTTGTTTTGTTTTCCCCAATGCTTGGGATATTCTCTTATTTCTGTCCCATGATCTCTGTCTTCTAGCAAATTATAGTTTAGATGCCACATGCCACCCAGATCTGTTTCTGTTCCCTCTATTTTTTGTTTGTTTGTTTCTGCATTGCAGGGTAATGAGGGTTAAGTGACTTGCCCAGGGTCACACAGCTAGTGAGTGTCAAGTATCTGAGGCCGAATTTGAACTCAGGTCCTCCTGAATCCAGGGCTGATGCTTTATCCACCGTGCCACCTAGCTGCCCCCCTCTATTTGTTAATGCTCTGTCATTCTTCAAATTAGGTTATGTTGACTTATCAATTTACTTGTAGAATATAAGCATCTAGAAACAGAGGCTGTTTGTGTATATATAATTTATATATTCTATATGTATTCTCTTGTATGCATTTTTGTCTTTGTGTCTCTGACCCCTGATACTATGCCTGGCATCTGGAAGGGACTGTATAATTGTTTGTTGATCTGAAGTGAGTTGAATTGAGGAGAGGTCCTGTTACAGGAGAACAGCATGAGTTAAAACACACACAAATAAGAATCAGAGACTTCTGGAATGTTACTGCTGGAGGGTACCTTGCACATGATTAAGTACAATCCCCTTCTTTTTTTTTCTTTCTTTTTTTTTTTTTTTTTTAGTGAGGCAATTGGGGTTAAGTGACTTGCCCAGGGTCACACAGCTAGTAAGTGTTCAGTGTATGAGGCTGAATTTGAACTCAGGTACTCCTGACTCCAGGGCCAGTGCTCTATCCACCGTGCCACCTAGCTGCCCCAATCCCCTTCTTTTAAAGACAAAGAAAGTGAAGCCCAAATATCAGGGGAAGTGATAGGTTTTAGGATCCATTACTAACTAGTGGCAGAAGCAGGATCAGAAGCAAGGTCTCCTGTACAGTATACTTCCAGGGTAAATGCTTAGTACATAAAGCCAATCTTAGCTCAAGTGGAGGATTCCAGTATATGGATATGGGAAGAGACAAGGTTAGCAAGCCAGGCTGGAGCCTAATTGTAGAGTCCTTTGAATTTCAGGCTAAAGAGTTTGGATTTTATTATATGGATGGTGAGGAGCAATGATGTCTTATATGTAAGATAGCAGGTTGGCCAGAGTTGTCCTGTAGAAAGATTAATTCCAGAGAGGCAATGGTAATGAAATAGAAAGACCATTGTGCTATGAACAGGGGTTGTATGTGTCCTAGTACCAGCTCTGTTAATAATGACCTTGAACATGTCACTTACATATCTCTTCTTGCCCCTTTCATCTCTATAGGACAATGCAAGCAAATAAGTCTACAAATACTTATTAAATATCTCATGTACCTGACTCTAGGGATAAAAAGATAAACATAATATAGTTCCCACTCTCATGTAGATTTTATGGTACAAGATGGATTTTGCATGCAGAGAAGTCAGTACATTCAAAGAATCTATCAAGTAACACAATATAATTTTAGAAGGGAACTCTAATAATATGTGGAAAAGGGATATCAGGAAAGGCCTTATTCAGGACATGGCACCCTAGGCTTTTTTTTTATTGTTTTGGATATATAGCTTCTGTGATATGGAGATAAGTTGCAGTTAGGTGATTCTATTGGCAATGATGAAAATGGATTGAAGGTGGGAAAGACTAGAGGCAGGGTGATTATTTAGATGGTAGCAGTGAAAATAGAAAGGGAGAAATAGAAAAGCTATTATGACATAAGAATCCTTAATATTTAGAGCTTGGTTGGCTATAGATGGTGAAGGAAATGGGAGAGTCAAATATACTCCAAAATTTTGAGCCTGAGGGACTCGAATAGTGGTGGTGCCATTAAAGGAAAGCAAGCTATGACTGGTCACCGGAATTAGTTTCTAAACAGGAGGCACATAATTGACCATTAAATTAAACTCCCCTGCGTTAGAGATAATGCATTACTATGGGCTACTACTGTGCGTTGAACACATTATTGCAAATAATGCTTTCTTGTTAATTACTGCTAAATCTAGTAGGCAAATGCCAGTTTGATAGCCCTCAAGGAATCTTTGCTCTTGGCTTCGAGCCTGGATGACAGAATTATTGTTTTCCTCCAACCCAGGCTACACAGAAAGTAAGATACCACTTGTGTGAGCTAATAACTCATGCTTAGTATTCAGTTCACCATGTAAATTGGGTCATGGACTTTCAAGGGAGCTGATTACCTTGTAGATACTTCCAGGATGAGGTCAATCAGAAAGCATTTGCTCAAGAAAGGTTCTTCTAACAACTTATTCTCTCCACCTTCCCCAAGTCTATCCTATTCTTTTCACACTGCTGCACTGGAGGTATAAAATTAACTGATTGATTAAATCCTAGAATCCCAGAGCTCAAAGGAAGTTCGGAGATCATCCTAGTCCATCCTTATCTGAATTTGGAAGCCCATCTGTGCCACATGCATTGTCATCAGCCAGTCCTTGCTTGAAGAGATTGATTTCTAGGATCATGGTATCATAAATCAAAAGTTGGAAGACACATCCTTATTTTATGCTTGAGGAAACAGAAACCCAAGGTCAGAGAGCTAGTAAGTGTCTAAGGCAGGATTCAGACATAGGTCTTCCTAACTTCAAATCTGACCCTCTACCCACTATACCATTGATGGATAGCAAACTGTGTCCTGAGGCACCCATTTTGGACAGCTCCAAATGATCAAGATTTGCCCCATATTGAGCTGAAATGTGCCTTTCTGTAAAAACCACCTAATTTTTCTAGTTGCATTTTCTGGAGTTGATTATCTATCTATCTATCTATCTATCTATCTATCTATCTATCTATCTATCTATCTATCTATCTATCTATCTATCATCATCATCATCATCATCATCATCATCATCATCATCTATCTATGTGTGTATATATATGTGTATATGTATATATACACATATATACACACACACATATATACACATATACACACACATACATATATACACATACACACACACACACACACACACACACACACACACACACACACACATATATATATATCCCCTTGTCCATCCAGAGAAGAAGGAGTCATATATTGTGTTTTTTTACTTTGTTTGGGACAGGGCAGTGAGGGTTAAGTGACTTGCCCAGGGTCACACAGCGATTAAGTTTCAAGTGTCTGAGGCCAAATTTGAAGTCAGGTCCTCCTGAATCCAGGGCAAGTGTTTTATCTGCTGTACCACCAGGTGCCCCAGGAATCATATATTCTAATAGTGATTTATAAGAAAGGAAGATGAGGACAGAATTAGCACTGACATAGAGGGAAAAAACTTCTAAATAATGAAAGCTATTAAAAAAATTAAATAAGCTGTCCTAGGAGGTACTGAATTTCCTTGGAGATGTTTAAGAAGAGGCTTCACATCAACTTGTTGAAGCTGTTGTAAAAGGCTTTTCTGTAGAAGCACGGTCTGATTTAAATGTCCTGTAAGATCTTTTCCAACTCTGAGTTTCTGGGTTTATTTAATACAATGAAGATAAGAAACTTTATTAAAAAAAAGGCATAAACTGTTTCTCATCTGGATACACAGGCTGACAGGTGAAAAGGTCATTTCTGATGTTACATTCCTTAGTGGGGAAGGAGAGGAACATGTTGTTTGTTTGAAATCGTAGTATACTTTATATTTATTTCTACATAAGATTGGAGGAAGACATGCAAGAGCATATACTCCTAGGTAGTTCAGTGGATAGAGCACTTTCCCTGGAGTCAAGAAGAACTGAAGTAAAATCCAGTCTTAGACACTAGCTGTGTGACCCTGAGCAATTAACTTTTTGCCTGTCTTGGTTTCCTTAAATGTAAAATAAGGATTATAACGGCACCTACAACTATTGTAAGGATCAAATGAGATAATATTTGTATAAGGCTTAGCACAATGTTTGGCACATAGTAGCTACTTAACAAATCCTTATTTCCCTTTCCTAATAAAAGTCTGTAGATTGGTTGAATAAGAAATTGATAGTTGGCATTTCATGTCAATATTTGAATTGGGTTGAGGAACAGAAGGAAACCTTAGTTTAAAAAGGTTCACTCTCCTCTTCAGTAAAACTCTCAGGCAGACAGACACACTTGGGTTTTAAAATGATTCTTTCCTGAGTGATTGAACATTGCACTTCTGGGGCAGGGACTAGCATGCTCTCCTTGTTAGGAAATTGTGGGGCAGTGACTGTACTCTCAGGAAAGTATCCCCACAGAATGTTAAACAACCAGGGGAGTCAGAGGCTATTAGGAAAGTTCCTTCAGAGAGAAGCCTTAAGTCCCCTCTCTCTTTCCCCAAGGGGTCAGTATCATCTTCTGACTGAGGAACCTCTATTCCCCACACCTTCTTAGAGACAGACCCTGAATAATGCCAGCACACACCTCATTACTCAACAAGCCAGTTTATCACGGAATCTGATCTGTATTGAGCAAGCAGAAGCCTCTTATAAAGAGCCAGGGAGAAAGAAACTTAAACTGCATCACTTTTCCTGCCTAGTGAAATCCCTAATCCCAAGCACAGCTGTGAAAAATGAAAAAATGCCACTTGTACTTTACCACTATCACCCGAAATTGCCTTCCTTTGCTTTCCTCCTGTCCTACCCTTGGGCATTCCCAACACATACTCCTGCCAGTGTTGCATCAGGTTGTCATTTCTCCCTCCACTATACATTTAAATTTGGAAGAACTTCAGCCCCATATCACATTTGTATGAGCTAGGAGCCTCAGATATGGAGGGACTGTTTCTAGTTGCCCCTATTAGTGACTACCATTCAATATAAGGGGTGGGGGAATGCAAACAATTTGAGCTATACAAAAATGGAATGGAATGCCTTGGTATGTATGTAATGAGTTACTCATCACTGGAGTTATTCAAGCAGTGGTTGATCACTCAAATCTGTTGTGAGAGATGCATTTAAATCATGATTTGGCTAAGGGTTAGACTAAGGAATCACTGAGGGCCCTTCTAACTTTGTCTATGATTTTGTGACTTCTGTTGGGGGAATGAATTGTACAGTTGAAATAAGTTTGCCTGTGTGAGCTCTCCTCCTGCTGGAATTAGGAACTTTGAACCCCTCTTCCCCCACATTCCTAAAAATAAGATTAAGAAAAATTAATGAGTGAATACAATTGTGAATTGAATGTACCAGCCACCCACTGAGGTAAATCAGTCTGCTGGATGGAGACCATTGGGATGGTGTTCAAGTGCACCTCACCAGCCAGCATATTGTAATCAGGAAACATGAGTTTAATTACAGGCTGGGGTGGGGGGCCTGGGAATTAAATATCGGCTAAAAGGAGAAAGGCTGAATTGGATTCTTCTCCTACCTTATCTAGCAGGTTAGGCAGCATCAAGACAGCTGCCTTGTCTTCAAATCTTGCTTTGAGAAAAGAAACTCTGAGCTCCCTAAAGAAGATCTGTGTTGGTGAAGAGAATTCTATTTAAGTATTTTTTTGCTTAAATAAGCCCCATCATTAGGTTTTATGTTAGGCACAGTATCCAAATCTCTTCACTCGCACTTATCAGGGTGACTATGGAAATAAAAATACCCATACTGAGCAAGCATTTGATTTCCTGCTGAACTGTTTTTCACATTTCCAATATAATTATGTTGCAGTTTCAATGAAACAAAGAGTGAATTCCACAGAGTACCATAGAAACCCACATTTGTTTATTTAAGAGGGAGTATAAAAAGCAACTAAGATAGAAAGTAATGTGCTGGGTGACTTGTCAGAGAAAATAATGTTTTAATTTTTTTTTCTGAAAATAGGAGATTTTTTGGAAATGGTCTTTTAGACATATTAAAGAGACAGGAACTTGCCCTTTCTGAGATGTTAATAAAGGCATGAGTAGATTGGGGCAGGGGAGAAGGACAAAGTAATGAGGAGAATAATAGCTTAAACATGCATTGGCCATGTTCTTTTCTTCCTTACTGGGCCAGATCATCTAACCCTGATCATTCATTTATTCTTTCTAATGCATCCATCTAAAAGAGGGTGCAATGTTATAAGGAAGAAAATGGAGACCCAGTAGGAGCTTGCTAGTTTTAAGCTCTGAACAAAGTTTCTCTGTGTGTCAGAATATATGAATACATATAGGTATAATGCATATATTTATATAGGTATGTATCTGTGTACATACACACATATAATGCATGTGTCTTTGTATATATGCTAATATTTGTATGTATATGTATTTATAGATATAGATATGATATAGATATATAAAGATATATAGCGATCGAGAGTCAGAGAGACAGAGATAGATGACAGAGACAAAGACAGATAGAGATAGAAAGAGATAGAGATCCCATCACCCAAAGGGGTCAGTCTAACAGGCATGAGGAAACTGGCACATATCTCTCCAGTGCCTAAATCTAATATTTTGCATACTGCTACATCCTTTTTACTATAACCTTTTTTTTAAATTTTAGTGAGGCAATTGGGGTTAAGTGACTTGCCCAGGGTCACACAGCTAGTAAATGTTAAGTGTCTGAGGCCGGATTTGAACTCAGGTACTCCTGACTCCATGGCCAGTACTCTATCCACTACATCCTTTTCCAAGCATTGCAACCACGGCATATGTTTGGTTCTCACGTTACCCATTAAGTAGGTAAAACAAATTATTATTACTATATACTTTTTCATAGAAGAAAAAACTGAAGTTCAGAGAAGTTATGGGATTTATCTAAGACCACATAGCTAATAAGTCAGTGAGTTAGGGCTAGGATTCAGGTTTCCTAATTTCTACTCCAGTGTTCTTTCTGAAGATAATATTATAACCCTTAGGACCTTAAAATAATTAAATATCCCTAAAATCTTCTAAAGAGTGTATGTTCTAAAATCTGTTCTAGCTTTAATATTCCTGAGTTTTAGGTTTTAATATTGTAGGTTCTGATCTGATACAGTAGTTAGAGCGTTGGAATTGGAGTCACAAAGATCTGGATTCAAATCTCTCTACAGAAACATTAATTCTGTTATCCTAGGCAAGCCTCTTAACCTATATCAACCTCAGTTTCACCATTTGTAAATTGAGGATAATAGCATCATTTTCTCACAAAATTGTTTTATGCTAGAAGGCCTCACTTAAGCCCAACATTCTGATTATCATTCTGTGTTCGGAAGAATATATGATATAGAAAGTCAGGTTTGGAGGGAGAAGACCTGGGTATGGAACCTGGATCTTATACTAATTATTCATGTGACCTTTGGTATATCATTTATTTTCTGTTTCTCATTAAAAAAATGAAGGAGCTCTATTAGATGGCCTCTCAGTTTTGTTCTAAATCTGTTGATTCTTTGATTCTGCATTCGGAGGCTCCTTTTAGTTTTGAAATATTTTATGTCCTTCACAAATGAGTTTTCTACATGGATAAAATCCCAGCTCCCGACCACTTATATTCATTACTTCATTCCTTCCTTCATCTATTCATTCATACATTCATCTAATTGCTCATTTATTTCATTTATTTATTTAGCCATTTTTCTGTCATGTCTGACTCTTCATGACTTGATTTGGGGCTTTCTTGGCAGAAATACTGGAATGATTTGCCATTTCCTTTTCCAGCTCATTTTACAGATGAAGAACTGAGGCAAGCAAGGTTGAGTTGTCCAGGGTCACATGGCTAATGTGTGTCTGAGATCATATTTAAACTCATGAAGATACTTCTTTCTGACTCCAGGCCTGGTGGTCTATACACTGTGCCAATTCTCTCTTATTTTATCCCCTCAAAAAAGAAAAAAAATGTTCTCTGCTCTAAGGCTTTTAGCTAATCAAAAGAGGACAGTGACTCAAAAGTAATGGCACAGTAATGCCATCAGCTATTGACATAGTTTCCCATTTGCTCTGGCAAACATTGTTCATTCAATCACTCTCTCAATCACCATTTATTAAACACCTACTATGCACAAAACATTTTTATCTGTAGGCATCTTATATTATGACAATTGTTTTTACACCAGTGATGCTTTCAGATACCTGTGAGATAAACAAGAGACTACTCATTTCATGAGTTGATAATCATAATGCACTTGGCCAATATCAATATTTTATGATCCATTAACAACAGATTGATAGTAGTAATAAATATTACAATGATAATAATAAAAGATGGCATCTGTTGGGCACAAAGCCCATCACACCCAGCCTTGTCGATTGATGGTGTTTCCACATTCTCTATGAACAACATCGCCCACATAAAACAGGCAGAGGAGTTTGCCAAAAATATCCCTAGAGTGGCAGCAGGTTCCTTTTGAAAATAACAAAAGGATTCCTAAACACAGTCCTCTTCCCTATCCCCTATCCTAGATTGATCTATCTGCTAGCTTGGACCATGGCTGCTAATCTTCATCTTGGCAAACATAACTTCAGATATGCACATGTTGGGTTTATTTGTCAGTGATGACCTTGATACAGAGTCAGGTAAATAAGCATTTATTAAGCACTTACTATGTGCCATGCACTATGTTAAGAGCTCGGAATACAAATACATACTCAAAAGAGAGTCTCTGCCCTTCCGAAGCTTTCTTTATAATGAGGGAGAACAACACATAAAAGGAAACTAAGAGTTGAGGGGGAGGGAGAAGTAGCCTGCTCAGAATCATGGTAGAGAAGTCTGAAAAAATGAAGGATGATCAGTTTGGGTCTTTCCTCAAAATGTAGGTTCAGGGAGAAGTAATAATGGGAAAAGGGGTTATAGAGTCAGAAGAAGAATGAAGTTTATCCTGGAGAATAATCCAGGGTATCTCTAAAGGAAGGCCCCACCTATGTCAAATTGAGAGTAAATACAACCCAGACACTGAAGAAATGCTGTCTTTTCGTCCATTCAGTTAATCAGAACTAACTTATCACTTGTTGGTACACTGTCCATAATATGATAAAATGTTCATCAACAAAATAAAAATGGACAACTAATAGCAACTCAGTGTTACTTGGATTCCTAAAGCCCCCACGCCAGTATCCCTCAGTGGCACTTATAGGATCATGGATCTACACAGCTCTGGGGAAAAAATTGTTTTGTGACTGTCCTTTGTACTGACTGATGTTGGGAGACTTCCCTTAGTGGACCTGGTTTGCTAGAAGAAGTTGCTGCTTAGTTGATTTACCTTATGGCCCTTAGTCTTAAGGTATGGAGAAGAAACAGGCTATCTTATGAAAAATATTGACAAGGGCACTTAAGAAATCCTTTTGAGCTAGGCAGAGATCCTCTCTGAAAAGTTCTTGCCTTTCAATACTTAACTTAATAGTATCTTCTGATTTAGCTACTCCATAGGACATTTACATAGGCTGAGAGTATTAAGTAGAGGGGGTATTGATTAGTGTCCTCTCAGAACTCCCTCTCCTCTTGAATTTCGTTTTGCTCTGGACTGCATAAATAGCTGACCATTGTCATCCCCTCCATGTAACATTTAGATTGAGGGAATGAAACTCCATGACATCGTGACTGTCCTTTGAATTTCCCTATAACAGAATTAGCAATGAGCATGAGCTTGAGCTTGGATAGACTCGGGGAGGTACTGGAGGGTAGAAGTGACTATAATGCTATGGTCCATGGGGTCATGAGGAGTAGCATACTACTGAATGACTGACTGAACAATAACAACCAATAGTAGAATCATGTTTCCCTTCTCCAGGGAATGACATCATACCTAAGAAGGCCCTGAGCATCACACCTTATTAATTCATATTACACATTAGAAACTATTCAATCATGTGCTAAAGAGGACATTCCCCTAACCTTAACACGGAAACACAAGTCCTGCTTGTAGGCTTTGAGGCCTGTTCTCCACTCCATCAGGTTTGTTCATTTGAATGGGGAAAGCCAAGCTTTGCCCACCTCTTGTTACTCCAGGTCCTTTGAGCCCTATGAAGGCCAGTGGTTCAGTGTGATTATGGTTACTGAGGCAGATAGAGTGACCAGAACCCTTTTCAGTCAGAGTGGGCTTTGGTTTCTACCCACCCATTCACTCAGGTCCAAACTTGTAGAATGAAAGACTGTGGAGGTAAAACACTATAAATAAGGCTAACAGAATTAGAAATTGTCAGAGCTTGGATGGCGTTATTTGGTCCAATATTTTTATTTAGCAGATGGGGAAATGGAGGCATATCATGAAGAAGGGATGGGATGCCACTGAAGTTCTTCAGATAAATGACTGAGTAGAAAATGCTGACAGAAGTCTCTGTGTTTCTGCACATCTTGTTTTCTCATCTTTGAAATGTTTTCTTGTCTGACTTATACCTCTGAGAAGACCTAGCTTGTTACAAAGCTCAGGTGGAGTATCATCTTCTATACGAGGAATTTTCAGGACATCCAGTCTTCCCTGGGGTCCCAGTGCCCTTCCGCTACCTAGAATTTTATTTATATATTGTATACTTCCTTATTTGCTTATATACTGTTTTTGCCATAGGAAAAAAAAATGTTTTTCTCTTACTGCCCTAGCACAGTGCCTTTCACATAGGAACTTAAATAACAGTTGACTAACCGATTAACCACAAGTCTCAGGAAGCTAGATATCATAGTAGATGGAGTTGCCAGTCCTCGAGTCATGAAGGTTTGGATTCATATTTGGTCTTAGACACATTTACTGTGTGACTTTGGACAAATCACTTTATCTCAACTTGCCTCAGTTTTCTCAGTTGTAGAAGAGGGTTTATAATAGTGCCTACCTCACAGGGTTGTTATGAAGATCAAATAAGATTATATTTGTAAGGTGCTTAGCACAAAAAAGATACTGAATAAATTATAAATTTTTTTCCCCTTCTCCTTTCTGTCCTCTCCTATTCCTCCTACCCCCAAGAAGGTAAGCTTCATCAGGGCAGAAAAGGTTTTGTTTTGTTTTTTCAGTCTAACAATGAAGACTGTACCTGGAACATGCATTTAAATAATTGTTGAATTGACCTCATATTTGAACCGAGCCTTCTGACTCAAAATGCCATGTTATATCTTCTAAAACAGAGATGTCATGCAAAACTCCTGACTACTGCTGGAACCAGATTAAGATTCAATTTGGGCAGGGCAGTTGGGGGCACAGTGGATAGAGCACTGGGCAAGTCATTTAACCCCAATTGCCTCACAAAAACAAAACAAAACAAACAAAAAAGATACAACTGGGGCAGGCAGCTAGGTGGCACAGTGGATAAAGCACCAGCCCTGGATTCAGGAGGACCTGAGTTCAAATCTGGCCTCAGATATTTGACACTTAATAGCTGTGTGATCCTGGGAAAGTCACCTAACCCTCATTGCCCCACCAAAAAAAAAAAGATACAATTGGGAATTATTTAAGAAAATAAAATTTAAAAATACAATAGAACTGAGATGATGCTAATTTATGGTTTTCTTAAGTCAGTATGCTGCCTGTTGCATTCTGCGCTTTTTTATTTTATTTTATTTTTTTGGTGACAATCAGGGTTAAGTGACTTACCCAGGGTCACATTGCTAGCAAACTTTTGGGACCAGATTTAAATTTAGGTCCGTTTGACTCTGGAGCTGGTGCTCAATACACTATGTCACCTAGCTGCCACCACAGAGATACATTTATATTTGAGTTTTACATCATTGTACTATAGCAAGCATGAGACTCTTTCCGAAGAAGATTGTAGAGTTTATTATTTATGATTTAGTGAAAGGGGCACTGGACCTGAGTTTTAATCCAAGCTCTGTAAATACCTCACTAAACAAGCTTGAGAAAGTCTTTTCTTTTCTGAGCTTTCATTATTATATCATCTGTAAAATGAGAGGACTGGACTATAAATATTCTATGATTTGGTTTACTCTATTGTTCCTTGTTTTAAATATTCTTGTTTCTAACTTCTACTTCCCCTTTAGGGAAAATTGGCCTCATTTCCCCAAAGAAAAACTGATATTCCTAGGGTTTTGACAGTATTTGAAAACCCAGAAACTAGTACCATACATTAGAATAAATAGGATACTTTTCCTGAGGACAGTTAAGACTATTAAAAACAACAACATCCACCATATTTCTAGAGAATCTTCGTACTTCTTTGTAATTTTCATTGGGAATGGTTTCAAGAGATACTTCCTCACTCCCTGCCTCTCACTCTGGACAGATTTGCATGCAACAACTTTCTACATCAGGAGTTCTTAACCTTTGTGGGGCATATCCCTTTGGCAGTATGTTAAAGCCTGTATTGACTCCTCCAAACGATACTTTCAAATTCACAAAATAAAGCATACATGGTTACAAAGGAAACTGATCATACTGGATACAGTTATCGAAATATATTTAAGAAAATTCAAATAAAGCTCTTATTGATGTGTGCCAAAATATATAAATAAATAGGAAATTTTAGTTAATTATCTGACATTTCCTTTATGAACTGGAAAACTACTAGATATTTTTACACATCTATATAGTTGACTTAGCTTCTTCTGTTTCCCCCTGGACATCTTGTAATGAAGTAGACAAGACAAATTCTTGGGACCTGCAGGTCATTTTCTAGAGCTCCAGGAGTTGGCAAAATGTGGTCCTCTGCCTGTTTTTGTTCTGGCTTTTGTAGCAGCTGCTGGATTTTCACCTGCAGGCTCTAGTTGACTAATCTTTCCTCCAGTCATTTCAGAATACCTCATCTTTAATCTGGGCATCTGGGGAATTGGTAATCATCTGCAATGACTATCATGATCATTTGGCCAGATATTCGGGTTACTACCCGCTTCTGATTCCATTTCCCATTTCTTATATTTATTTAACATTTTTCTAAGTTCTTAATATCTCCTGATCCAGAGCCCAAATTAAACACTATGCTCTTCTAACAAAAGACTTTCCCCCCACTCAAATTACATTTCTTAGTACACTCTTATGTCTGCTTTATCACTCCTAACGCTCAGAAGGGTCATAGTTCTACTAAAAATTTCATCTGAAGAATCCAGTGCATTCCATAATAATGATGATGACCTCTTTCTTTATCCAGCTTAAAGCTCTTTACACATATCTCATTAATCCTCACAGCATCTTTCTGAAGTAACTAAAGGGCAGGTATTATTAGAACCATTTTTCAAGAGCAGAAATCGAGACAAAATGAGGGAAGAAATCATTTTCCTAATGTTGCAATAAGAGATTGACCAAAGCTCACTAAGTTTATGTGCCTATGTTGCCTCAAAGTATTACAAATATTGGTTCATTAATCCTCAGAGCATCATTTTGAAGGTTGCTTTTTGTTTCTTTAAAATTTTACAATGGAAAACATTATGACTGTGTCTTCAAAGTTACTGAAAAGCCCAAATTAAGATATTTGTCAAGGTAACTTAAACTTCTTGACTACTCCTTCTGTCCCCCTCCCCACTCCCTAGAGTCTTTAAAACACAACTTTTCCATTAATAATCTCTCAAATTTTCTTCAAATTGTCAACAGTAAGCTTGACTTTGACTGTGCTATTCTTATGTCTGTACTTGGCAAATCCTCTCACAAAATGTAAGCTCCTTGAGAGAAGGGTTGTTTCATTTTTATCCTTGTATCTTCCTTACCTGACAGGCAACTCTTTCCACCATAATTTATGGAGAACCTTTTTTTTTTTAATTAAATTTGTTTGAAAAGCAAAATGCCAGGATTACTGAGCTCATGTGAAGAGTTTTATGTCATAACCAAAGCTGCATGCAATTTAATCTGACACTCATTCAAAGTTTTACATAACCATCTTTGTAGTAAATAGATGGGGAAAGACTTGGGTAGAGCACTTCATGGGGAGATTTAGGGTAAGGCCGTAGTGGCAGGAGAAAACTAAAAGACTCAAACTGGAATTTTTAACCTGAGGTATGTGAATTTTTTTAAAACAAAAATTTTGATAACTGTATTTCGTTTTTGTTTTTGCAGGGCAATGCAGGTAAAGTGACTTGCCCAGTGTCACACAGCTAGTTAAGTGTCAAGTGTCTGAGGCTGGATTTGAACTCAGGTCCTCCTGAATCCAAAGCCAGTGCTTTATCCACTGTGCCACCTAGCTTCCCTTATAACTGTATTTCAGTATAACTGGTTTCCTTTTTAATGCTAAGCATTTTAATTATGTTTTAAAAGCATTATTCTAAGAAGGGGGCCCTATGTTTCACAACTTTCCAACAATGTCTATGACATACAAAAACATAAGAATGAATGATAGAAATAATTAAAGGGTGCCAGATTGTTCCTGGCCCCTCAATCCCGATAAAAGTGGATGCCATTTTGCTGCTACGACATATCCACTCTACCCCCCCACACATTGCTCTTTATTCTTTTTTTTTTTGCTGTTATTGTTTTTTTTTTTTTAAATGGGGCAATGAGGGTTAAGTGACTTGCCCAGGGTCACACAGCTAGTGTCAAGTGTCTGACATCTGATTTGAACTCAGGTCCTCCTCAATCCAGGGCTGGTGCTTTATTCACTGTGCTACCTAGCTGCCCCCTATGCTATTTATTCTTAAAGGAGGAAGGTTAATTTCCCTAGTCCTGAAACAGGATTACCTCACAGAAATGCCCTTCTTAATTGGGAAGCTACCTTGAATGTTCTCCATATCTCAGATTTATAGTCTCACTCCACTTGATAACATCCTCTTCCTCATTCTTCCATAGTTCATATATGAAAGGAAGTTGTAGAAGACTTTTGTCATGTGCCTTCAGTAACTAATACAGGCATATCCAAGAGGAGAGAAAAGAGCTCAGAAGGTGCTTTCAAGGATCTAGTTAGTTGTCTGTTGACCTTCTGACAAAGTAATTATCACTCAGCCCTTTGTTGTCCTACATGGCCAAAGCCTCAGGCAGCTTGTTCAACAGTCCAGTGAACAAATTTTCCCCTAGGGTTGTCCACAAGAGAACAAAGCTGTTTAGGGAATCAGATTCACCAGAATTGCACTGCTTTGACTCAAAAAGAAAAAAAAACAGATCTTGTCTAGGTCATTTGTTCTCCTTCCTTCCAATGCACACAGTTCTTCCTCCATAATCTATAGTTAAGTTTAAAGAAGACCAGTTCAGAGTTTTGGACTCACCTTACTTTTATCTGATGCTACCAGAAAGACTGGGGTAGTATAGAAGCTACTGTACCCATTATAGCTATTACCTGCAGCTGCTGCTATACCATCTCACAGCCCAATTACTCTTGCTTCCTTGATTCAGCTGAGATTTTCATAGGAAAGGACCCAGAATTCTATGAAGAAATATCAGGTGCTTATGGGATTATATGACTTTGGACAGGGAACTTAGCAGGAACTGTGCGTGGCATCAATTATCTGAATCTTTCAGACAAAGTGGAGTTTAGTCCAGAATTGTAATGAACATTAATAATCAATTCTCCACTTCATTTTGTGTGCACAGACATAACCCCCATCACTTATGAGAATTCTCTGACTCACACTGAATCCCATTCTTTTCTGTACCACGGAGAACCATTTTCCTGTGTTGTCTTAACATATGTGCCAAAAGGAAAAAAAAAAAAAGGGGGGGGATGAAAAAAAAGAAAAGAAAAAATACTCAATAAAATCTGTGTGATCCCATTGGAATTAATACCTAGATACAAAAAAAAGTTAAGTGATTTTTATGCTGTCATTTCAATTATAAGAATCTGCACAAAAAGTTAAATGATTTTTATGCTGTCATTTAAATTACTAGAATCCACACTGCACCACTTTCTGCTTAGATATTTTTGAAGGAATGAAGTTTGAAAGAGAAACATGCAAAAAAAAAACCCCTCAGCTTGGGCAAAATGTATAGGACACTTAAAAGTTGCACTCATACTTCATGAGATAAGTGCTAGCTAATGATCAGTGTGCTTTTTTCACAAGAAGAGATCAGTGGGAGGAAAAGGGGAAGAAAGTATTGTATTTGTATAACTGATCCCCAAATTTAACAACATACTTTAATGTTTAGTAAGAACCATGGGATTTAGTTGAGCCTTGACTAGGTAGGGAAACTGGGGCTTTACTCCAGCAGTTTGCAATTTTTAGTGCAACTTCCAGAAATTGCTGTACTTCAGCAGCATAGCGACAATTGACCGTACTTCCTACTTAGCAAGATAAAAATAGGAAAACAAAAGATAGTGAGTTTCTTCCCTCATTGGCTACACCCACATGAACTCTTTGCCTTTCTACCTCTACCCTAATTTTCCAACTTTTTTATTCCTGGGAAGTCCCATAGCATCTTATAACTTTACCACCCCTTTTCCTCAATGGAATCGAGTGCCTTTCCCCCAAAGGAATTGAGGGTGAGTCTTGTGCTTCTTGTCCTTCCTTTTTGTTAATTATAACTCTGTTTTAATGTTATCCATCCTAGTTTGTGAGTGTAATATCATACATCCTAGCCCCATTATGTAATGAATCACATTCTGTTTTACAGACTTTAGAAACAAGAATTAGCAAAAGTAATGTTAACTAACAAAACTGATTATCTTTGGCATTAGTCTCCGTGTTCATCTATAAAATGGGAATGATATTTGCACTACCTACATGACAGGATTTTGTAAAGATAATACTTCCTATAACTTAAAATGCAATAAAAATATGATGATTGGAAGGAGGAAGATGATTATCCCACCTCCCTTCATACCACATGTAAGGTGGTAGACAAGGTTATCCATCATGATCTTAAAAGGAAATAAATCAAAACATGGATTCTATCGAGTAATATCGAATTAACATAGAATGTAGTATTCTGAGAAACACAGTATACCAGATAATAAATTCTTTTAATAGACACAAAAACCTAGGCAAGTAAAATGGCTAAATTTCTTTCAATTTCAAAAGGAATATTAATACTTTAGAGTTTTACAGCTTATTAAATATTTCCACATTTGTACTGGAAAGAGACCTGAATTTAGTTAGGAGTTGAGGTTTCAAGTCGCACCTCTGCCATTTCCTAGTTTTATTTATTCATTCATTTATGTATGTATGTATGTATTTATTTTTTGTGGGGCAATGGGGGTTAAGTGACTTGCCCAGGATCACACAGCTAGTAAGTGTCAAATGTCTGAGGCCGGATTTGAACTCAGGAACCCCTGAATCCAGGGTCAGTGTGCCACCTAGCTGCCCCCCATTTCCTAGTTTTATGACTGGTTGTAAATCACTCTTTTCTCTGATCCTCAGTATCCTCTTCTCTAACATGAGTTATTCCCTTATAGTTCTAAGAATCTACTATTATATCTTATTTGATCTTTAGAGCATTACCATAATTGATCTCAAAGTTGTTTTATTAAAATATATTTATATATGTATACATACACATATATAATTATTTGCAAACATTAAATAAATCTAATTTTCTTAATAACCATTTCTCATAAATGCAATAAACTAAAAATTAAATCATAGATTATGGATTTAGAACTGGAAGGGAAACTAGAGGTTATCTACTCAAATGACATCATTATGCAAGTGGAGAAACTGGTGCCGAGAGAAGGGAATTAATTGGGCTAAGTAGTAAAGGCAGCTGGTGGCTCAGTGGATAGAGCACTGGACCTTAAGTCAGAAAGATCTGAGTTCTGGCCTCTGACACTTACTAGCTATGTGATGCTTGGCAAGTCACTTAAGAACTCCCTCAGTTTCCTCACCTATAAAATGGGCATGATAATTGTACCTACCTCACAGGGTTATAAGGATCAAATAATATAACATTTGTAAAAAGACTTAGCACTGTGTCTGATGCATAGTAGGTATTGTATAAATGATTATTCCTTTATCTTCTCAGTATCTAGAAACCAAACCAATTCTTTTGATTGTAAATACACTATTTCTTTCCACTATAGTTATATTTTCCTAATTTTCATCTCTTCTTCTCATCTCCATGATGAAAATGAGAAAACCTTTTTCTTTTTTACATTTTTTTGCACTTATAGAAATCAGCATTAAGACTATATGTGGGGGGCAGCTAGATGGCGCAGTGAATAAAGCACCAGCCCTGGATTCAGGAGGTGCTGAGTTCAAATCCGGTCTCAGACACTTGACACTTACTAGCTATGTGATCCTGGGCAAGTCACTTAACCCCCATTGCCCCCCTCCAAAAAAAAGACTATATGTGGGGGCAGCTAGGAAGTGCAGTGGATAGAGCACCGGCCCTGGATTCAGGAGGACCTGAGTTCAAATTCGGTTTCAGACACTTAACACTTACTACCTGTGTGACCCTGGGCAAGTCATTTACCCCCAGTTGCCTCACCAAAAAAAAAAAAAAAAAAGATTATATGTGGGGGAAGCTAGGTGGTGTAGTGGATAGAGCACTGGCCCTGGATTCAGGAGGACCTGAGTTAAAATCCAACCTTAGACACCACCAGAAAAAAAAAAAAACACAAGACTATATGTGTTCACATACAGATCTTTTCTCTTTATTCTTTTCTTTTTTTTTAATAGTCATAAGATGGTACAGTAGATAGAGTACAGGACTTAGTATAAAGAAAAACTGTTTATGTTTAGTACTTGTGACTAGAAAAGTTGCAATCTTTGTCCACCTTGGTTTTATCAACTGTAAAATGGGGATAACTATAACTCACACCTTTCAGCATTGTGGTGTGGATCAAAAGAAATAATGTGTTTAAGCACTTAGCACAGTGTCTGGCCCATATATAGGTGCTTGATAAATATTTATTCTTTCCCTTTTCCCCTTCTCCAGCAAATCCATATCAAATAGGTCCAAAAGTCCTTGCTATTATACATTTGGAGACCACTTAATGTTTTCCATGTCCTCAACCTCTACTCTTAAATGCCATGAATACTTCCTGTCCTATAATCTTATATTCATAAACTCCTAGAATCTCAGAATTAGTAGGGATTTCAGAGTTCATTTATTTGAACCAGACTCCTTCAACAAAAGCCTCACCAGCTGGTCATTCCCTTTTCCCTTCCCTTCTCCCTTCCCTTCCCTTCTCCCTTCCCTTCCCTTCCCTTCCCTTCCCTTCCCTTCCCTTCCCTTCCCTTCCCTTCCCTTCCCTTCCCTTCCCTTCCCTTCCCTTCCCTTCCCTTCCCTTCCCTTCCCTTCCCTTCCCTTCCCTTCCCTTCCCTTCCCTTCCCTTCCCTTCCCTTCCCTTCCCTTCCCTTCCCTTCCCTTCCCTTCCCTTCCCTTCCCTTCCCTTCCCTTCCCTTCCCTTCCCTTCCCTTCCCTTCCCTTCCCTTCCCTTCCCTTCCCTTCCCTTCTCCCTTCCCTTCCCTTCCCCCTTCCCTTCCCTTCCCTTCCCTTCCCTTCCCTTCCCTTCCCTTCCCTTCCCTTCCCTTCCCTTCCCTTCCCTTCCCTTCCCTTCCCTTCCCTTCCCTTCCCTTCCCTTCCCTTCCCTTCCCTTCCCTTCCCTTCCCTTCCCTTCCCTTCCCTTCCCTTCCCTTCCCTTCCCTTCCCTTCCCTTCCCTTCCCTTCCCTTCCCTTCCCTTCCCTTCCCTTCCCTTCCCTTCTTTTCTTTTCTTTTCTTTACTTGGCAATGAGGGTTAAGTGATTTGTCCACGGTGTCACAGCTAGTAAGTTTCAAGTATCTGAGGCCACATTTGAATATTCATTCTTTTCTTTAAAACCTCTAGTGGTTAGTCCTGTGTTATGTTCCAGTGACTAGCCCATTTTGATTTTGGATGACTAAAATTAAAAAATTTTTCCCCCCCGCAGCTATATTTCAAACTACTATTTGGACCTCTGTAGGGGTAGCCAAGTGGCACAGTGGATAGAGCACTGGCCCTGAAGTTGGGAGGACCTAAGTTCAAATCTCGCCTCGGATACTTACTAGTCGTGTGACCCTGACCAAGTCATTTAACCCCAATTGCCTTAAACATCTGGGGCCATCTCTAGTCCTCCTGATATAAATGTTGCCAATGGACGCAGATGGCTCAGGAGGAAAGAGTGAGGTTGGTGACTTTGCACAGCCCTCCCTCACTTAAATCCAATTCACTGCAAGTTATGACATAACCTTCTGATGTCATGGTCCTATTCGAGAATGAAGGACAAAGAACAGCAAACATAAATTCACTGCTGTAACTTTGATTCACTACTCCTACCCCAAATTCTCCTTTTTGGGCTAATAATCCCCTACTTCTGACCTTCACTTTATGTGATTTCTAGTCTCCTCACCATCTTGGGTTACCCTCTAGTAGACATGCTCCAGCTTGTCAATGTCCTTTTTAATATATGGTAGCCAGAAGAGAATACAATATTCCAGATGCAGTCTAACTGGGGACAGGGGAGCAGTAAGGTTATCATTTGCCTAGTTCTAGACACTCTACTTCTATTAATGTAGCTTAAGATTCCATTAACCTTTGTGGCCCCCATGTCACACTTTCACTAAGAGACTATTATGTATAATGTTCCCTGTTACAGCTTTGCCGTAGCCTAAATCTTCTGTGTCCTGAAGTTTCCTAGACACCTTTTTAGCGCCCTCATTCTCTAATCCATTAATGTCTACTTTATGGATATAAACCTCTGTCCATGTTCCTTTTTTATATAACTTCCCTTTTAAAGTACTCAGCCTTTTTCTTTCTGTATCCTTTTTCCTCCCATCCTGTCCACAGTTATCCCTTTCCTTTTTTTCAAATATCATTCATTATCAGTCATGACACTCTTCTCACTAACCTTTCAGCTCAGGCAGAATCATTGGAAACTACCCCCTTAATAGGTACCACTTCTGGCTTCCTTACCTCCAAGCCACAAAGCGATTTTCTTTCCAGAATTATTTAAAAATGCTTCCTTTATGCATTCTTCATTCGAGACAAAATGCATCTTGTTCTCAATCTTCTCAATTTCCCTCACCTTTGTTTTCCTAGGCTACCTAGAGTGCAGTCTTATACTGTTACTTGTTGAAGTCATACCTTGCATTTGAGAAGTGTATAGAAACAAGGGGCAGCTAGGTGGCACAGTGGATAGAGCACCGGCCCTGGAGTTAGGAGTACCTGAGTTCAAATCTGGCCTCAGACACTTAACATGTACTAGCTGTGTGACCCTGGGCAAGTCACTTAACCCCAATTGCCTCACTAAAAAGAAAAACAAAAACCAAAAAAACAAAAGAAGTGTATAGAAACAGCTAGATAACACATTAGAGCTCTGCACCTAGAGTCAGGGAGACCAGAGTTCAAATATGGTCTTCGACATTTAGCTATGTGGTGCTCTGCTTTCTCTTATTTCCTTATCTTTAAAATGAAGATAATAATAGTGACTACCAAGCCTCCAAGCCTCCAAGAAGCCTTCCCTCATGTCCTCATCTGTTTTCCTAACTTTGTCTGAGGTTCCCCTTTGTCATTATCATACTCTACCTCTTATCTTGTTTATTTTAGCATGTTTTGGTTAGGTGACACAGTAGATAGAGTGCCAGGTCTGGAGTCAGGAAGACATGAGTTCAAATCCAGTTACTTGCTGTGTGACTGTGGGCAAGTCACAACCCTGTTTGCCCCAGTTTTTCTTTGCCAAGAAAACCCCAAATGGGGTTATGAAGAGTTGTACACAACTGAAATGCCTAAGCAACAACAAAAGCCCTTATTAGATTCTAAGTTCTCTGTGGCCAGGAAATATTATTTTTTTCATATCTGTATCCCAAGTGTTAAGGAAAGTGCTTTTCACACACTTGAGGACCTTGATAGAGTTTTATCATTTTTTTTTATCATATTGAAATTCCCTTTATCAGTGAATATCATGACCATTCATTCCTGTTCCCTAGCCTTGACCTATAAAAACCTTGTCAGTGTCTTTTTATAAATTTTCCAAAGAGGCCTATTTGCCTTCTTATAGTTATTTTAATATCTCACAAATACAATTATATCACTGTCTTCTTCATCTGCTTCCTCTCATTCTACCTGTGATAGTCTCATGCCCATACCTAGTCATACATACCCTTAAACCTTTAGCCTCCTTAGATCCACTACATGAATTTCTTTTGTCCTATGTGTCATCTACAAGTTTGTCATCTTTAAGACCATGATGTTCCTTGATTCATAGCCATGCAACATCTTTGATAAACTGCTATTTAAGTGATAGAGTATGTAATAAGTGCTTAATGAATATAATTGCATCCAACAGTAAAGCAATCTCATAGCAATAATCATTATTTCCAAGCTTGACTATCCTTCATGGGCAGATATTGTAGCTGTCTTCTAGTTTTGACTTCCCTGTGATTCAGTGATGTCATAAATTGTAGGCCTGGCCATCATCTCTCATGAAACATGTTAATGAAAATACTTTCATTTTACAGTTGAGAAGACTGAGGCCCAGTGAAGGAAAATGACATCTAAAGACATAGAGGTTCTAGACATCGAAGAAAGGATTTGAACCCACATTCTTTGTTTTTAGGAGTAGTATTCTCAGGTCTCGTTCCATTATGCTATCTTGGTATGGCAGGTCATTAATAATTGTGTTTTTGTGTGTGTATAATGCCATTTTATTTTTATAATACTTATTGGTCATTTTACTTATATATATGTATATATGTATAATATGCATACATGAATTATATGTATACACATATACAACACATGTGTGCACATGTGTATGCACATGATACTTGGGTACATATATGTATAAGAGTGTGTATATGTATGTGTACTGTGATGAAACAGTGGGATTTAGCAGATGCTCAAAGACCCATCTGGAGATTAATCTAGACTGATTGAATCAAGTGAGAGTGATTGACTGCTGATTAGTTAACTGGATTGTAATCACACCTGGCTATCCCTTAAGAAGGTATTGTTCTCAGAAGCTAGACTGTGAACTCAACTTGAGAACACCTTCAAAACCAATGGATTTGGATGACGCCAACCAATCAACTTGAAGCAGTGTGTAAGGACCGTCTCTGTTCCAGACCTATAAAAAGCTTCCACAATCAGCTTCCTAGGGAGTTCCTGATTAAAGCAGGCTCCTGGAGGAGGACTTGAGGAAGAACCCAACCAGGCTGGAACTCTAGGCTAGGTAGGACTTCTTTTTCTTAACTTTCTGAACTCCTTGTGAATATCTATATGCTTTAATAAATGTTTAATGCCCAAAGACTGGTGCTGAATCTTCTAATTTAAGGCAATCACAAAATATAGATTTTAAACATCACAGTACATACACAATATATGCATATACACAACATACTCATATATAATCTCTAGGGTATGTGTTTTCTCCATAATGCTTGCCAGGTGCATCTTTCACTTTACTGGTGATTTTCAGTTAGAACCCCTGAGTGAGGGATTTTTGTCAGTGATTTTAAAAAGTAAGTCTAGGTAGAGAGTACTCAGTTGATCACTCAGATTCATATTATCCCACTTGGAGATTTGAAGGGTCTTGGCTATTATTGGGAAATATGAGAAGAGGTAGCAGGGAGAGATGTACAAGATGATGTTTATACAGTATATTACATGACAGCAGGGATATACTAAATGATGATATTTTGGGAACAATGATAAAAGCATGGATAAAACTCATGTTTCTCCATTGTTATTTTTTGAAAACATAGATCAACATGTTTCAAAATAATCACCTGCCATTTTCCTTAATTTACAATTTCTTTTTATTCTGTAATTACCCTACCTTTGCTCATTCTGTGATCTCTCCATTGATCTTTTAAACTATAAGGAGGAGAAAGGTTCTTTTTAGACTGAGGATACATTTGTTCTCCTTATAGAAATTTCTAAAATGGACTCACCAAAATAAATTTGATTTTGTGTTTTTGCATATATTTCTTAAGCCCTCTTGTCAGAAAGTGCAGAGATCTTTTCTCACAAATACTTTAAAGGTTTATTTGTGGGAGATAATCTTCCTTTCTCCCTCCTTTTCATTTTCATTTTCTTTGTCTCTGTTTCTGTTTTTCTCTTTTTATATATGTATTTGCATATGTATATATACATATGTGATATTTATTTAAATAACAACATATTTATGATATGCTTATTTATCACCATCATAATAATGATAATCATAATAATGTATAGCTTTACTTAGAAGTTTAAACAAAGTTCTTTCAGTTAGAGTGGAAAAATATTAACAATTTTAATGTTGTTTTAAGAGAAGCAATTGTTCTATAACACAGTAAATAGTAAATAAGTCTCAATAGTATGTGAACTCTTTGCATTTCTACAGTGATGGTAAAATAGTGGCAAAAAGAGGGACACTGTGAATTATTCAAGTTTTTTGCAATCCATAAATATTTAATTTGTATATTAACCTCAAAACATGAGATCCTTGTTGAATAACAATTTTTTCCCCTAGTATTTTTGTCCTTATACTTTTTAACATTTTTATCAATAACTAGGACAAAGTTAAAATGATATGTCTGGGCAACAGCTGTGTGGCACAGTGGAAAAAATCCCAGCCCTGGATTCAGGAGGACCCAAGTTCAAATCCAGCCTCAGACACTTGACACTTACTAGCTGTGTGTCCCTGGACAAGTCACTTAACCCTCATTGCCCTGCCCTCCCCCCCAAAAAAGTGGAATGCCTTTAAATTTGTAGATTATACTAAAAGTTTAGTGTGATAACTAATACAGTATAAGAAAGACTTGGGATCCAGAAAGTTCCTTAGATTAGAACATTGGTACAAATCCAATAAAATGTAATTTAATGTACATATATTTTTGTTTTAAAAAAATACAAAAAAAAGCTAATGGCTAAACAGTAGATCATCTTGGGGGAAACGTTTGTGTATCAGAGTGGACTGCCGGCTCACTGTCAGTCAATAGTAACATGACAGCTAAGACAGCTAATGTGTTGCTATATTAGTGCAAATTTAGGCTACAGAGAGATGTTTTTTGTTTTTTGTTTTTTGTCCAAAAATACATTGGATAACCCTGGTTTGATCTGCCCTAGCCATGCCACATCTGAACTGTTGTATTCATGCCTGGGTAGAATGCTTTAGGAAGATATTGAAAACTGGAGAACGTCTGTTACAGGACAGCTAGGGAGGCAAAGGACTACAAGTTCTTTAAACATAGTTAACAACAACAACAAAAATAACAATAACAACATTAATAAGAACTGACTTTTTATAGTATTTTATGGTTGGTCATGTGCTATAGAAATAGACACACATAGATATTCTCATCTGATCCTCATATACTATTTCTTTTTATCCTCACAACCCTCGGTGGTAGGTTCTCTTATTATCCATATTTGTAACATCGGGAATTGAAGGGTTCAATGACTTTTCCAGGCTTACACAGGGAGTAAACATATAAAGAGGGATTTAAACCCAGGTATTACTGACTCTGAATCACACTATGTTTAATAAACCACACCATACATGAAGATCAGTTGAAGAGACAGAGGATGCTTTGTCTGGAGAAGAGAAAATTTCGTGGGGATATCTATATCTATCTATATCTAGATATATAGTGATATATCTTTATCTTAGCAATGTTTGAAATACTTGAATATTGAATGATAGGGGATTTAAACTATCTGATTTTGCTTTGTCTAGTCTTTTCCACTGATTTTTCTCTCTCTTCTTTAACCCATACCAGATGGTGTGGGTATGTCAATTGTTTTCCTAATGCTTAACAATCATTGCATCCCTGTTATAAACTCCACTTGGTCATAACGAACATTTCTTGTATAAATCGCTATGGTCTCTTTAATCGGATATTGTTTATATTTTTGAGCCAAAGTTCCTTAAACATATTAGCCTATAGTTTTCTTTATTTTAACTTCTCCTCTTTAGATATTAGGACTATATTGTCTCACAAATAGATTTTGGTAGAGTTCTTTCACTATATTTTGAGAATAATTTGTGAAGTATGGGTACCAACCCTTCTTTCAAAATTTGATAGCATATTCTTGTGAATCTATCAAAACGAGAAGTTTGTTGTTATTTTTCCCCTTCAGTAGTTTCTTTAAACCTAGATCTGTTTCCTTTTGTGAGATAAGTTTTTTTTTTTTAAAGAACTCTAATTAGTTTTCTGATAGTTTAGGTATTTCATATTTTTGAAGGTATTCCTCTAATTATTTTGTGTTCTCAGTTTTATTAGCATATAACTGTGCATAATATGTTCTGATTAGTCTTTTTATATCTTCTGGCTTTGCTATGAATTCACCTTGCTCATTTGCTATTTTAATGATTTTATTTTCTGCTCTTTTCTTTTAAATCAGATTTTTTAAGAGTTTATTAGTTTGATCTTTTCAAATAATCAGCTTTTACTCTTATGATTTTTCTGGATTTTTTTGTTTCTAATTTATCTATTTTGCCTCTAATTTTTAATAACTCATCTTTTGTGACTTTTTTTACTATTTTTGTTGGCTTTCTAATTTTTATGATGCATTTTAGTTCATTGTCTCATTTTTCTTTTGTTATAGATATTCAATTTTTCCCTTGTGGACTGCTATAGCTGAATACCAGAAATTTTGGCATATTGTTACATCACTATAATTTACTTTTATATATTTTTCCATGATTTGTTCTTTGAATTACTCATTTATTTAAAAATAAAAGATTTCATTTTTAAAGCTCTATTTGGGTATCTATCCAAGGTTTGGCTTTTCTTTCCTAATTACTATATTTGTTGCATTATAGTCTATAATGGATATAACTACTTATATAATTTGTTTGCTATATCTCTCTGCCTTACTACATGATAAACTTTTGTGAAAGTCCCATATGGCACTGATAAATTTTATATATGCAAATACATACCTAAATATGTTTTTACATACATGTTTTATTCATACGTGTTTATTCTTTTATTGTCCCCTGTAAAAGATGTCATAATTTTTTTAACTCAATTTTCTCCAGGAATTTTAGTTAATTGCCAAATTGAATGGGCTTTTCTCAACCCAGATACTGTTTGACATTCATGAAACATTTGGTCCTGTCAATCATCAACTTCTGGATATTTTCTCTTATCCACTTTGCATGGCATTGCTTTCCATTGAACTTCTCTTATCTTTCCAACCACTCATTCTCATTATCCTTTGCTTGATCTCCATTCTTATCATGTCCTCTAACTGTGATTGTCCAACAGCACCCTGTCTTGGGCCCCCTTTTTCTTTCACTCTACTTTATTCAGTGCTGGGCACATAGGAGTTGCTTAATAAATGTTTGTTGACGACTTATATTTTCTCACTTATTTCATCAGTTTCCAAGGGTTCAATTGGTATGTATTTGCAGATGATTCCCAGACTTATACATCGAGTCCTAATATCTCTGCTTAGCTATATTCACACATTGCCAGCTGCCTCTTATACATCTTGAAATGTGGACATTTGAAACTCAGCATGTGCAAAACTGAATTAATTCTCCATTCTCCTAAACTATCCCATTTTTCTTAAATTCCCTATTATTTTCAAGGAAACTACCACCCTCTGAGGCATTCAGGACTGAAAACTCAAAGTTGTCCTCCACTCCTCACTCCCTCACCTCACACCTAATCTATTGCCAAATCTTGTTTCCACTTCACAACATCACTTGTTTAGGTTTCTTCTTAACTCATATAGCAATACCCTTTATTCAAACCATTATAATTTCTCAGGTAGACAACTTTAATAGTCTTTTAACAGGTCTCAGTGCTTCAAGTATCTCCCTACTCCAATCCAAACTCCACTCATCTGCTAAAGGTGTCTTTCTAAAGTGTGGATAACTTCCTAGTATGTATGTCATTATTATTATTATTTTTTTTATCATAACACATCATGTCCTGATTCCAAGGTTTTGTACCAGCTGTCCCAAATTCCTGGAATATTCTAGCCCCTCTCCTCCACCTCTTACTTTAATTATTTTAATTCAAGGCTCAGCTAAAATCTCACCTTCTCCAGGTGGTCCTTCTCAATTTTCTCTGTTGTTGATGGCATCCTCATTCTGATTACCTTCATTTATTATGTATATGGATTTATAGATACACACAATAGATCATTCTTTCATTTTCTCTCTCAATATAGATACAGATATAAATATATCTTCTATGTACTAGTTTTATATGTTGTCTCCTCCATTAAAATATATTTTCCTTGAAGGATATGGATATATATATATATGTGTGTGTGTGTGTGTGTGTGTGTGTGTGTGTGTGTGTGTGTGTGTACATATATATATATATATTTTTTTCTTTGTGTCTCCAGTGCAATGAGGTTTTCTTGATTTCAAACAAAAATGAATGAAAGAAAAGATAGTATAGTGGATAGATGGCTAGCCTTGGAGATGGAAAGACCTAGATTCAAGCCCTACCTTTGATACTAGCCGTATGACCATAAACAAGTTATTTAAACTCCTAGTTACTGTGGCAGCTCTTTAAGACTACAAGTTATAGAGGAGTCATAATTCTATATCAATGGAAGGAGTGTCTGCATTTAGATATCCCCATAGCATTTGAAATATAAGAAGATGTAGGAAGAAGGAGGAGGAGGAAAAAAGAGGAGGAGGAGGAAAAGACAAGGAAAAGGAGGAGGAGAAGGAAGAGGAGGGAAAATAATAATAACAATATCAATGATAGTAATAATAATGAGGAGGAGGAGAAAAAGAAGAAGAAGAAATAATTTTAGATTATTTCCTAAGAAAAGAAAATGTAGACTTCAAGGACACAAGGAGAATCAATATTCCAGGTCCAATGCACCATTAAAAATGAAGCACAAGGTTATTGAATGATCTCTATCAATGAAAGGAAACAAAGAAGAAGAGGCTCAAATTTTCTTTAGTTTAGTAGCATTTAAATACACATACACACATATAAATAACTTATTGACTAGCTAATATCAATCATCTGGTTACTATCTGTTAATAATTTCCTTCTTAGTTGATTTACAAACCAAAATTGAAAGTCCTAAATGAAGCTATAATTCTAATAGAAGTCATTGGCTTAATGGGCAATTGTTGGCATATCAAGTTTTCATGTAGAGTTTAAAAAAAATTCACTGTGTAAAATGGATATGACTTTGTATTGGAAATTAAAACGTCTGAATCTAAGTTGTATATATACTAGTTATGCTACCCTGAGCAAATTCTTGAAGCTCTCTGTGCTCTTATTTCCTTATCTAGAAAATAGGGACAATTATACTTACCAATATCACCTGATTTTGTGGCTGAAAAGAAAGTCAGAAACTAGCCTTTATCCATTATTTTAAAGAGAGAAACATTAAAGCATATGGTGGTGGTGGTGGGGATGATTTGTTCAAGAACACATAGCCTATAAGTGGAAAAGTTGAAATTTAAAAGTTAAATTTAAATCAATCTTTTGATTCATGAATATATCATAATTGGGAGGGAAATGAGTTGTGAAATTTAAAGTGATATATATGTGTAAGTTCCTTTCAAATATATATTGATTTTTTTCAATTTCACAAACAGAAAATTCCTTTGAGAAATACCTCATAATGGATATAAGTAGGCTACAGCACATAACATACAAAAAAGTACTAGATTGACAGGGGCAGCTAGATGGCACAGTGGATAAAACACTGGCACTGGATTGAGGATGACCTGAGTTCAAATCTGACCTCAGACACCTGACACTTACTAGCTGTGGGACCCTGGGCAAGTCACTTAACCCCAATTGCCTCACCAAAAACAAAAAAAAAACAAAAACAAACAAACAAAAAGAAGCTATGTTCACAATTCTATTCTTTTATTAGGGCCTTAGATAAAAATTATTCAAGATTACTTAAAAAATTTAAGAACAGAGATATCAACTTTGTTCAGCTAGTCTCTGATTATTTACTGCAATTGAATCATAAAACAGGGCGATGCATGCTCAACAAGATGTTTACCACTTTGATGGAGGTGATTCTACATTGGGTCTGAAATGAAGAAGGACTCCTTGTTGTGCTTGGGTTCTTCCAGATATTTCTGTTTGCAAATGAAAACATGCTGCTTACTTTATGAAACATCACTGAGCTCCCTGAAAGTTTTTCACCACAAATCTGAAGTGTTTTACCTGACCATTCATATTAGGAGGTGGGGGAGAGAGAATAACACAATATATTAAAAATACACATTTGATCAGTGATTTGTCTAGATGGATAGACTAGAATTTGTGTGGTACTATACATTTCTACCCTTGGTGTAGCATCAGATCACTCCATGACGTCAGTGTTGCCCATAGATGTGACACTCAATTCAAAACTTATAGCACCCTTCTATCTCTCTCAGCTGACTCATGCACCCGAATTGCTGCATATCAGCATCAAATATATTAGATACTCTTCCTTTTCTCTTAACTTCTCCACCCTACCCTGTATCAGAGGCCAACCACAGCCATGTCCACTTTGTTATGGACTCAGGGTTAGATAAAGGAGAAAGTGTGCATGTGTGTGTGTGATTTAAGAAAGTATGTTCACAATTGTATTCTTTTATTAGAGCCTTTAAGAAAAAAAAAATGTTTCTAGGTTTAAGTAACTTTTCTTATCCTATTAACCTAAAGCTAGGAAGCAGTGTATCATCTTTCCTGTGCTTATTTGTACAAATGATAGTATTTACGGATATTATTATATATTCTTTTGACTTCTGTTTTGGACACTAATTAAAGAAGGTGGATGGAAGCTATCTCTGTCTCTGTCTCTGTCTCTGTCTCTCTTCTACCCCTACCCTGACCCTTGAGGGTAACCAGGAAAGCACACTCCTCTAAAATAATACCCTTACGCTGAACATTGTCCTTCTAATTTATACAAAATTAGCCACCATGACATTATAAACTCCTAAAATTAACATTTACTAAATGATAAGGCAACAGCAGGAATAATGATAACATTTACTAGACAGAAGAAAAAGAAGGAATTGCTAACATCAGTCACTTTCTAGAAATCAAGATTTAAAAAAAACAACATCATAATCCATCCAGAAACATGACTAACTATGTATATAGTGTCTTTGAGGGGAAGGTGGGTACACACTTACAGAAACTTACCCACGAGTCATATAAGTGGGGCAGTCCAGGAGCTTAGGGCCACTCAAAACAGTACATTGCTGTTTTAATATTCTTGGTCCCTTTTAAAATAATCTTTATCACATAAAGTTGATTTTTTGCTCATCACTCCTTCTCTGCTCTTAAGTAGATGAAGACAAGGTCTTTTAGCTCACAGCCACCTATAACAGAGCACTAAAAAGGGTAATGCTTTTTTTTCTTTTTTTAGCAAACAGTCATGCGTTTGTGTGTACATTTGTGTGTGTATATATGTGTGTATGTGTGTGTGTTGCAATATTGAAATTATTCAGTACCAAGTACTTTTAAGCTAAAGAACTGCAAAGCTCCTTAGGTTGGCTTTCTGGGCAATATAGGTAAGCCCTGCCAACTTTTCAGTCAGCAGGCATCTTATTTCTGAAATCACTTCTTGCAAAGGAAAACTGTTTTTCCAAATAGCACAGCTCACAGCTCTATTTCTCCTTCATAAACCATAGAATTCAGCAGAAGGAAACAAGGCACCCTGAAAATGTTTCTCTTTTATTATTAGACTCTAGATAGTACCAGAACACAATAACATAGACAATTATATGCATAGCTGCAGTGGTGAGGCTTCTTCCCATTATTACAGTAGCTAAAGACCTCTGTCAGTTGACCTAGCCTTACTACAGTCAATCAGCAAGCAATGCCTCTCTTCCAATCATCAGACTCTCAGAAAACAGCTGAAGTCAGCTGTCATAGCTGGAAAAATCTTTTCTTGTTGCTTTTATGTCTTCTCTTCATAACTTCTTGTGTCTCCTCTTAAACTCAATTTATTCCACTATTTCATCTTCTATCTTTCTCTTCCTATAGCTTCTTCTTCCTATATCTTACATGGCTTCCTGTTTGATATCCATACCTCCTCCTATGCAGTTGTCTTTAATTTATAATGTGAAACTCATTAATTTCACTTTTCAATCAGTTAAGAACCCAATAATCCTTATATAATCTTCCCATGGTGTTTAGTAATTATTTGATTTAATATTTCTCAATGATAACCTTTAAAACTTTGAAGTTATCAACATGCAGATGAGCTGATGGACCACAATGCCCTGCAGCCATCATCATTTCTATCTTTGGCCTGCCTTCAAACAACTCCTTTCACTATATTAATCTGAGGGATAGTTCTCTATCTGGTCCCCCAAAAAATATGTCTATGGCTTTCCTCAATATTTTATCTGAAAAACGTTTTATTCACAAGTTTATTTTATCTAGATGCTTACACAAATCTTTTTCTTACCTTTTCTGCAACTAAACTCTTTACATACAAAATGAGTAATACTTTACATTCTTGTCCCAATGAACATATGCTGTTATTTGCAAATTAAAATCCAGGATAGTGCGGGTGGATTCCCTGGACTTAGAGGCAAATTACACGGTTTCTATACATAGCTTTTCCAATGGCTGGATTTAAATCACTTCTCAGTTTCCTCCTTTGTAAATGGGGACTATGATGGCTATGCGATTTTCCTGTGTGACTGCATGGGCAAAAATGAGATCATGCATATGGTGTATCTTGCCACAAACAAAATGTGGATAGAGTAATAGGCAGGTTCAAGTTATTGTTCTTTAAAAATTAAAAGAAAATACAAGTCTGTAATAAGATCAATTGTCATGATTAAATTATGTTGGATGCAAAAATGTAACCTAAAAGCCCCAGGAGATCTACAATCACTATTGGTTGGAGCAAAATAAGAAGGACTGGTATTTATCATTGCCAAATCTCTGACTCCAGAGACTGAAACTTGAAAACCTCCTCTCTGCAGGTAGATGGCAAGTTGCCTCATCCATTGGTTTGATAAAGCAGCTCAAAGTTACTAAGAGAGCTTCTTTTTAAAGTTTATTTTAATTTGATTTAATATGCTATTATGAAAGTGTCATCATTGCAGATAACAATAATTATAGTGGTTTGTTTAATTGCTTTAATATATTAGACAATTAATTTCCTTTTAGTGTTGAGAAAGATTAAACAGTTTCTTGTAAAAGTGCATGTGTCAGAAATTCAGCACTATGGTTTGTTTTCTAATATTGCTATGGGAAATTCACCTGGATAGACTGCATTTGAAATGAAGAAAAAATGCTAATGAAGTTAATTAACAAATGAATATGGATAATGGGATGAGGGAACAAGTCAAGGAAACTTATTGTTCTTTTTTTTATCCTTTCTTTTCATGAAAAAAAAAAAAGTCTGAGGCAAACAACATCCTTTTAGAAAGGTTTTGGGACTCACGTCTTCAGACTGCCCATACCAGCACAACATTACTGGAATTTCAATGCATTTTTATGGTGGTAAAAATCAGGAAGGACCTAGATATGAATGGGTATCATGTTATTGACAGAAAAAGAGGGAATTTAGGAAGTTATACCTATTTAATATGTTACTTCCTTTAAAATTAGGATCAGAAATAATTTTTTTAAAAACTGAAAAGATTATTAATTGAGTTGCACTGAGTCAAAAGCTATGGAAAAAGCATTACATATTTAATAACTTCCAGATGCTGCCAGAATGACTCTGCTTCATGCACAGATCTAGTCATGTATCTTTACTCAAAACCATTCAGTTGTTCCCTATATCACCTTTCAACTACTCTCTCTTAGAATTAACATTTCTATCCTATTTGGCAAAGTATTTTCTTCAGATCAACTACATAAGGAAGAAAGTATCTGTATTATATTATGAAGCCTATTTGTAGATGAAAAAAAAAATAAGGCTCAGATGAGGAAAGTGAATTTTCTTGTGATAGTTGATATCTGTATATTACTTTAAGGTGAATAAATTACTTCACATTTACATTCATTACCTCTTTTGATTTTCAAAATAATACTTTGAGGTAGCTAGTCCAAATCCATGCCTATTTTGCAAATAAGCAACTTAGAGCTCAGAAAACTGGGGATCTACTTTGTGGTGTTATGGGCCTAGCACCCCAGAAGTTTTCTGGGGAACATCAAAGAACCTCCTCCTTGAGAAACTAAACCAAAGGACAGACACACCCAAAGAGATAAATGGCATTGGATTGGGACTGAGCTAGCTCCAGGATGACCAGTCTTCATTCCAGTCTCCCCCACCCCTGGAGAGATAAGATTAGGTGTGGCTGCTGCCTTTGTAACAGGAGGAGGAGAGAGATGGCTTGAGAGATCCACAACCACCCCTCACCCAACTCCCCCAGCCACCACCAGTGGGGGATGGTCCTCTACCAATAAGAGAACTTTCCACAGTCAGATGATCACCCCATCAGTCCTCTATAAAAGTATCTGCCTGTCTCCTGCTCAAGGAGATAGGTATCTCAGAGCCATGCCTCTGTGCCATGCCTCCTCACCATGAGAAGAAGTCCAAGTATTTCTCTCTTGGTTTCCCTTCCCTAGCCCCTAAATAAACTATTATCTTATTCTATTGGATTTGTGTGCAAGAGGGTATAATTCTTTAAAGAGGAATTCCTAAGGAGCCCAACCCCTTTCCAAACCCCCCACCCCTATCTCTAACCCCCACCTATTTCCCCCATAACAGGACAATGCAAGCTTTTTGAGGGTAATGACTTTTGTTGTTGTTTCTTTTTTATATCTCCAGTGCCTAAGAGAGTGCAATATACACAGTAATTTCTAATAACCCTATGGGGTAGTCATGGTTAATTTATTTTTATACTCACAGAACTGAAGTCATTTTCCTATGGTCAGATAGTAAATGACAGAGGGGATAGGATTTGATCCCATATCTCTACTTCTTCTAAGTATAATTTACCTTTTTATTGTTATTATTATTATTACTACTAATAAGAATGATCATACTATTGATAGCTCGCACTTAAATAGTACTTTTAGGCTTGCAAAGTATTTAGTGAGTTATTTCATTTGATTCTCCTAACTTCCCTTTGAGGTAAGGGCTATTATTATCTCCATCTTACAGATGAAGAAATCGAGGCAGAGAGTAGTTGAATGACTCACAGAGGGTCACACAGCTAACTAATATCTTAAGTAGAATTTGAAGTCAGGTGTTCCTTACTCCAAATCTAGTGCTCTATTCACAGAGCCACCCAGCTGCCTGTTTGATTTTCTTTCTCCTCCAACCTTAATTAGGATGTTCTTAAATCTCCCTTCCCCAGCCCAGTGATGCTCCTTCATCCAGAGTCCCCTCACAATTTATCCTTTATACCCCTTTCACATATTTTTTCCTTCTAGGGGTACCTTGTATTACTTCTTTCACTGTCTTTTATACCACAGTTGCACTAAACAATTGATTCCCTGGAAAGAAAGCTAAATTTGGAATGAGGTCTTAAGTTTAAATCTTGTGTGTTACCATTTACTAGGTCTATGTTTTTGGCAAACCACACAAATTCAATGGATTTCAGTTTCTTAAACTGTAAAATGAGAGGACTGGAAATATGGTTGAGGAAGCCCTTTCATCTTGAAAGTTATCCTTTGTGAATCATTTGCTGTTCCCTGTGCAAACTCTGCTATCCAGCTTTCATATGTACAACTTTTCCTAGAATGTCTTTCTTTTACCAAGATAATTACTAACAACCTGTTGGTAAAATCCAAATCAACTTCAACCTCCTCTAGGAAATCTTCATTGATTTAGAAAGACTAAGTTTCCTAATCTATAAAATGAAAAATGATAGCAATTTACCTTAGCGGGTGGTTGTGAGGATTTAATGAGATAATATTTGCGATCCTTAAAGCACTATATAAATGTTTTGCTGTTTAGTTGCTTTTCAGTCTCATCTGACTCTTTGTTATGCTATTTGGGGTTTTCTTGGCAAAGATGCTGGAGTAGCTTGCTATTTCCTTCTCCAACACATTTTACAGATGGGGAAATTGAGGTAAACAAGGTTAAGTGACTTCCTGACTCTAGCCCCAGCACTTTATGCACTGTGCCACCTACCTGCTATTATTGGATACTAACTATAACTTTCTTTGGGATTTGAATAAGCATTTAGTAAGTGCCTACTATGTATCAGGTGGGGCTATCTCCAGTCGTCCTGATCTATATATTGCCACTGGACACAGATGGCTCCAGAGGACAGAGTGAGGCAAGTGACTTTGCACAGCCCTGCTTCACTTAAATACAATTCACTGCTAGTCATGACATCATCTAGCCAATGCCACTCTCCCCTTCAAGAACAAAGAACAAGCACAACAACAACAACCATGTATCAAGCATTCTACTAAAAGCTTTACAACTATCATCTCAATTTGATCCCATAGCAACCTAACAAGAGAGAGACTATTATCCCCATTTTATAGATAAGAAAACTGAGAATTTAAGTGACTTGCCCAGGGTCTCAGAGATAGTGTCTTAGTCCAGATTCATACATATCTTCCAGAATCTAGGTCTAGTTCTCTTTTCACTGTGTCACCTAGCTACCTAGTCACTAAGTGTACTTCTAATCTTGATTCAAATATAATACTTTATTCCCACTTCCCTCATGCACTTGCTATATACAGACATTACTATGGTCATTTCCATATTTCCTATATTTACCTACTAGACTATAAGGTCTAAGAGGGCATAGACTAATTATATAAAAATGTTGCAAGTCTGCTAGTACTTAGAAAAAGACTGGCAGTAGATAGTTAATAAATATCTGTTGAATTGATTTAATAATATGAATTAGAATTTAAGTGGTGAATAATGAGAAAAGTAAGAATTTTACACTTGAGAATATTCATAGCATTTCCCTAGATTTTAATCTAAATGCCCTCTGTGGTGAAACTTAGATCTCCCTAAGCTGTAATTAGCTTTCCAGGTCCCTGAGCCTGGGGCCTCGAATATATTAAGTGGTCACACTGTTTGTTGAATTTGAATTTGAATCTGATCTGTCACAACTAAGAACTAATTGGGCATTCTACAAAAAGCAGATCTCACACTACTCTTTACTTGGAGCTGAGGTCAACATAATAATAGGTCACACTGTTACCAAGTTTTAAGGCTTATTAAAGGGGTTTGTTCACCATGACCCTCTCTGGCAGATGTAGTTTAAATTTTTTTATCCCCTTGAGGAAACTGAGGCTCAGTGAGGGTTTGGGCAAAAACTTATCAGATCCTTAAATTGAGATTTGGGAAAGCTCATTGGTTTATTCAATCACTTAGCAACAAATTTTCTTTAAAAGGATACCTTTTGTAGTAGGTTTTTGGCCATAACAAAGGAATAAAATAAACTAATACAAACACACATACCCCGAAAACTAAAAAAAAAAAAAAATCAACATCAATGTCAACAAATACAAATATATATCTGAAGCCAATTTTATTGGGATGAAATTTGGGGCTGAAGTTGACTGATCCTTGATTGCAAATGAGCTGGAATATATCTGCTAGTCAAAGAACCCTAGTTCTAGTTTAGGGTATATTTCTTCAGTTTTCCAGAAAGTCTCTAACTTTAACCCCACTATTGATTCCTGGGTGATTAATTACTAAAAATAGGGATTCAGGTACTAAGAGTTTATGGAAATTCAGAGGTGTCTCTTTGTTCTTCCTTTCTGTATAAGAAAGAGTCTCATTTTATTGCATGGACTATGAAGTACCTATCAGCTTTTCCTACTTCCAAGATCTATATTAAATGAGGTTTATAGGTGTAGAGGCTAAACTTAATAGGAATTAAGCCTGAATCTATGAAATTCCTTTCTGTCAAGGTCCAGAATGGGATGTGGGAACCCAGCTTGAAATGACTATAAGTATAAACTTATTATGTTTATCAAACCCAGACATAGCCAGAAACCTGATAAGTCTTATGAATTCAATGTCATTGATATACAAGGAATCAGTGAAACTTTTTTTTAATGGAATGAAAAGCGCTGTGTGTAAATGTACACATGTCTGCATGTACATGTATATGGATGTGTTTCCCTGTTCCAATATGAGGTTTTTCAGACCATAATTATACTTATAATTCCACACACAACTGTACATATGTACATATATGCACATGTGTATGTATGACTGTATGTATACAAAGGGGAATATAATAAATCCATTTGTGCATTACTTAGGAGGGAATCAGGTACTTTACATTAGCTAAGAGCAAAATACATTTCTAAACAAGAGCATTAATCAGTCAATTTCAATAAACTTTGGATTTAGAGTAGATGAACAGAACGTAAAGGAACATCTCTTTAATAAGAAAATATAGGCACAATTATGTTTTTGTTGTGATTTTTTTTCTTGCTTTTGGGGGAGGGACAAAAGGTGTTCAATAAAAAGCAAATTCTATTTTTTTTTTACCTATGATGTAGATCTACATATTTTCAAGTGTGGAAACTCTCTTATACTGTTAGATAGTAGCCTGGGGGCATTGAGAGGTTAAATGATTTGCCTTACTGCTGGTATACATCAAAGGCAGGAATTCAATCCAAGTCTCCATACCTTCAGATTGGCCCCCTCTCCACTACATCTGCAGCAACCTCCTCACTTTCCATTTTCCCCTTTCCCCTTCAACTCCCTCCACCTTTCTACACACAAAGCAGTAGCATCATTGGAGGGTAAGAATTTGGATCATGAAAGTGAGTATGTTGAACGATATCCCAATCCGGTTTTCACTGAGGAAAGTGATCTCATATTTCTAAAATAAAATTAGTCAAACCCTTTTACTTATTATCTTAGAAAGGCGGAGAGAACATGAATATCTGGCATTCAATTAGAGATCTCAGGCTTGCAAAGCATTCTACATGTGTTATTTTGCCAGTTATACTAACTTTTGTTTTGCCACTGGATTTACATGAATGAAAGAGACAGTGAGGCTGATGACTTTGTGTAACTCTGCCTCACTTAAATGTCATTCACGCACAAGTCCTTGGTCTTCTTTGAAAACAAAAGATGAACAAATAAATACATTATACCATTTTTACCTCATAATAATCCTGTGATTTATGTTTTATTATTATCCCAGTTTTACAGGTGGAACTGAGCATGAGAAAAGCTCAGTGAGTTACCTAGGGTCATAGAACTAGAAAGGGCCTGAGGCAAGATTCAATCTCACGTCTTCCATATTCAAATCCAGGGCTGTAGCCACTGCTCCCTATTTTTCTTTGGCAATAATAACCCTTCCTTTGCCAATAATAACCCTTAGCTGATTTTCTTAGAGTGGAGGAAGGATATTGTTAACCATTCCCTTAAACTGATATTTTTTTCTTAATTTTTTAAGCTGATTATTTTAACCTAAAATATAATGTAAAAAAGAAAAATAAAAGAAACCCCACATTTACTACTCACTTTCTCCCCCTTATACACTAGAAAGTCTTAATGACAGAAAGTGAGTTATTTTAAAATCATATCTGCAAGAATGCATTTGTTTTTGTGCCCTTGAATGAAATTTGTATCTCTCTCCAGTGTTGTCTAATCTCCAAACTGAAAAGAAACTTATTGCCACACTCACAGAGCTCATGTTCTGATAGGGGGAGACAACATACATAGGACATTTCAGCTACAAGTTCAATAGAAAGGCCCAGTGATCATTGGAGTGAATCTTTAATCTCAATGGCAATGATGTCATCTATAATGCCATTAATAAAACCATATTTGTTTCTGTTGTTGATCCCTTACCATAGTTCTACACAGTGAATATGAAATAACTAATATGATGAGACACAATAGGGACAAATACAAAGCCTTACACTGGGTTCAAAAAAATCAATTTCAAAATTGTAAGATGGTAGGAGACATGTTAAGTGAAAGTTTATCTGAAAAAAAAATCATTTTAAGGTTAATTGTTTTAATAGGCTACAGACACAAAATAAGTCAACAATGTGACATGGCATCCCAAGTGGCTAATATGGTCTTAAAAGAGGCATAATCAAGGGCAGCTAGGTGGCACAGTGGGTAACACACAGGCCCTGGATTCAGGAGGACCTGAGTTAAAATCCAGCCTCAAACATTTAACACTTACTAGCTGTATGACCCTGGGCAAATCACTTAACCCTCAGTGTCCCACCAAAAAAAAAAAAAAAAAGAGGTATAGTCTCCAGAAATAAAATGGTAATAACCCATCTTTACTATGCTCTGGTCACATTATATCTGAGGCATTGTGATCAATGCTAGGCTCCACCATTTAAGTAGGCTGCAGCCAGAGAAGACAATGAAGATGTCAAAGGACCTTGTTCACTTTCTTATGAGGATCAGCTGAAGGAACTAGTCATGTTTATCTTGGAAAAAAGAAGACTCAGGGGCAGCTAGGTGGTGCAGTGGATAAAACACCAGCCCTGGATTCAGGAGGACCTGAGAGTGGAGGAAGGGTATTGTCAACCATTCCCTTAGGTCTCAGACACTTGACACTTAATAGCTGTGTAACGCTGGGCAAGTCACTTAACCCTCATTGCCTTGAAACAAACAAAAACAAAAAACAAACAAAAAAAGAACACTCATATGCATATGTATGTTTGCATAATAATAAATGAATTCCCCCCAAAATTGTTTCCTCTATAATCCTATATATTTTATTTTAATTTTAAAACATAATTTTGAGAAGGGGTGCACAGTCTTTCCCAGATAGGCAAAGGGGGTCCATGATTCAAATAATGTTAGGAAGACCTTCTCTGGTTAGTAAATAATTTTTAGATCAGTTCTCCTCATAACTGATTGAGGGAACTTCTTTTTTATCCATATCTTTAGCATCAATTTCTAGAAACAAAAGCATTGTTGAAAGTGAAATGTATTATTGGATAGCCCACCCTAACTTAGGAACAGAATGTTAATTTCTGATATTGAGATCTATTTTTCATCATTTCTTGAAATTGTTTTACTAATACCATTTATGATTCAGATACTGACCCATATTTTCTCACTTTCTCATAATATTTCCAAATCTGCATGACACACAAATAATGTTACTGTTGCTTTATATTGTTATTTTACGTGATAGATTTAGGATGTCCAAAATCACTTTATTAACCTTCCCATCATAGGAAATCCTTTTTGAAATAGTCTTTCCTTTTTCCTCTTGGAGGCTATTATAATTACTTTGTAACCAGTCTTCCTTCTTCCATTATATTTACTTTTTTATCTACCCTCCATACGGCCACCTTCATACATGTCATAATATGGAAGTGACATCTTCTTAATTATCTCTCCAAAAAAATCATCCCATGGCATTCTGTAGCCTAAACTCTTCATTTTAGCATTCAGGACCCTCTGAAATCTTAACTCTAGTCTATATTCCCAGCATTATCTTGCAGCATTTTCCTTCACTTAAAAATATTTTCTGGTCAAAGTGGACTATGCTGTTCAGTTGTCTCTGATCTGCTGAGGTTTCTGTATTCCTTTAAGGCCCCAAATCATGGAGCACTGACTTTAAAAAGCTAGTTTAGTACTTCTTCCTGCCCCTAGCTAAAGGAGGCAGCTGGTAGCATACTAGATACTTTGCTGGCCTGGAGTCAGGAAGACCTGAAGTTGAATCTGGCATCAGATACTAGTTGAGTTACCTTGATCAACTCACTTAACCTTTCATTGCTCAGTTTCTTCAATTGTAAAATGATGTTAAAATAGGATAAAAAAATACAAATAAAAATTACAAAGTTGTTGTGAGAATCAAATGAAATAATCTTTGTTTAAAAAAAAAAACAGCAACAACACTAAGCACAGTGCCTGGAAAATAGAAGGCACTATATAAATGTTCATTCCTTTCCCTTCCCTACTTGAAAGTAATCTCCCCATATACAAATTTTTCAGGAAAAAAAAATTCTGTAATTTTTTACTCATACTTTCTCTTGCATAACAAGTTATTTCTGTATATATTTTCCTCTCTTTCCATTAAAATGGAAATCTTTGATAACCAAGTCTGTGTTGTACATTATCTATCCTTGGATTCTGAACACCTAGTAGAGTCTCTTGAATATAGTAGGAACTTAATAAGTGTTTGTTGAATTGGATTGAGAAACAACAGGAAGGAGTAAAATATTGGATATGAAGCCAGAAGACATGCATGAATTTATCAAGTTCCAATGCTGCCAGCTTTCACCTTCTATAGCAAGCCTTCCCCAACCTTTCTTAATTACAATATCCAATATTCCCTAAACATTTATTAATTGCCTACTATGTTTTAAGCACTGTGTTAAGTGCTTGGAATGCAATGAATAAAACACAAAATAGGCCCAGTCCTCAAGAAGCCTATAATGGGGGAGATACAACACATAAAAGGATACAGGAAAGGTGAGGCGGACACCAGAAGGTATCTAGCTCAGGGGCATCTTATTTGGTGTAGTTACAAACAGGCAGAAAATGCAGAATGGAGTGAATCTAAAAGTCCAGTTTCTTCCCTCTATAAAAGAAGGTGTTGGGAAGAGTTTGATACTCTGCACACCAATGTCTCAGAGGGGAGAAAAGCCTGAGTGAAGTAGTGTCAGTCCTGGCTTGAGTTAGCAGCATGGTAATGAGATTAGAGGTAATGAGCTTACCCCAGGATGGACATCTTGTTTTATGGAGTTGAAAACAGACAGAGTAGCAGATGGAGGGTAGAGTAACATTTCAGTTCCTTCCTTCTGTTAATCATTTGCTACTTATCCTGTATACAGTTTGCTTTGTATATTTTTGTTTGCATGTTATCTTATCCATTAGATAATAAACTTCTTGAGGGCAGAGACTGTCTTTTGACTCTTTTTTTGTATCTCCAGGACTTAGCATAGTGTCTGGCACATGGTAAACACATAATAAATTTTGATTGATTAATTGATAAACAGCTATATGATCTTGATCTTATTCTCTCTGGGTCTCAGTTTGCTTATGTATAAAATAAAGGTATTGAACTATATGGCTTTTAAAGTCCATTCCAGTTCTATCATTCTTTTATTTAATCTGGCCTAGATAGAAAAGGTCAGAAGAAATCTTGGCTGCTGGAACACTAGTGGATACTGCATATGATAGCATCTATAAATGATAGACAGCTAGCAATCTACAGAGCCAGAAAGGATCTCAGAGTTCTTTAAATCCAGCTAGGTGGCACAGTGTATAAAGTATTAGCCTTGAAGTCAGAAAGATTCATTTTCCTGAGTTTAAATCTAGCTTCAGACACTTAGTAGCTATGTGACCCTGGGCAAGTCACTCAATCCTGTCTGGCCCAGTTTCCTCATCCGCATAGTGAATGACGGAAATGACAAACCACTCCAGTATTTTTGCCAAGAAATCTCCAAATGGAGTCACGGAAGTTCAGACATGACTGAAGCAACTGAACCTTTTATAGATAAAGGAATTGAGGCCATGGACTTTATATGACTTCCTCAGGGTCAAAAAGGCAGTAAGTAGGCAGAGTCAGGAATTGGACTTCATTATGTCTCCTGACATGAGTTCAAATTCTAGCCTTGCTACTTCTAATTATAAGCAAGTTATTCCTTTCTTCTGAGCCTTAGCTTCCTCATAAGTAAAACGACATCAATATTTATACTGCCACGTACAGGGTTGCCTGGAGGAAAGCATTTGGTGAAAGGGAACATGCTATATATGAGTGAGAGCTTACCTTCAGGGTTGGGATGAACAGTGATGAAGCAGTACAAAGGCACCTCCGAGTACTTCTCTAGAGCAGACACTGTATTTTACAGCAGCCTCTCTTACTCATCACCTCTGTGGCTTCATTAAAAATTGAACACAACAGATTGTCTTACATCGCTCATAGGTTTGCATTTATAGGACTAATTTATTTTTTAAATCGGATTTCAACAACTCATAATATTCTGTCAGTATTTACCTTTCACCAATACGTGGATGGGCAGATGGCTGTCCAGATCATAATGCAGATGGAGGTAGTGATGATGTATGGATGAGAATATATAAATCTCTTTACATTCATATATATTCTAAGTACTTAATATTAGCAGCTGTGGGTGAAATATCATCATTTTTATTGTCAACAGCTCCACACCAAGGTAGTAGGTTGGCGTATAATCAGTTCAAACCACAATGCTAGTCATTTATCCTGAATAATGTATTTGTTTACTTACATTGATGTGCCACATATATCTTGGTTACATGTCACAATGAATATAAAACTCACTGTGGCCGAAGTGTAGAATAAAGAAAAGCAGGGTCCAGGAGTCTCCCTGCCTCTGTAGCCACAGGCTTCAATGAGGAACAAATCCCTTTAATTACTATTCAGTAATTCCGAAGGGCACTGACCACATGGGTATTCCAGTCACAGAGGATTTAAGGTAACAACACAGGGAATTCAAGTTGTACCATCGGGTAAGCAAGAAGCAATACAATTCATGACTTAATTACTGGGAAATTAATGGAAAGAGTGTATCAAAATGTGATTTTAAAATGGAGGTATAGAAACTACTCCAGACATTAAAAGACAAATGATTGTAATATTTTAGATGTGAATTCCATTGCTACAATGTGCCATCTTAATGCAATTATGAAACCCTTCTTTTGACACCATCATATTTGAATTTATATTAGCCTGTGCGTATGTGTGCATGGGGGATGGGCATGGGAAGTTGAGCATATCCTTGAAAGCTTTATGTAGTTTTAAGATCATGCCCTCTAAATGATACACTGTACAAATAGACACACATGGGTCATATTTCACTGACCTTTTGCATTCTGTTGATCTGTTGATAAGATTTAAATTGAGACTTCACTGAACACATATATTTATATTTATCATGAATGGGTTGTTAAATGGTGGAAGTTAAGAGCAAGCAAATTTTAACACAGAACTGGACATTTTCTGAGATTCATTTAATTTTAATATATTAAATTTTTATAGAAAGTAATAGTATGGGGGTAGCTAGGTGGCGCAGTGGGTAAAGCACCAGACCTGGATTCAGGAGTAGCTGAGTTCAAATCCATCCTCAGACACTTGACACTTATTAGCTGTATGACCCTGGGCAAGTCACTTAATGTTCATTGCTCTGCCTCCCCCCCACAAAAATAAAAAATTAACAGGGGGAACCTAGCTGGCAGAGTGGATAAAGCACCAGCCCTGGATTCAGAAGAATGTGAGTTCAAATCCAGCCTCAGACACTTGACACTTACTGGCTGTGTGACCTTGGGCAATTCACTTAACCCTCATTGCCCCCAAAAGAAAAAAAAAAAACAGTATGACTCAGATAGCCTATATTAATGTGTAATGTAAAAGAGACAGAGACAGAGACAGAGAGAAAGTCTGATAAAGTCCTGAACTAGCATGGCCCTTATTTAAGGTAAATCCTCTTAAGAAGATTTAAGGCTATTTTAAATATACAAATCTAAAACACCTAGAATTGTTTTGGTGGATTGTAAATTCAATATGGCAGAAGTATCATGGCAGACAAAAAGGTTAATGTATTGAGTGTTATTAAGACAGGCTTAGTATCCAGAATGACTAAAGTTATTAGTTTTAGTGTCTCAACCCTTGGCCCAACCCCATCTATATAGTTCTGAGCACTGAACACTATCGAAGGATGGTGGCCCAAGATGGTTGGTTGAAAGAACTGTGGTTATTTAGCCTGATGAAGACATGGTTGGGGAAAGGCATCCAGTCTGACAGCTGACTTCCAGCATTTCAAGGACTAAGCAGAAAAGTGATTGGATTTTCTGTGCTTGGTTTCAGAGGGCAGAACTAGGAACAATGGGTAGAAGTCACAGATTCTCTTAATGTAAAGGAAGTATTTTAACAATTCAAGCTCTCGATGGGGGTGATAATTTCCTCATTTCTGGCCCTTGTATGACTTTTTGGAAGTGCTGTCATAGAGAAGATCTTTATTCATATATAGGTTGGACTATATATTCTTTGGGTGTCTATTTCTTGATCAAATTAATAAGTGACTCTTGATTACCTCCCCTCAAAAAAAACCAAAACACATATCCACATATTAGCAAGCTCTTGCAGGAAGAGGAAATTTTCTCTCTCTCTCTCTCTCTCTCTCTCTCTCTCTCTCTCTCTCTCTTTCTCTTTCTCTGTCTCTTTCTTTTTGAGAACAAAAGCTAGTAAAATTCCAGTACTTGCTGCAACCAAAACTATTTAGATGATGTGCAGTTAGGAAATATTGACATGTAAATAAAAAAATGTTTTTATTAGGAGATACATCCCCAAGGACATCCTCATTAATGATTCTACTCTATTAAATATTTTTTTCCAAATTCAAACTCTCTATTGCTTTTTCTTTTAATTTCACCATATACTGACAAATGTTAGAACTTAGAGCTAAAAGTGACTTCTGTGGCACTCTAGTTCAGCCTCTTTATTTTATAGATGAAAAAACGCAGCCCAGAGAAGTTAACCAATTTATCCAAGGTCACACAGTTAACAGAGCAATATTAAAGAGGGAATTCAAATTTAGATCCTCTGACTCAAGATCCAGCACTCTTTTACACTGCATCAATCCCTAATGATCTAAAAATGAACAGAATCTCTTGGGGGATAATGTCTCCAAAAGATAATAATAACTTACATTTATTCAGCTATTTTTGATTCACAAAATACTTTCTTTTCAACAACTCCTTGAAGTACACTGTGCAAGTATTAGGTCTGTTTTAAAAAAGAGGAAACAGGGGCTGCAACACTAGTCCCATATTACAAAACTGGCAAGTATCAACGGTGAGATTCAAACCCAAGGTTTGATTGCAATATGAGCAATCTCTCCCCTCTCCTTTCATCAGCAGATGGGCTTTAAATCATTAACCCATTTCATGTTTCCTCATATTCTTCCTATTTGGGGGAGGGGAAAGGGGATTTTTTTCTTGTTTTCCTGTGTCTTGTCTTTCATTTATTCAGTTCACATTTTCCTGTTTTATAAACTTCCACTGTTCCCTTCATCCACTATTCAATTATAAATTCACATATTTTGCATTCCCCTGTTGACTGTAATTTAGTGCTCATAGCTTCCATCCTTCTGCTTGTGGAAGCCTCAAGAATTATTTATCAAGCCCCACCAGTATATTCAAATCTGTCAAATTCTTTTTTTTCCCCTCCAAGACTGAAAAAGCTTGGCTATTTAACTCATGGAATCCAATTAGAACCACATTTAGACAATGAAGAGTTGGGACTGTTTGATTACCTTTAATTAAGTGAAAGGGATAAATTGCTGGACAATTTCTGGGGTGAGGTGTGTGATAGAGGGATGATGGGCAACTGGGAGGGCTGAAATCCCACAGCCTTCAAGTCTTAAGATTTCTCTTCATTGAAGAAGAGGACTGATACTTTTTGTGTGTTAGAGAGAAAGAGAGAGAGAGAGAGGGAGAGGACATATACATATATGTATATGTACATTTGTATGTTTTTTTTTAGTTCATCCAGAGTAGATTTCCCCAAGCTTGGTTTCCAAGCCTGTTTGTCCCCATCTCTTGAGTTGAGAAAATTAATATTTTTAATGAATTCTCATCAAGTTTCTAATTATAATATCTTTATGTTTAATATTTGTCTTTCAGATGAAAGACAAACATTTGGGGGGCAGTCACAAAGGACATGAATAATTTCTTTAGAAGCTTATCTAATTAATTACACTGCTCAGTAATGTCTTTAAAATGTGAACTGCCCGTCATTTTATTAATTTAGATAAAAGTAAATCTTTAGTGTTTAAATATGACACTTGTGCTGAGAATCCTGATAAGACACTGTATTCATTGTTTGTGTGTTTATCCAGTGGAGATAAAGGGAAGGAAGATTGCTCGGAATGTTTTGGGCTGATGATTTCTGTCTCAGCTCTTTCTGTACCATCAAGTGCTAGTTCTGAAGGCCATTTATTGGCACATGAACAGATAGAATGTTCATAGGGGAATATCAGTTCATTCTTACAGCCAAAGAATGCTTGAGTTTGGGGGGCAGGTGGGGGGAAAAAGGAACAAAAAAAAGATGATCTTGTGCATTCCATGATGTACAGACATCAGATGAGTTATTCTAATCTGCTTGTATCTCTTTGCTTAATCCAAGAATGAAGTCAAAGGACCTCAGTTCTCTTCCTGACAAACACATTATTAGCTGAGTAACACTGTAAATGCCATTTCTTTTCTCTGAAGCTGGATCTTCATATTAATTAAATTTAGTATTACATGACACTTAAAGTACCAAATTGTTTAACCATTTTAGGATAAAGACAATTTGGATACATGGAAAAGAGGAAGGTCCTGCTGCTAGAAAACAACATAAATACAACATGTAAGAAATAAGGCACTCGAAGGTGATAGTGTCAGGAAATAAGCTGCCACTAGACTAATGGGACCAAGGGCTACATTAAGAGGACAATAGCTCCAAGGAGCAGAGAGCTAATAGCCCCATTGTGCTTTGCCCTTGTCAGACCTCATCTGTACTATTGTGTTCAGTTCTGAGAAAACTTTTAGAATGGAATTGATAAGCTAAAGAGTCTCCAGAGGACATGAAGGCAACCAGGAGAGTAAAGGGCCTTGATTTCATACCATGTTATGGATCAGTTGGAGGAAATTGAAATATTTAGCCAAGACAAAAGAACAATCTATAGAGTTAGGAGCAAAGGCATGGTAGCTGTCATCAAGTATTTGAAGGCCTGTTATGTGGAGGAAGGATAAAAGTTTCTCTCCCCTCCCCTACTCACCCCAGAGTGCACATCCTAAAGCAGTGCTCCAGATTGCAAAAAAGCAAAGTTAAGGTAAATGTGGAGACAGACATGAGACCATCTTACAAATGTGCATTGTGCAAAAGTAAAATGGGCTAACTCAAAAGATGGTGGATCTCTCTCCTTGGAAATCTTAAACCAGAAACCAAATGACCCCTTTTGGGATATGTTATAGTTTGGACTCCTTTGTATATAGGTCAAAGTAGATGACCTTTCATATTCCTCTCAGATCTCAAATTATGTGATTCTATGACTTGGTTATTTTATCTACTAAATATCTAAAGAAAGTACTAAAAACATACTATTTTTATGTATCACGGAGATTTCAGAAACCATTTCCCTACTTCTGTGGGTTTACTATTATTACCCATTCTGTAGGTATGTTTTCCACATGGCAAGAACTATGAATGAAAATCATAGCAAGATTAAATTTTGCTTTTTTATTGACTATACATCCTTATAGTCCCAGAGTACAAAATACAGTAGATTAGAATGAAGAATACAGAACACCCAGTAGTGAATAATTATGCAGAGGATACCAATTAAGTAAACTCCATTCTAAAAGGAATAGGTATAACAGAAACAAGTCACATTTTTTTAGTTTTATACCCTCAATTTCTTTTGTTTATTTTTCAATTAACAAAAATTTCTTTCCTTCCCAAATAATTCATATAAGGAAAGTTTTAAAAATGCTTGTAATCAAACAAAACACCACCACTCTGTGAACTAGACAGGATAAATAATTTTCTTTTTTTTAGAGCAGAGGACAATGCTATCTAGACAAAGTAGCTTTCTCAAGGTTTCAGAAAAAGTAAAAAAAAAACCAAGCTGAGACCCCAAACTAGGTCCCATTACTCCAACCAAAAGGTTTGATCATACATTCATTGAAGATGTAACCAAGAGCAGAAAGGTTGAAACCTAGGTACCCAAACAATGTTTGTGTGTTAGCTTATTTGATTCAGATTCATGAGTCTTATTGTCATGTGGAGAACAAAAACAACAGCAATGACAAAAACAAACAAACTTTGGAAGAATGAAAAATCTCAAGAAACTTTGGAATCTTCCTGGCTTAAATAGGTTTGGATGCAAGTCAATTCAATTCAATAAATGTTTATTAAATACCTACTGTGTACCAGGCACTGTGAGAAGATGAAGTTCATTAATGTAACTGCTTCTGGTGGAATAATCAATAAATAATATATATATATATGTGTATATATATATATTAGGAAAAATAATTATTTAGGGCAAGAGATAGAATGATAAAAAAAGGTTAGTATGTTGGTCAGTTAACAAGCATTTTTCAATTGTTCCTGGCACTGGGCTAAACTCTGAGGATACAGAAAAAAGCAACATAGTGACTACCCTCAAGAGCTTACATTCTAATGAGGGAGACAATGACTGCGCATGCAGAAGTGTATACTGTAATCTGCCAGGGGTAGACTCTAGCAGTGGGGAGTTTAAGGGGAGGTGGAAAGGCCTCCTGCAAAAAGTGGGCTCAGACATACAAGGTGAAAGAGAAAATCAGTTAATTCAGAATTTGGGTTAAATTGGAAATGAACCAAACAGCAGAGAAATGTCTGATTCACATTCCTATTGTTTTCTTTGGAGACCAATACCTTCATACTTGAACTTATCTTTCTTCTATAGTACTACAATGCAATACATAATAAAGCTTAGTTTGTTTTTTTGTTTTGTTTTGTTTTGTTCTGGTTTTCCCCTCTTGCTGCTATCTTTCTTAGGTCATAGAATCAGAGTATAGTAATAGGTAAAAGGTCCTCTAGCTGACTATAACAATAATAGCTACTATTTATATAGGGTCTGAAGATATGCAAAGCACTTTACAAAAATCTGATTTTATTCTCATAATAACAACTATGAGGTGGGGTCTATTATTATTTACATTTCACAAATGAAGAAACTGAGGGAAAGACAGCTTCCAAATAGGCTTTCCTAGTGTTCTTCACCCATGGTACTCCATGCCACAGGGCCTTTCATGACTTCGTTCTGGCTATCCCCAATGCCAGGAATGTACTCTCATCATATCCCTAGATTACCTCAAGGCTTAGCTCAAGTGCCACCTCCTAATCTTCAGGTGTTAGTGCTTTCTGTCTAAACTTATTTTATATCATTTTTATATAGCTATACATGTGCATATGTACATCTCTGATTGGAGTTGTCTTGAAGGCAGGGAAGGCTTCACTTTTGTCTGTTGACTCTAGACATAAAGTCTAGAACAAACTAGTTGCTTATTAAATGCTTATTGATTGATTAATAGGCATGCTTAAATGATAAAAGTACTAGTTGTCCCATTAAGTTGAAAACATGTAGTCATAGAATCTTAAACCTGGGCAACCTAACCCAACTTCTCACTCTAATGTATGAATAGATACTTGTGATATCCAGCTTCCATTCAAATTTATGTTGAACGGGAGCTGACTATGTTATAATGCAATCCATTCCATTTGGGGGAAGCTCTCATTTTATCTTGAGGACCTTTATCATTTCATATCATTTTGCAGCCATTTCTTCTTCCCATCCATACAACTTAGCCAACTCATTAACAATATGTTTAAATGTTATGAACTAATTACCAGGTATGTAGAAAGGGGAGTGGTCCCCCTTGAAACTTTATTGCCTTCATGGCTATATCTTAAAGGAGAGAAGGTATAGTGAGAAGAGCAATAAATTATATGTTAATAAATCTTTAGTCTTTGTTCTGGGACCAACTTCAGTTCTACTATCAGTAAAGTGAGAGGTTTAGGGTTCATATAAGGTGTGAATGAAAATATGGCTAGGGTAGCTAGCCAGATTGGATATGAAACATAGTCTGGTCTCTTGGTCTGTGACCTGCTACATATGGTAGACCAGTTGAGTTTGTGCTTATTCACCAATCAAGACATTTCAGTCCAGATTGGGAGATCTGAACCTGAAATGCCTAAATCCACTTGGGAATGATTAGGGGATTATAAAAATAATCCAGTCATAACACCTAAAAAAGTTCTACACTAGGGTGGTAGCAACAGAAATGGAAAGTATATTATGATTGACTCTATGATAATAAAAATAGATAGCATTTTATATATCATTTTAAAATGAACAAAACACATTATAACTATCACATCAGTTGATTCTGTGGGGTATAATTGTCCCCACCTAAGTGTCTGAAGCACTGTGTGAACTCAGATGTTCTTAACCTTCTCCAGTGTTTTATCTACTGTACCTTTAAAAAAATTATAATTAGGAATAAGGTGTTCAGACTATAACAAGCCAAAGGAGTAGTTTGATCTTGGCGAAAATCATTGTGCAACTAATAAAAATAAGACAGGTTAAGAGGCTAAACCATTTTAGTGCTTTCAGTTTGGAGTATATCAAGTTTCAATATTTAACACCTTCATGATGCCTTTCCTGATCTCTCCCCATAGACATATTTTTTTTATTCCTCTGATATCTTGAAATAAATTTCTTCCTCTCTTAGGCACTTATCATGCTTTATTTTCTAATATAGTTATTTGAGTTCCAGGCATCACTCTGGCTGGACTAGGAGCCCCTTGATATCAGAGATCATGTCTTATTAATCTTTATATGACCTTCAGCAACATAGTACAGTTTTTATGCATCTGGTAAGGACTTGTCAAATACATATAGATTGAGTAAATGTTGAATATATTGGCAGGGAAAGGAGATATGTTGTAGGGAGTTAAAGATAGATTTCAGGGGACTAAAAAAGGTTTGTAGGCTGATAACAGGCATTCTTTAAAATGCACTAATTAATTTATTTTTCAAAAGACATATGAAGGGGCAGCTAGTGGTACAGTTGTTAGGACATCAGCTCTGGAGGCAGGAAGACCTGATTTCAAATTCTGTCTCTGACACTTACTGGCTATGTGACCCCAAGCAATTCACTTACCCCTGATTGCTTAAAAAAAAAAAAACAAAAAAAAACTATATGTGGTATAATAATTATGGCAACAAACTCAATAATTTTGAAATTGAAGGGAGAAGCAGAGTAAGAAAAGAATATAAGGTGCCAAGAGGCTCAAGTAAAGAAACATTTAAGCTAAGAATGGACTCTACATGGGGCGGCTAGGTGACACAGTGGATAAAGCACTGGCCTTGGATTCAGAAGTACCTGAGTTCAAATCTGGCCTCAGACACTTGACACTTACTAGCTATGTGACCCTGGGAAAGTCACTTAACCCCCATTGCCCCACAAAAAAAAAAAAAAAAGAATGGACTCTACTAATTTGAAGGACATATTTATCAGAAAAGGTGATATTGAAGATAACTTTAAAAATAAGGTCTAAATGGAAATGTGTAGCAATGACATGAAAACCTCAGGTTGAAACATTAAAAGTGGGGCAGCTAGGTGATGCAATGGATGGAGCACCAGCCCTGGATTCAGGAGGCCCTGAGTTCAAATCATGCCTCAGACACTTGACACTTAGTAGCTGTGTGATCCTTGGCAAGTCACTTAACACTAATTGCCTCACACAAAAGAAAGAAACATTAAAAGTAAAGTCTTAGTGTATGATGAATTTAGAAAGAAGAATAAGAGGAGGGTTTTAGAAAGATAGATACGTGAAAATGGGAAGGAGAAAAAAATGAGGTAAGATACTCAGCAAAGTAATTAGGGAAGCAGTATTTGGATGTAGGGAGTGGTAATGTTTTAGATTGATAGATATAGAGATATAGATATAAATATAGATATGTATATATGTATACACACACACACATATATATATATATACACATACATACATGGTTTTTGTAATGAGCTAGATTCTATCAACATCATACAGATCAGAATTGTGAAATACATTCCCAAACCAAATATTTCTTCTCACTTTGTTTCCTTATTAATATTCAGTGTTATGAAAATAGAAAGGCAAATAAACAATCAGTCCTCTCCAAAGTATTATGTATAATTTACAAAAGATCACAATATCATTACGCTGTGTTGTGGGATCATAATATATCCTAATATTGACCAATTTATCAATCATCTTAGAAATAGAATTGAAAGAAAATAAGCAAAAATGTATTTTCTATGAAGAGATATGTATAGAGGTCTCAGCTATTCAAATTGCATATGAAAGATCACTACTACTACTACTACTACTATTACTGCTGCTAGCTAATGCTATATAGCACTTACTATGTGCCAGGAACTATATTGAGCACTGTACTTTTGTTATTTCATTTGATCTCCTGGGAGGTTGGTGATATTATTATCCCCATTTTATAGTCGAGGAAACTGAGGAAAACTGAGATGTGACTTGCCCAGGTTCACAAATCCAGTTAGTATCTAAGGCCAGCTTTGAACTATAATCTTCCTGACTCCATGTTTAGCACTCTATCTATGGTACCATCTAATTCAGAAAGTACCTCAGTATGTGATAAATAGTTTTATTAAAGATGATCTGGGTTCATTCCAATTAAGAAGGATGCATGGGGTCAATTTGCCATCATATATTAATTAAATGGCATGCTAAAAAAAATTCCCAATATTGTCTGATTGTACTTTTTCTAAGCTCACCCTTCATCTTGTACAATTCAGTCTAAGCTATCCATTGTCTTTTTTAAATGCTGAACATAATATATGGGCAGTCAGAGCAACTAATAGAGCAAAATGTAATGTGTTCTGCCAAAGATAAACAAAGAAATCAATCCTGGTTGTTTACAGCATCCCTCCTCTTGTGTATAATTCACTTTATCAATAAAACAATGCCTGATACATCAGAGAAAAAAAAATCTTATTTAGTCCAAGAAGGTCTTCATCAAGTAAACATCTCACGCAGATTATTTGATATAAAGATTTATTCTCCTTTTTGGTGATGGAGCACTGGCTTATTTTATTTATTGAATGGTCAGATGCTATGAATTCCTTGACTAAAGTGTTCTATTTTAGAATATCATAGACACATGCATCACCACCATCTTATAAGCCCATTAAATTGTACGTGAAAAGTAAAATAAAGTAAAATACACTCAATGCTTGTTATTTTTTCCTTCCCATAGGGAACCACAGTCAAATATCTCGAGTACCTGTTGCTATTAAAGTGCTGGATGTCAATGACAACGCCCCCGAATTCGCATCCGAATATGAGGCATTTTTATGTGAGAATGGAAAGCCTGGCCAAGTAAATATCTCCATGTTGTTAATCCTGAATGTGTTTTTATACCTCTGTCTCATGATTAATTAACCTAAAGTATAGCCCATGTTTTTAACATATATGTTAGTAAAGCAATTAGTGAATATGTCAAGTAGGTTACAGATATAGAGCTTGTACTTGTCTCATGTGTGGTAGCTCATCCTACTGATGTTAGAGTCAAGATAGTCAAATTGGCTTAAAAATAGAGTATCTAGGTGTTCCATATATCCAAAAGGGAAATAGCATCTTAGAGATATCTTTTGAGAAAAGTCAGGGCTGGGAAATAAAAAAAAATATATGGGTTTGGGGTTAGAGTAGAAAAGCTGTTAGACCTTAAAGGGTAAGAGAGAAAGAGGAAAAACATGAAATTGAGACTTGTCGATTATGTTAGTGCCTAAAGCTACTATACTGAAGAGGGAATTATAAGCCAAAGAAAAATGATTTAAAAGAAGATATGTGAGATAAAATTGTAAGGAAACTCCAAAAATGTAGAGTAGATAAACATAAGATGAACAAAACTTTAGTCACCATATTAGTGTGAGCTATGATGGGGTTTTCTATTCATAGTCATATAGAGTATTGACTTTGATGGAACTCCAATATCCTTGATTGGGGGACTCTGGCTACCAATGTATGTTATTACTCATTAATAAATTTTACCCCATAAAGAGCTCCTCATTACAGCAGAGAGACTAGTTTCTAGAAGGCTTCACCAATAGAGTGAATTCTCTGGCAGATACTACAAAGGCTTTGACTATGGGTCTTTCAATGTACTGCATTTCTGTTGGCCAAGGGATGGGTAGCTAAAGGAGGAGAGATTCATCATTGGTGGTGAATTGCTGGGACACAGAACCTCTTGAAATCATTTATTAAGGTTTGAAAGTGTTGTGATTTGTCTCAGTAGAGGGAGCATCCACACTGAAGTCTAGTAGTAAGAATAAGAATAATAAATTGATAATTATGATAATGATTCATATTTTCAGCTAATAATAGCTGACAGTTATATAGCCTTTTAGGTTTGTGAAATGCTTTTTACATACATTATGTCCATTTTTTGTTTCACAGTAGTATATGTAGAAATGATGCGGGTGGGGGAGGGCAAAATCTTGCTACATGTTAAAATGGAAATAGGCCAATGTTAAGTTCAACAGAAACAAGAATGTAATATAATTTTTACCAAGCTGCCAATGTACTGTATGTTTTTTTTTTTGAAATTTACCGTTTTTCAACTTCCTCATTTATTTCTGGATGGTGACATTTTAATTTAAATAAACAGCAGCTGACAGTATGACACTAGAGTTGTTAATCTAACTATTCTTGTGCCTCATGTGGGTGTTAGGAATTAAACTTACTATTTGCTAAAGCAGGTACCTGACAAGTCAGATTTGTTTTTTTCTTCAAAGAAAGTAATACTCTAGCTTTATGCCATCGTTTAACCATTGAAAAAAGATCAATGTTTTGACCTTCTAGGAAAAAAAAAAAAGGTGTATGTGGGGGGGGAATCCTACACAACTATCACAGCATTTGATATATCTACAGTTATATTAATTATAATAGCTTATTTATTTTATAAAATAATTTATTTTAAATACCAAATTTGAAGCAGTATGATTGATACTTTAAAATACAAACAGATACATGATGTTTCCCTCAAAATTATTACTCAGGGAGGCCATAAACTTCAAGGATGCTACAAGACATGGTCAGAAAATGTTTGAGAACTCCTAGGAATTACCTTCATAGCCTGTGTCACATCATCATCTGACTCTAACATAATAGGATGAATTCTATGTAAACAAAAGGAGGCAATGAGGGATGGTGCAAAACCTATTGTACTGAAGGTGAAAATCTGCCTCTATTTGTACCAAGGCACAAACTAATCATATCACTTTAAATACATTATTTCATTTCTCTGGACGTCATTTTCCCTATCTAGAAAATGAGGGCTTTGGCATAAACAGGGGTTCTTTACATTCCTTATGTCTTGTACCCCTTTGGTAGTCTGGTGATGCCTTTGGATCCCTTCTCCAAATAATTTTGAGTTCACAAAATAACATGCTCAAGGTTAGAAAGTAAACCAATTATATTGAAATGCAATAATAATAACAGTAACGATAACAATAATAATAATCGGCATTATCATCATCAAGTCCACAGACTCTAGGTTAAGAACTCCTGGAGCAGAGGGCATTTAATGTTCCTTCCAGCATTAAACTCAATTATTTTTAAGTACCTGATATCAAAGAAAGAAAAATTGACCTCACGTACTTTTAATATAAACCCAGTATTATAGGTTAGCTAGATTGGAATTTCCTGGTGATCATTTTAACATTTTGATTTCCAATTTATTTTAGTAGCACTATGTTTTGTTACACATTAGTCTGAAACTTTAATGGGAACATATCTCACTGATGAAAATTATTGCTTCACTAAGGCAGATCACAATCTAGCCATGTCTTCTTATTCTTTTTTTTTTCTTTTTCTTTTTTTTTTCAGGGCAGTGAGGGTTAAGTGACTTGCCCAGGATCACACAACTAGTAATTGTCAAGTGTCTGAGGCCGGATTTGAACTCAGGTCCTCCTGAATCCAGGGCCAGTGCTTTATCCATTGTGCCACCTAGCTGCCCCTCCATGTCTTCTTATTCTTTGTGGTTCTTATTCATAGCTTTCAATGACCATCCCATAGAGGATTCACCCAATGTGCTAATAGACCTTTTCGAGAGTAGTGCACATTTTGTGGATGCTCAAATTATGCTTGGCTACCTATTTTCCCTTCCTCTAAACTGTATAAAACATCCACCTTCTTTTCTAATAATTATTTTTTATGATCACACATCCACTTCACATCATCCTTTGGGGCACATAAAATCTTCATTCTCCAGACTGTCATTCTACATGATTTGTAGCCACATGACAACTAGTGGAGAATAGTAGTGTAAAAAATGCATTCTTTGGAATCTTAGGATAGTTGCAAGCACTGCAAAATTTGCCAAATGTGATCCAGCCTTCTTTCTTCCTATTCAGTTGTACATCTGGGTCACTGTCTATTTTTAAGCTTGTCCAAGTTACTTGTATTGATTCACTAAGTGGATTCTCCTTTGAGCTATTATCATAATTTAGTAAATATGCATTCTTCATCTACTTCTCCCTCCCTTAATGTTAGTCATTAAGTGAATATCTTTCAAATGACTGGGTATCTTGATGAGGATTCCTTTTAATATTTTGGGAATCGATGCAGTCAGCATAATATCAACTGGAGAATTTAGGATTAGAGACTCTTTGAGTTAAAAGGCTCATCTGAGGCTCTCCTGCCCTGCACATGGATAGGAATCCTCTTTACAATGTAACCAACAAGTTTTCCTCCAGCCTTGCTTGAGGATTTCTAGAGAGAGGGAAATCATCACTGCCTAAAGCAGCCTATTTAATTTCCTGAGAGTTCTAATTGAGAAGAATTATTTTCCTAACATCAGAACTAAATTTTACTCTTTGAAATTTGCCCTATGTGGCAAAGGGAGACAAATCCAATTCCTCTAAACTGGTAGTCCTTAAAATACTTGAAGATTATTATCATACATCTCTTAAATTGTCAATTATCTAAGAAAACGATTCACAATTCTTTTAGCCACTGTCCATTTGAGAGGATTTTGTGGTGCTCCACTAGCCTGGGGATGTTTCTTGTAACACTTTCTACTTTTTCAATGCCTATCCTAAATGGTAGTATACAGACCTGAAAGTAATACTCCAAATATGACCTTACTAGGACAAAGGAAAGTCGTATTATCTTCTACCATTATTGACCTCTATGCCTCTCTTAGTGAAACACAGAGTTTCATTAGCCTTCTTAATCTATCCCTGTTTCATGCCTTAGTTGATTTTTTTTCTATATCTGTCATTCTCACTCATCCTCATCTAGTTGTAACACCATAAGCAAATCTCAACCTCTCTAAGCCTCAACACTCCAACAGTAAAATGAACATTATAAATCTTTTGGTATCTTGTGGTACTTAATCTATTTATAGTGAGGATCATTTGAAATAAGGCATGTAAAGTATACTTCAAACATCACAATCATATGTAAACCAATAATATCATCATCAAAACGAAAACCAAATTATTATTTTGATCATCAGAAGATGCCTGTCATATCATCTTTCACAGAATCCTATGTGATCTCAATGTATGTTTAGAAAGAAATCTTGTTGGAGAAGAGCTTTTAATGTTATATTTTGCCCTGCTTATTGAAACTTTTTCATTAAATAACTAACCATAAACTAAGGAAGAATAAAAACTTTCTATACATTTCATTCAACTTTATGGAACAGTGAAAATATAATTTCTCAGAATGAATTTCTGGTCACTTGATTCCTATTCTCTCTTCATTTCTCTGTCAAGGATATACTACATTTGTGCATAACACATTAATAACATGTTGTTATCAAAAAGTAGGCTTACCTGTTAAAAGATGCAAGGGCTTTTCCCACTTACATTTTTTGGGGGAAACTATCGTCTTTGTTATTTTATGATTTAAAATTTGAGATATCTCTTGAAATTGATGAATGGTTATCTCTAAAACTGTGGTTTCCTAGACAGATTTTCACTGTATTCATTCTGTTATGTCCAGTATCATTATTTGGATTCCCTTCATTGATTGATGGTGATACTTCCTCAAATAGCACATCAGTCACTGAGGATAATTTTTTAATTATACTGTCATCAAAAATAAGAGAAAATTGCTACAAATGGCAGATCTGTTCCATTTCTCATTTTTTTATTTTCCTCTTTCCAATTTTATATTTCAGGAGACGATCATTTTAAGGTAGTATCATGCCAAGCATTCAAAGACACATTTTCCATTCACACATATGCATATATGTATATATACATATACACATATACATTTACATATATATATGTATGTGTGCATATATAGCTATATCCATATATCTATATATCCACACACTATATGATTTATTTTCTTTTTATTTCTCTGTTAGGATATTCTAGATATAGCTATAGGATATTTACAACATGATGTTCTAAAACACTCTATTAGCACTAAATAGTGTGTGTATGTTTGTGTACATATAATATACACACATGCATATATCTATGTTGTATATGTGGGTGTGTTCAGCTTCTCTTGGAAAGATATGTTAGATTTTCTGTATCTGTTAGATACTCAAATTATATAGCATAATCATTGTGGTTAAATGGCATTTACAAAGTACATCTCGTGATCTCCCTAGATGCTACTCCTTCCTCCCACCAGTTATCTGGAATATATTTTGCATAATCTTATATGTGTGTGTGTGTGTGTGTGTGTGATCTACAGATAGATTGTAATTTCCCTGAGTAAAATTGTTAATTTTTTTTTCTTTGTACCCTATAGGCTAGAAGAATGACTGATAATAGGTATTTATAGATTGATTATGTTTGTAATATTTGCTAATATTGAAGGATTTATATATGTATACACAAACACAAATTTATATACACACACATGTATATATGTATATTTATATATACAAACACATGTGTCTCCATGCACTTACATATGTATGTGTATGTATATATGTATATATGTATATATGTATATATGTATATATGTATATATGTATATATGTATATATGTATATGTATATGTATATGTATACACACATATAGTCAGTTCTAGCTATCACAGAGCTTCAGAAAACTTTGTGTTCCAATATTCTTCTAGAATTACCTTGATTTTTTAGTGAATTTAAACCTTTAGCCCTTATGTTCACAATGAATATTTTTTAAAATACATTTTTCAACAGTTTTAATCTGTGTTTTGGATGATGGCGGATGAATACTTCATGAACTATCTATCATAGACAACACTTCATTTATTAAAAAAAAAAGATTCAGAAACACTTTTGTATTGGCATCATGTCCTGAGCCTTTTTTTTTTTTTTCTTTTAACACAGAGAATAATAGATTTTCAAGTTAGAAGAAAATTTTGAGGTCATCTAGTCTAGTCTAATCCCTTTATTTAAAAACAAGGAAACTGCTCCAGGTAATAAGTGAGAGAGCTGGAATTCAAACTAAGTCATCTTTCTCCAGGTCTAGGATTCCACTTTAAGAGGGCACCTTTTATATTTGCTGAACTAAGACTGGATTTGATAAAATTGGCTTTCAAAAGGATCATAGGATTTAGATTTGGAAAGACTTTATAGATAACATAATCCAAAATTGTACAAATAAAGAAAATGCCACCCAAGGAACTATTCAATATCTTTCTCAGAACTACTCGGGTTTTTAATTAAGGGCCTCTCATTCCTAATTCAATGTTCTGCACCCTCTATTCCATGCTTCCTGGTAAGAACTTTTTTTGAGGAACAATAAGTCTTTCAAGAACAAATACTTTTAATTATTGCTGCAATTAGGACAATACTAATTGACTACTTTTGAAAGTATAGTAACTATAAATGGCAACTCAGCATGACAAATCCCTGCTATGATTCTTTTGGAAGCTCCAGCTTCCCAAAATGCACTTGAGAATGTGTATTCCTTTTAAAGTCCTACTCATGCCCTGTGCTGTTGCCATTTGAATTCTGATATTCGAATACATTCTGTGATGTAAGGTCTAAAGGAAAAACATTGGTTCCATATTAAACCATAGTCAAGTCTTATCAGAAGACTGGAGTTCCTTCTGTATGACTAATGTGAAATATGACCAGACTAATAATATGAATTTTATCGATTCGACTTAAGTTCATCTGCATCTTTAAAACTGGGAAACCTTGAAATACTGGTCCAAAAGGCTATTAAATCTTAAAATCATGCAACTAAATCAGACCAGCTAAAGTGTCTCCTCAACCAGAATACAAAAAATAAAATAAAATAAAATAAAATAAAGTCACAAAGCTTCTGTTTATTCATTGGCACTAATGAGACTTGTAATGCTTTCCCAATGGACTCTAGTAAAGCTCAAGTGAGATAAGGGATATAAAGCACTTTGCATACTTTAAAACCTTAACATAAATGTCAGAGATTACTTCTCTTATTATCAAAGATATACATCCTGGGATAAGTGAAACCTATAGAGCGGTAGGTGGCCTAGCTGATGGAACACATGGCCTGGAATCAGGAAGACCTCAATTCAAATGTGACCTCAGATACTCAGTCACTTAGTAGTTATGAGAATCTAAATAAGGGACTTAAGGTCTATTTAGTTCAATTTTTCCAAATGTAAAATGAGATTAATAATAGCACTGCATTCCCAGGGTTGTTATGAGATCATATGAGGTAATATTTGTAATATACTTAACACAGTGGCTGGCAGATAGTAGGTGCTCAATAAATGATTGTAGATTCCAATAGGGACTATTGAAAAACCATCTTGAATTCTTAAAACCATATGAATATTTTCTTCTCAAAATTTTTACGGGTCTGCTTATGTTACAAATATATTTCAGGGGCGGCTAGGTGGCATGGTGGATAAAAGCACTGGTCCTGGATTCAGAAGGACCTGAGTTCAAATTTGTCCTCAGACACTCGGCACTTAGTAGCTGTGTGACCCTAGGCAAGTCACTGAACCCTCATTGCCCCACCATGGTGTACTAGAAAGAGTCTTAGATTCGAAATCAAAATTTGGGTTTGAATTATATCTCTGCTATTTATTGAGTATGGCTGTTGACAAAGTCAGGAAAAGGAAATTAACTTTAAGGAATTCTTATTCTTTTTTTTTTTTTTAGTGAGGCAATTGGGGTTAAGTGAATTTCCCAGGGTCACACAGCTAGTAAGTGTCAAGTGTCTGAGGCCCGATTTGAACTCAGGTCCTCCTGACTCCAGGGCTAGTGCTCCATCCACTGTGCCACCTAGCTGCCCCATTCTTATTCATTTTAAAGGTAATAGATTTAAGGTATAACATAGCAAGGATCTTTTTGCTTGGAAAAGAGTACAGCTGGCTAAAATCTACTGGAAGCCAATAAAAAGACCCAGTTTTTGTAAGCCATATGGGAAGAGTTTGTTTAAGTATATTTTAAAAAACATACATCAAAAAAGCTAAACATAGAGATTTATTCTGATTAGTCTTTATATTCCACAGAAGTCAACTTATCTTCAATCACAGAATCATATAGTAAGAAGAGACCATAGGATGTTGTCCATTCCATCCATCCAGATGTCTCCACTCATTTGAATTTCTGCTCATTTAGATTTCTTTTTGTTTAAATGAATGCTAAGTTCTATCCTTAAATGCACTTAAAATATAATTCATCCATATAAATTTCTCTCAACCTTGTAGTAAATATGACATTTTTTCTTTCTTTCTTTTTTAATTCCTGCTCTCTTTGGAGAACCAATACAATTTCTTGACATGGCTGAAGGCTGAAATATATAGGCTCTATAATCCACTGAATTTCAGTACTTCTAGTTCTCATACAAAACCAATTTAACTTTTTGATGAATAAAAGGGGACTGACAACTAATTTCTTTCAAAAACAAATCCTATAGTGTCATACAATTATAGATTTAGGACTAAGAATGATTTTATTTATTTTACCCCAAGTAGTCTTGAAACTATTAATTGGAACCAAAATCCTTATTTCAGTTTTCAAAAATTCTGACTGTAAATGTACATGTATACACATATATTCTTATTATCTATGTTACATATTATTTATATATTATATTTTATAATGGCATATTATTTCCATATTAAATAAAAAAACAACTAACTAAATAAATGACTAGGTGATAATATATTATTTATATATTATTTTAAATAATGTAGCACACAAACATATTCATTATATCCAGCACTATATATATATATACACACACACACACACACACACACACACACACACACATATATATATACATACAGGTATTTTATATACATGTTACATAACATGTGTATATAAACACATATTATCAAACAAAAAGAATGTGCTTTCAATTAGCTAAATATAGAATTAAGACCCACCCTGGAACTGAGTATCAAGCACATCTTGTGTTGATTTCTTCCTGTCTCTGAGATTCAATTTCCCTATCTGTAAAATGAGAGGGTTTAAATCTGTTATATTCCCCACTTTTCCTTAGCAATTCACATGCACTGCCTGATAGATTATTAAATTTAAAGTCCTTCTTTCAAAATGTCCTGAATAAAATAGTTTTTCCCAGCTATTCTTAGTCTGTTGGAGTGGAACAGAAATGAAGAGGAGGAGGATGATTTGGGTTGATATTATATTGTTTAGATTTTCTAGGAAATTTGTGTAAATCACCTCATCAATTAATAATAACATGAGAAACACATGAAACAAATATTCATATTCATATTTTACAAAGGAGGAAATCGAAATTCAATCCAGTTTTAGTATGCCTAACAAAGACATAGTAAGAGTCATTAGCAGGATTCAAACTGACCTATATTTTCCCACTACATCAGGCTGATTCAATCTAAGGTGAGAGAGAAATGGAGATATCCCAACAAAGGTAATCTGCCACAAATGATATGTGACACTTATACCCCAATCTGAGATTCAAACTTCAAGTCTAGTGGAGGCTGAATGAGACAGGTAGAATCCAGGGGTAGAGTAGGGAATATATGTGATAGATGTTGAGAATTCACCACTTTTCTCTTTAACATCTAACTCAGAGGCAGTGTGAATAGTGAATTAACATTAGAATCAGGAAGACCTGTGTTCAAATCCTTTCTCTGACATATACTGACAATTCCTGGACACATCACTTGTCCATGTTCCACTAACTCTCTTCAACCAATTGCAGAGCTGGTGCCAATCTCCATTAGTCTGCCATATTTCTGATACTCCTGCTGGCCACATAACCTCCCCTCCTCAAAAAAAAGACAGAAAAGTCTAAATATAGCTCTTTACTATTTCATTAACATCATGAGATTTTTGGTATAAGTATTTTCTTCACCAAGAGTATCCATCCTCTATGCCTTAGTGAATGCTTATTATTACCAGATTAAGAAGAAAAAAATCAACTAGGTTGTAAAAGTCTCAGCTAGGCTTATATATGACTGACATCTAGTTATTTCACTTCTGTAACTGTATAAGAAGGCTTTTTACATCAATAAGACCCCTCGGAACTTGGTAAAGGAATATAAAATTTAAGTAGAAACATACCCTTGCTGCATATTGACAGCCAAAATGAACATTATCTGTTTTGTACTTTTATTTTGATAAATATTTCCCAATTATTTTTTAATCTAGTTCAGTCTGTACTCCAGTGTTTTGCAGGCTGTGTGTGGCTGCCAGCTGAGTGTGATATCTCTATATTGTCTTTAAAACACAAGTCCATCTCCACATCATGATGAGGCCCAAGCAAAGTGGATTTCACATTACTGTGATGAGATTTCTTAGTTTAGAGATTAGACCTGAACTTTTATGGCTTAGTATTTACCAAAGTATCTTCTTTCATTCAAGTTTCACTGCCTATATTTTAATAAGATTTTTCTTGAAGACATTTACCATAGTTTACTTCCTGGGGAAAAAAAAAACAAAACAAACATGCACTGCATTTTGGGATTATTGGAAAGATCACATAGGAGTTTGGATTCAGGTGATTCCTCCCCATTAGGACAGTTTAGCCTCTGGTAAGGTAATTTAGGCTATAGAATCTTTTCCTCTTATTGTTCTTATTTTTAAAATTAACAAGCATTTCTATTCTCTCTTTCCCACATATCCTAGGGCCATTCTCTGCCTTGGGGTAAATAAATAGATGGATGGATGGATGATAGGTACAAAGGTAGATAGATAGATAGATAGACAGATAGATAGATAGATAGATAGATAGATAGATAGATAGATAGATAGATAGATAGGTAGATAGATAGATAGATATTGATATGTATTTGTACTGGGTGGCACAATGGAGAGAGCAAAGAAAACCAGTGTAAAAACATACAACTCACTCTCATGGCCAGCCATTTATTGTTAAGGGTCTAGCTAGGTTATTTACCACTTCTGCTCCCTCACTTTCTATATTGGAGTGTTTTTGTCTTTTGATATTATAAAATTAAGCTTCAAAAACTAACTCATGAATATCTTCAAATTGTGGCATCTTATAGTCAAATATGGTAAAGAATATTTGGGTTAATATTATACAGATCAAAATTTCTTTTAAAATTGTGCTCTTTTTCCTTTTCTTTTTCTTTGCTAGAAAAAAAAGTACTTATTTTTATGTGCACAGTGCTTGAATAACTCATAATTTAACTTATAAGGTGCATACACAACACTAAACATATGCTTAAGAGAAAGTAATGTTACAGTCTTCCTTTTGCCACATGTCAGAGTAGAAGTGTCTGGTATTCACCTGTTCCCAAGGATGCACACTTAAGAAACAGAAATGCTGAACATTGAAATTTCAGAACCAAGTGTGACACATCAATTACAGAAAAGCTAGAGGGAACAAATCTCATATACAAAGAGTTTGGGAAAGGGAACACAACTTAAAAAGTAAAGAAATTGAAATTCTATCTCCGTGTCCAGGAAAGACAAAAAGTTCATAAGAAAAACAGCAAAAGTAGTCCAACCTGAGGCAAAGCAAGGGTGGGTGTTAGACATTTAGGTTCCATAGGTCTTTTGATAATAAATTTAAAATAATAAAATAAAATTAGGACCCTTTACAACACTCATGAAAACAATAAATATGGGAAATTTAATTTTAACTTCCCTGCCAGAAGGCATCTTTCAAGATCAATTTGCATATACAAAGGAAGGAAAGGATTGATTTAGAAACAGAGATTAAATTGATGGCCTAACCAAATGAGAAAAATACTGTTTCCATTACATTTTTCATGGAATGAAGACGTGGTGCATTAGTATCTCATATAAAACAAAACTTGGGGAAACTACACATAAAACAAAGTTTGCATTACCAGCAGAATTTGGATTTCAAGAGTATTGTTTATTAGTTTTAACTGTTGCTAATATTTTTAATCAGCAAATTTATATATTCATGTCAATAGAGGTATGTCCATGTATGTGTGTACACATATCATATAGAGATATAACCATAGGTGATTTCTAAATTTTTCTCTATCTAAATCTATATATCTGAAAGGCATTGTGGTACCATTAATCAATAATTGGCCACAGAATCAGAATGACTAAGGATTAATCCCTGACATATATTGAATGCATGATCTTCAGAAAGTGATTTATTCTTTTACTGTTGTAGTCAAATCCAAGATTGTTAATTCTTCAACAGTTGCCCATCCTTACTGTTAGAGGTAATTTTCTTGGAACAATTACCAAACTACATTTGTAGTTCTTAAATATTTGAACTGAATTAACAATTAGGGTTCCATTTTCCAAGTGTTCTATTGAGTTTTCTAATATCGATGAAATCTCAGGTCTGCCCCTCCTAAAGATAGATAGATAGATGATAGATAGATAGGTAGATGGAGATATATATATATATATATATATATATTTGCACTAGTTGGTACAATGGAGAAAGCAATGGGCTTGTTGTTAGGAAGAACTTAATTCAAATATAGTCAGATACTTAATAGACATGTGATTCTGGGGAAATCACTTAACAGCACTAGCTCATCATCTGTTGGGGGAAGCAACGGCAGCTACCTCCAAAAATTGTTGTGAAGATAAAAAAAATAATATTTCAAAATCAATTTACAAATCTTAAAGTGCTATGTAAATGTTATCTTCATGATTATCATCATTGTTACCTACTATATGTATATTTAAATATACCTAGTATAATTCTTAGAGCCTCAATGCTTTAGTAATTTGTAATTTAATATGTATGAGTTCTGCCTATAAGAATGAAGATCACAACCCCTCCATAACTTTACATGGCCTTTGAAAATTGCTGTGTCCCTAAAATTCTTCACTCTGGTAATGAACCACTTTCAACTTAGTTGTATTGTTCCTTGGACAATAGATGACAAGTCTCCAGGATTGTACATTGTTAGATATTGCATTTTATTGACAATGAATTTGAGAACATAGGGTCACCTTCATGTTCTTATGAAGCATCAGAATTATATGTGAATATATTCTGAATACATATATATACATATACATGTACATACACATACATATATGTTTATGCATATATGATCTCTGCCTATCTGATATCTGTCTATCTACCTATCATCTATTGATGTGTGCATATATATTCTGTTGTTGTTTAGTTATTTCAGTTGCCGCCTACTCTTTGTGACTCCCCCCCATTTGGGGTTTTCTTGGTCATTTGCGATTTCCTTCTTCAGGTCATTTTACAGATGAGGAAATGGGGACGAAGAAGATTAAATGACTTGCTCAGGGTTAAACACCTAGTATCTGAGACTGATTTGAACTCAAGCCTTCTTGATTCCAGGCTTTGCACTCTGTTCACTTTACCACCTACATGCCCTACATATATATGGATATGTATAGCTACAGATATATAATATGCATACATTTGTATCTACATTTACATATGGGTATATACATTTATATCCAAATGCACACATATTTCCCAGAAGTCTTAGTGCACATTTCAGTTTTAATAGCTTAAAATTGCACTAAGACTTTTGAAACACTGGAGTACTATCTGCCTATCAGTCTATCTTAATCCAGAATATTATGGTTTGGATATATGAATATATGAATATGAACATATGTAGATACAAGTTTATAGGACATTAAAGTTATTAAAGCCATATATGTACATATAAGTACAAATGTGTAAGCTTTAAGCTCTTAAAGCTTAAAATTGCATTTTGGAGATATCTATTTCTAAATGTATCCATCCTTTTTTTTTTTTTTAAACAAGAGTATTCAGTAGTATTATAACAGTAAAAGTATTTTTCTAGGGCTGTGAATCACATAATTCCACAATCTCCACCCCCACACCAGAAAACCAAACAAACACAATTCTAGGTTTGATAAAAAAAAAATGTACATGGTAGAAATAAGCCGACTACATACTGCTGCCATTAATGACTTGTGTCTGGGAAATGGTGACATCTAATACTTATACAATTGGTAAAAGTGAAGGTCAATTTCTTTCTTTCTTTCTTTCTTTCTTTCTTTCTTTCTTTCTTTCTTTCTTTCTTTCTTTCTTTCTTTCTTTTTTTTTTTGGTAAGGCCATTGGGGTTAAGTGACATGCCCAGGGTCACACAGCTAGGTGTCTGAGGTCGGATTTGAACTCAGGTCCTCCTGAATCCTGGGCTGGTGCTCTATTCACTGTGCCACCTAGCTGCCCCAATTTATTTATTTTTAACAAAAATGACATGTAACAGATAAATAGGCTGAGTTTTGAAATGCCACTCACAAAATAATACATAAATCAGAGAAACTCCCATCCATTTTGAATGGCCCCACTGTAAAAGAATTTTTTAAATAACATTGATAAGAACCCACACATGACAAGAAAGCATTGATAGGCTATGATTTCCATAAGGGGATTAGCTATCCACATGAATGAGATCATGGATTTTTGAAGTGTATATTCATCAACATATTTGAAGTAGAGCTGGTTATCCTGAGCGACCAGAAAGTCAATTCATCAACAGACTAGGACACAGGATTGTCAGCAAGGGGGAAGATCTTCATTTCAGATCATACTTAATGTGGTAGAAGAAGCAAGTTCCCTTCCTTATTCTACTCTCTTTTCCACTGTCCCTGAATTCTTCATTCTTACCTAGGAAGAATTAATCACTATGAGAGAAACAATCACATTAGAACCATTAATAATTATTTATGCAGCCCCCAAATACATTGAGTGAACTATTTATGAGGGTTCCTTTTCCAAGTGTTCTATTTTGGGACATGATATAACTGAGATTGACAAGTTTAAAACTGATGATGTGACAGAAAGTTTTAGAAAACTATTGATGGATAACATTGCCAGATGTATACCCTTTGCTTTTATTTTAAATTTAGAACACCAAAATACAAAATTTAGTAAATTGGGGATTAAAGTGTGTTTGTGTGTGTTTGCAGAAAAGATATATTCACAATTCTATTCTTCGGTTAGTGCCTTTAAGGAAATAACATTGTTTCTAGGTTTGGGTAACTTTTTCTGTGGTATTTACCTAAAAATATAAACCAGATTATTCTCTCTACTGTGCTAGAGTTTGCAAATTGATAGAATACCTTAAAGATGCTGTTGGGTATCTTTTGACTCTTGTTTTACACAGTTTAGTAAAAGAACTTGGATCTTGGGGGTAGCTAGATGGTGTAGTGGATAAAGCACCAGCCCTGGATTCATTAGGACCTGATTTCAAGTCTGGCCTCAGATACTCAACACTTACTAGCTGTATGACCCTGGGCAAGTCACTTAACCCTCATTGACTTGGCCAAAAAAAAAAAAAAGAGTTGGGTTTCTCTCTCTCTCTCTCTCTCTTTCTCTCTCTCTCTTTTCCTCTCCCTGTCTCTATTCCTCTTCCTCTTCCCCTCCTTCTCCCTGTATCTCTCTCTGTTGCTCTGTCTCTTTCTGTGTCTCCTGTCTCTGTATGCCTGTCTGTCTCTGTCTGTCTCACACACACAGAGTCATGTTATGTACCATCTCTTTTTCACACTCATCTCTGTTCTACTCCACTAACTCAACACTGCTGAAGTTGTAATCAGGGTAGTATGATCATCGCATTACCCTAGAATTATGAAATCCAGACAGCATTGTTAACACTTATGCCCCTTTATTATGTAGCAAAAACTAGAGGTTAGTGTCTTAATAGCAAAATTAATTATTTGAAATCAGAGGATCATAGAGCCAGGGTTAGAAGGGACCCTAAAACTATCTAGGCCAAGCCCCTCATGTCACAGTAGGGAGGTTAAGTAATTTCTGTAAGGACACACAGACAATAAACAGCCAAGGTGAGATTTGAATCCAAAGCCTCTGATTCCAGAACTAGTAGCCTTTCTACTATATCATGTTGCATAATTAACCCTTCTTCATAGTCTCTATACTCACCTTGGCTTAGTTATAACTTTCTTTCTCTTTTAGTGTGGCCTCTCCAAGAGAAGCCCCACCATGTCCCCAGAATCTTCTCTTCCATGAGGAAATGTATCTGAAGGTCCCTTCAGAGGTCTCCCGCCACCCCAAGTTCCTAGTTATACATGTCATAACAATTCTTTTAGGGGCCTTCCAAGCTGCTTCCTCTAGGCCCCCAAATCCTTTGTTATGGCTCAGATAACCACATGTTCCATTGTTAAAAAAGTTACCAGGAGCTATCTCATACCACTACACCTAACTAGAACTGATACTCAATACAATTATAGAAATTGGTTCAAGAAATTGGTAACTATTGCTAGTAGTGGAAAATTTTGGTTTCTTCCACATAACAATCTACTCATCCTCAGGGTTCTCAAATCTAACAAAAACAAAACAAAACAAGCAGACCTCTTTGAATACATTTTAGGTGCCCTATGTCAGGGGTCCAGTCTCCTAGACAAATTTTATTCAAGCAATTCCAAGAGAAGAAAGGAAAATGAGAATATTGAGTGAGCTCAGCATTAGATCACCAGAGTATGTGTGTGTTGGATGGTGGGAAAGGGAGGATAAATGTGACACTTAAGGATATGGGCTGTAGACTATCTGCCTAAAATGACTGAGTCATGCTGAGTCCACAAAGTCCATTGCCAGCACCTTTTCTGCCTGATGTTTCTGAATTATTTGCAGGTTAGATTTCTAAAGGACTCGTTTCCAAATTTAAGCAGAATATCAGATCATTTAAAATCAGAAATGTGCTAATGCAATGAAAAGGTGAAAATGGGAAAGAATTTCAACTGATATAACAAGAAGAGGTTCCACAACACACTTTTGAACACCTTTGAGTCAAATTGCATTATAAAACATGCCACACTGCTTAGTGTCCTGAAATTCTGCAACATTGAGTACTGCTTGAAATAAGTGGGTTAGCTGCTAAGGCATGGGTATCTTTTCACAATACTTCAATTCAATTATAACAAAATTATCTGTTGACCACTTAATATGTTCAGTCCACTATGCTAAGGACCTGGGGTATGAAGATGAAATATGACAGTCTTTGCCTGCAAAGAGATTTCAATCTTCTAGTTTGTCTGCCCTTCTCACCAACATAATAACATTTATTTTAGTGGGATTTGAATGTTATACATCATGTAATTTTTTGATGTTCCCTTCTGCCGATGGCAAAATAAATTACTAATCCTAGGGCCCATTGATATTTTTGAGGGTCAGAATCATCCATTCATTGATTTTTACAGAAAGAATAGATCTGGGACATAAACCCTATCTTACTTAGTTCTATTTCTCCCTCCTTTCTTTAATTGAACAAAGAGGCCACCTCAATTTTCCAGAACTATGATATTTCAGTAAATACCTATGATGTACAAGTAACTGGGAATATAATGATGAAATAAGTCAGCCTCAGCCCTCATGCAGTTTTTAATCTGATTGGACTCCTATAGCTGGATTAACCTAGTAAATGGAAATGAAATTGTATTCACCAAAGATGGGATTGGAATGAGTGGCTATGTGCTATTACTATTGATATTCATTCTGGCCATCTTCTCTGAATATTGCTGGAAAAATCCAGCAAATGTAAACTTGCTTGGGTAATCTTCAATTTGTTCTGAAATTTCAGTTTATTTCTGTCTATAGTCAGCAAGAAGGAATAGAGTGATTCTCAAGTGTTCCTATTAACATAATTATCAATAAATAGGAAAAAAACAAGGATCATAAAGTAATACCTTTACAAGGATGGAGACAATAATATAAACTTGGTATCCAGAATGCAGCCCTATCCCTTGATCCTTAACCAGGGCAGGACAACTGAGATTTGCTTCAGGGCATTAGAAATTTGAGGGTACATATATTTTAAATAATATTTTTTTAAGAGTATGGAACGGATCATTTGTTAGCTTTTTTGCTTTGAGGACAAGAACATATAGTTAGGCGGCTAGGTGGTGAAGTGGATAAAGCACCAGCCCTGGATTCAGGAGTACCTGAGATCAAATCCGGCCTCAGACACTTGACACTTATTAGCTGTGTGACCCTGGGCAAGTCACTTAACCCCCATTGCCCTACAAAAAAAAATAAATAAAAATTTAAAAAAAGAGCTGGTTATAAGGAATGGTTAATTTTAAAAAATAAAATTTAAAAAAGGGGAGCAGCTAGGTGGTGCAGTGGATAAAGCACTGGCCCTGGATTCAGGAGGACCTGAGTTCAAGTCTGGCCTCAGACACTTGATACCTACTAGCTGTGTGACCCTGGGCAAGTCACTTAACCCCCATTGCCCTGCAAAAAAAAAATAAGTAATTAAAAGAAAAAACTACTAGTAAGCAAGTTTCTCCTTTCCTACCTCAACTTGGCCACACAACAGGTGAGCACCTTTCTACCTTCCCCACTTGCCTTACATCACCCAAGTAAGGGCTTCCACATTGTGAGGATCTGGGGTCCCAAGTTGTTTGATAATGCTCCATTGTACCCAACTTACTGAGTTACAATTCATAAGCTTTATTTTTTATTTTTGTTTTTGTGGGGCAATGAGGGTTAAGTGACTTGCCCAGGGTCACACAGCTATTAAGTGTCAAGTGTCTGAGGTCATATTTGAACTCAGGTTCTCCTGAATCCAGGGCTAGGGCTTTATCTATTGTGCCACCTAGCTGCCCCTTAAAAGCTTTTTAAAGTTGGTTGCATGGAACTGAGAATATACTTTCCCAAAGAAACATGGACATGATTCGAATCATAGATTAGTTTATAAAAACTAATGTATCCTACATGATACTGAAGAAGTATACAAAATATTATATCTTAGCACTAGCATAATTTCTATGAAAAAATAAGTCCATATTCCAATTCAGAATTGTGGGAACATTTTCCTTTCCTAATCCCCTGACCCACTACTGTCTGACAGTAGCTATCTTAAAAATAGTACCAGGAAATAGAAGCGCTTTGTGTATGTGTGTGCATATGTGTGTATGTATGTATGCATGGTTCAAAGGTTAAATACACCTGACAAAGAGTAACTTAGCTTTCTTCAGATATGTAAGAAACAGTCATTACTTAAATATTCTGAATTATGTAACAAATGCTAATTGCCTTCATGATGACTGCAGGCACTCTTTTCAAGCCTCAGCCCCTCCACTCCTGCCCTGGAAACAAACATTACTGTTTCTGTGCTTGAGACACCAGTAAGCCAAGCGGTAAAAACCAGCAATCTGTATGTCCATCATCCCACTTTTTGCAGTCTTCCCACAACTCTATGTAAAGTTTCTATTCCTCTTTGACTATTAATTTGCTCTACAGAATATGAAATACATAAAAAAATTCTTGCATATGCCAGAAGTTTACCTAACATATAAAGGTACTTGTTTACATTTCAGACAATTGAATGAAGAATGTCAGTTACTACACATATGATGCTGGTTAACAGTCACAGGCTGAAGAAATGCAAAAGTGAGAGGAAATTGGAAATGACTGCCTTACAGAAGTTGTCTTGGTTAAACCTGTCCAGGGTTAAACTAGGAAGGTTGATAAATGTACTTAGGCAAAACAAGGAAGTGTTGCTTTGTTTCTGTGTCTTATAACCCATGGTGCCATATTAACTCTTATGCTCATGGGGAACAAGGAGGGAGGTCACCCATCAAACATATCCCCTCAGAGGGAGATGATAAGGGCACTGGTATCATCATGGGTTCTTGCAGTTATTATTACTAATACTAAAACTATTATTTCTTATAATAGCAATGAATTTTAAAAATCAGCTTACTCTCCAAATAGCCAACTGGGGAGAATTTTTCTGTCATTTATATTGAATGATCAACTTGTAAGTCCTATGTTTGTTATCAATTTCATATTTGCATTATATAATAGAGAGATCAGGAAAATTATACCACATGCCTCAAAAATATTAATGTAGTTTTAAGCTACTAAAGCTCAAATTAAAAAATTAAATATAATTTTGCTGACTATTCTTAGTGCATCTGAAATTTTTGAATCTACTATCTTGGATCTTCTTCCTCAAGCTTTAATTTACTAATGGGTAAAACTACACTAAGACTTTTGGGATATTATACACACATAGATACATAAATGCATGTATGCATACACCCTCTCTCTAGAAATATACACATGCATGTATTGCATGTTTGTGTATACACATATGTATATACACACATGTTATTACATGATTTTATTTTATCTCCTAGTTAGTTTGCACAGCACTGTGTATGTATGTGCATATGTATGTATATATGAGGGTTGCTCATTCATCTTTGGTATCCACCTATCATCCAACTTTTTTTTTTTTTTAGTGAGGCAATTGGGGTTAAGTGACTTGCCCAGGGTCACACAGCTAGTAAGTGTTAAGTGTCTGAGGCTGGATTTGAACTCAGGTACTCTTGACTCCAGGGCCGGTGCTCTATCCACTGCGCCACCTAGCTGCCCCTATCATCCAACTTTCACCTGTAGCCCTAAAAGGCTGTAGCGTGTGCAAAGGCCACAACTTAGTATAACTGTCTCAGTAGATTGGTTAAATCAGGTCGAAGGTAACCAAGAGATTTCGAACTCATTGGTTAGTTAGGGACATGTCTACCCCAAACATGTAAAGACTTCCTCTGGAAGAATAGATGGATGATAATACTTTATTTCAACAGCCATGAAGGCACCTGAAGCAGGTGCTGTGGAGCAATTAGAGCTAGGTCAAACATTGCAGATGACAAGGTTATCCACTTTATCCTGGGCCATCACCAGTCACCCTGACTTTTGTCTTGTCACTGGATTTCAATAACTCTGGAAGAGGGGGTGAGGCTGATGACTTTTTGCAACTTTACGACATTCATATCCAATTCACACATAAGTCAAAACATCACTCCATTATGTCATTGGTCCTCTTTGAAATAAAGGATGAACAAAAATGTGCAAGTATATATACACACACTATTTACTTATATGGACATATGTGTATGTATGTGTATAGTGATGCATATATACCTCTGTGCAAATGAACCAGGAGACAAAATCATTGAATATATTGATTTTAACATTAAACCGGATTTTTTATATTAAAAGGCATTTTGATACTGAATATCATTTTACACAATTTGTCATTGAGCTCAAAAGATTGGCATACATTTTTGAATCCTTGATCAAGAAATATCCACATTACATTAGATATTAAGTATACTTTTATGAACATTCAATTTTTCCATGTTTAGCTACAATAGGGTTTTAATCAGTTGAGTTCCAAGGCTATGAAAACATGTTATTTCCATCTCTTAGATAAATGACTTAACCTTTTATAATCTGTGGGGAAGTGCAAGCTTTTATTGTAGTATTACATGGGCATTTGTGATTTTCTATAATGCCAAGATAATTAAGCTTCTCATTGTAGTAATGTATATGTGAGATTCATTTTCCCCTCAATGGGAAAAATACTTCTGGGATCACAAGAAAAAAATGCCTCTCCCCACATTTTTGTCTTGAAAGGTATATTTTTTGTGATCTGGGATTATTGCCCTGATTTTACAAACCAATTTGAGTTTCTTCTGACAAAAGATTTGTTATAACTTTGAATGGAAGAGTGAGTTTTAGCACTAAAAATTAACTTCTCTGATCTTTAATACCATAATTTGGGTAATATTTCATCCATACGAAGCATTTTCTTAATAGCGTTGGTTAGTAGCTCTTGTGTGTGTGTGTGTTTGTGTTGTATGTATGTATGTATTAAACTAGTCTTCCCACTGTTCTTCCAACTCTAAGAAACTTAAGATTCATTGTAGAAAAAATATCATTAACAATACCTCTAGTTACCAAATCTCTCTAAAATGCATTGTTTCTATGGATTGGTTGGACTATTAGCAGAAATGGTTTATTGACTATTTTCTTTTTTTCTTTTTTTTTAGTTTTTAAAGAGTCATTAATTTTAACTATACTTTGCTCTGGGCTTCATTTGGTAGGCCCTATTTCATTATCAGCTTGAATGACCCTTAAACCATTGATATCCCTATACTCATAGCCATTGAAATATCTCTAATGCTCATTACCAAGCACTCTTCAAGAACTGATTTTGGCATTTTTCCTTGGGGTAACAACAAATCTTCAAGCCCACAACTAAAAAGAAACCAAAGAGAAAAATAAACCGTAGACATCTGTGTGACACAAAATCTAGCACTTACCTGACCCTAAGCTGACTAAAGGTAGTGGAGAAACAGCTTAATCTGGTTGTACTTTGTATCCTCAGAGCCCAGAACAGTTTCTGGAATACAGCAGAATTTTAATAAATGCTTATTGATAGACTTATGTCTGTGGATAATTTATCTTCTCGTATATATACACAGATGGCTCTGGAGGAGAAAGTAGGGCTCTTGACTTTGCATAGCCCTGCATCACTTAAATCCAATTTATTGCAAGTCATGACATCGCCTCCTCGATGTCATGGTCCTCTTTGAAAAAGAAGGACAAACAACAATAACAATAACAACAAGGTGCTGGAAGTACAAAGACAAAAATGAAACTGTTCCTGTTTTAAGGAGCTTATATTCTACAGACAAAGATAACATGAACATATACTACTAATAATAACAGTAATAATAAAAGCAAACATTTATATAGTATTTCCTACAGGCTATATAAGTGCTTTATAAATGTTATTTCATTTTATCTTCACAACAACCCCTGGGTAATAGGTGCTACTATTTCCCTTATTTTATAACTAAGGAAACTGAGACAGGCAGATGTGAAATGACTTTCCTAAAGTCACACAGTTAGTAAGTATCTAAGTCTAGATTTATACTCAGGTTTTATTGCTTCCATCCACAGCCTTTTTTATAGTAAACTACATTTATATAGTATTTTAAAGAGAGATTTCCTTACAATACACCCATGAGGTTCATTATTGCAACAACAGTTGATAACATTTATATAGTACCTTATAACTGACAAAGAATTTTCTTCACAATAGCCCAACAAAGTAAGTACCATCATTGTCATCATCTTCATCCTCTGCTTCAGTTTTTTCCCCAGTTGCTATTGCTGTTTCTCTCCATCTTATTTGCTCCCAATATTTACTTTATTTTCTATCTTCTTTTACTGTAGCCCTCCTCAAAACTGTTATGCCTCTGATTGTCCCTCCCCCAATCTGCCCTCCCTTCTTTTACCCCTCTCCCCTTTTTCCTTCCTCTACCACTTACCTACAACACGGCATTTTATCTATCTATGCTATCTAGCTACCTGTATAAAGCATATGAAAAAAAAAAGTAGTTTGGGCAAGGGAGAGGAAAAGGTACTAAAATTTAGGGGGGGGGTCAAAACATTTTTTTTTTTAGTGAAGCAATTGGGGTTAAGTGACTTGCCCAGGGTCACACAGCTAGTAAGTGTTAAGTGTCAGAGGCCGGATTTGAACTCAGGTATTCCTGACTCCAGGGCCGGTGCTCTATCCACTGTGCCACCTAGCTGCCCCCAAAATATTCTTCATGTAGAATATAACACAAGTTTAGTTTTGAAAGAAACTAGGTATGCTAAAAGGTGAAGGTAAGGAGTTAATGGAGCCCAGGTATAGTGCAGAATCAGTCCACGGGCATGAAAATGGGAGAAGCAAAATTGAATGTGAGGCCCAATATTTGGACCATGGAAGTGAATGAGGTGAGCAAAGTATAAGATGACTTTCGAATCATTCAGGTTATATAGTGTTATTAAATGGCAACATACAGGATAAGTATATAACATGTGTATACATAGGTGTATATGTATATAAGTATTTGTATGTATGTATATATACACTATACATGCACATATATGCATATACATCACAACATTTTTGGAGAGTGGTAGAGGGAAAGATAATGCTTGGTGAGAATTAGAAATAGTAATGTGTAGAAGATGGCCCTTGAGTTTAGCTCACACCTTGAGAATATATGTAACCTGATTCTCAAAGAATTTGGGTGATGTAGGGGGAGCCCTCTCACAACATGCATGCACGCTATCTATAAAATGTGATTCTAGATTAGTAAAGAACATGCTACATGACCCTGAGTGATTATGTGAGGGGAGGAGTTCTTCATCAGTTTTGTGAAAAGACACGTCTGACTTTAGATTCCCTTTATGACTGATTGCCAGGAGAAGGGGGAAAAAAGCTTAAAAGAGGCACAAGTTGAAGGGAAGTTGGTTACTCAATATGGCTCTGATTTCTAGCTTGTCTACCTAGAGACTTTTCCATGGATGAGACTGAATTCTTTCCCTTGGTTGAATTGAGATAGCTTACTTCCCTTGTATATTATAGAAGAGCTCTCAAATTATTGATATATGCAGTTTTCACACTAGATGTTCCTTTTTTTTGCAGGGCAGTGGGGGTTAAATGACTTGCCAAGGGTCACACAGCTAGTAAGTGTCAAGTGTCTGAGGCCAGATTTGAACTCAGGTCCTCCTGAATCCAGGGCCAGTGTTTTGTCTACTTCTCCACCTAGCTGGCCCCTAGATGTTCCCTAGATGTTCCTTCTTAATGGAATTACAGGACTTGACCATTAATACCTAAATAAAGCCATATTTAATTATAGAAACTCAGATGTATATATTATGTTACTTATGACCTGTATGAAGTACATAGTACTGCAGTTATTATTATCCACATTTTATATATAAGAAAACTGGGGATCTATAAGCTTACGTGACTACTTTTTTGTTGTTTACTCATTTCAGTCATGTCTGGCTCTTAATGACCCCATTTGGGGTTTTCTTGGCAAAGCTCCTGGAATAGTTTGCAATTTCCTTCTCCAGTTCATTTGACAGATGAGGAAGCTAATACAAACAGGGTTAAGTGACTTGTCTAGGGTCATATATCCAGTAATTATTTGAGTCCCGATTTGAACTCAGGAAAATCGGTCTTCCCAATTTCAGGCTTGGTACACTATGCACTGTGCCACCTAGCACAGTTACTTACCCTTGGTCAGTTAGTGTTAGAGCCAAGATTTTAACCCAATTCTCTCACCTTCAGATTTAATACTTTTCCATCAAGCCACATATCTGTCTGAATAAGTAAATGCAAAAACTAATACTATATCTCTAAGACATCCATATGAATTCTCTATTATGTCTTTCAACATTGTAAATGCTACATCACAGGATAAGTGATTAATACCATGACCATACGAAATATGACTGACTGAGATCATGCTCTGATATCACAAGAACTATCTTTGCCCCATCTTCCTGCAGCTCTTTCAAATGAAACAAGCACATTCAACCTGTTCCATTTTCAAGTATCTGTATCTATCCCAACAGCTCTCTTCACAGTGGTAATTCCTCTAATCCCTATAATTTATTCATCTCAGGATACACTCCAGAGCATTGTTTGAATTTGTTATCCACTGACTTTAAAAACAGTATTCATTATTGGGGGGTGGGGGTTATATTTCAGTACTTGGAGAGGTTTGCTGCAGTGATGTTTGTGCCTGAAAACAGCCTCATTCCTTGGCAAGGGGATGGGAGCCTGCTGAGCATAACTCCACAAGAGTAGCAAGGTTTCCAGATTTCAATTCCTTACCCTCCCAGCACCCATTCTCTACGGTCTTCTGCCATTCCCAGGGGAACATGAGATTATATTGTTTTGGGGGGGCCAGCAAATGGCTCAAACTGGAAGAAACCTAGGATGAGCTGATTACAATTTACAAGTGTTCTAATTCTTATATTCGAAACCACAGCAGCTTCAAAATGCAGAAGGCCAAGATCTTTATTCTTAGCAGCTTTTTAAGCCTGTCTTTTTTTTTTTTAATGATGGCAAGTCCTCTAGATTTTACGCGATAATTTAGGGCATTTTTTTATAGAATTGATATCATCTGAAAAGCTGATGTCACTTTTTTATATTACAGGTGATCCAAACAGTCAGCGCCATAGACAAAGACGATCCCAAAACTGGACATTTTTTCCTATATAGCCTTCTTCCTGAAATGGCCAACAACCCAAATTTCACCATCAAAAAAAATGAAGGTAAATATAAAAGCATTAGGAGCTGGGGCCAGGACTCACGGTCTCTACCTGCTATTTTTGGCTGTGTTGTTCAATTGCAACTTAATTCCCACTCCCCACCCCCACCCCACCCCCATGTGCAGCTAGAGCTGGGCTTATCAGTATAATGGCATGGTAATTACATCACTTTACCTTTTATAGTATCAGAAGAATAGATAAGAAAAACCTCTCAAGTGAAAATTTAATTTCATCCCAGGGAAACCTTACGCATTTTACTTGAAGGGGTCCAGTGAAGAACTGAATCCCTCTGAATGTTCCAGGAATTTGGAGCTACAGAGATCTGCTTCTGTAAGAAGGTCTGCCTTATGTCTCAGAGTTGTTCACTTCTAATTCAATATTTATCAGACCTTCGGGGGAAGCCTCTTTTATTTTTTCCTGGATTTTGTGAATACCTTTGAGATATTTATTTGACACTTCCACCCAGCATGTCAATGGGCCAACAACCTCCTGAAGGATAATGTGTGTCTGTGGTATAGTGTAGCTAATACTGCCAGGTCCTGTTGTGGAATCTTAACAGGTCTTGATAGCCAGTTCAGTCTATTTCACTTATTGTACTAAGTTTAGATGAAATGTTTTATTTAATACTCATTATTATGTGTGAAGGTCAGAGAGTATAAAGACTAAAAAAAAAAAAGAAATGACCAAAGCATCCATATATTTTCCTCTCCTAAGTCACAGCATATTGAATAAAGTTTTGAAAATATGTTTATTTGGGTTTGGATTGTACTTAGATCCATGATGTAACCTTTTGGAAATGATTAATAAGATGAATGTGTGGTTGAAATCTATCTGCTTTCATTCATTTAGATGTTTCTTAAGCTCTTCCTCCACTAAAGTATTCTAACATCTCAAAGTGTCATGGGGATGATGTTGTGTTCTAGAATGCTATGTCAGGGGAGAGGGTTAAAAATTTTGCCTCAATAATGGACTCTTGTCTCTTGTCAAAGCACCAGCCTAGTTAAGAGCAGAGAGAGAGAGCCATCATCAAAAAGTTAGCCACAAGGTAATGACTGATTGCTTTCAACATCCCAACTATGCAGACCAACATCTAAGATCCTGGACTATGTGTGATTTACATTAGTGGAAAAAATATTCATACTGATGGTTTTTGTGATGAATTATTATTAATACAGATTTCTAAAAAGTCTGTATGAAAAGTATATTCAACAAGTACAAAATTACATGACAGGGACTAGTTTAGATTATTTTGTGTATCTGGTCCTATTTCATTAAACATTCATTTATATCACTAATGAAAATTTCATGAATTTTACCAGATACATCATGATGTTTCCTTTGAACACAATTCTATTTATTTCTCAATGGTACTTTCATTAATGTTTATATATCCTAGCAAAAGAAAGAGGAGTATCATGAAAATAGTTGCCTTTAGCTTATGCCTTCACTAGTGTAGAAAAGTAGAACAACCCTCCCCTTTTTCTTTACTTGAAACAACATAGTACAACAAATTGTATACAAACAATAAATTTAACACATTAAATTTTCTTCCACAGTAGTCAATAACAAAGAGTTGGGGCAGTCAGATGAATAGGTGTGAGACCCTTTGGACTACTGAAATGGTCAGTGCATGTTATCAATTTGAGGGTTCTGCTGTATCATTTGCGTGGTCATTGTTCTATTCATCAAATCTGTTCAATTATTTTTCTCAAAATAAATCTAATATAAATGGAATTTGCAGCCAAGTGTATATCAGTTTGGTCCCATTCATTCTACCATGCTAAGTCCCAAGAAGAGTCTTGCTGGAAGGAAGGGATAGAGGGAGAAAGGGAGGGAGGAAGAAAGAGAGAAAGGGAGAGAGGGATGGAAGAAGAGAGGGAGAAATGAAGAAGAGAAGGAAGGGAGGGAGGGAGGCCATGAGGGAGGAAAACGAGAAAGGAAGATAAGGAGGAAGGAAGAAAGTAGGAAAGAAGGAAGGACAGAAGGGAAAAACGGAGAGGGAGGGAGGGAAGGAAAACTGTAGGAAACTTAAGGAAGGGACTAAGGAAGGATGGAAAGAAGGAACATCTATTAAAGGCTTACTTTGTGACAAGCTTTGTTAAGTACTGAGGATAAAAAATAAAATAAAAATATAAAAACAACAAACAACAAACCCCAAATAGTCCCTCTCCTCAAGAAGCTTATATAAACTCAAATATCGTGGAAATTTTAGAAAGTATGAATTTGAATTTCAGTCATTGCAACTTGCTTGTTTTCCTAACAGATGGGGTTTTGTCTCCTAATGAATTTATATTAACAGATGAAGAAAAATCACAAGTTCTTGTTACATTTCTAACCACTTGGTTCAGTAAAGAGTAGAGAACTGGGCATCAAAGAAAATATTTCTAATCCTTGATCTCTTGGTGACTTCCAGCATAACCTTTGACAGGTTGCTTACAATATCTGTACTTTATTCTTTTTCTTTTCACTGAAAATTTATTTTTCTTTCTTTGACAGCAATAATTTTGACCTAACCCCACGGGGTGTTGTGAGCAACAACTAAAGAAAAAAACCTTGTCCAGCATTATGAAGCTATAAGTGTGTTAAACATAATAGTAAGATCTGTATTTCCAAGTATTTTGATTAAAATTAGCCCATTTTATTAAGAAAATTAATAACTCCAATGATTTTCAGAATAAATCAGGGAATTAATCACATACAATCATGATCTTGGCAGAGTCCTCTAGAAACTGCGTGTTCCATCTCTCTTATATTTGGCATGACCATTATCTAAAATAAAATAAAAGTCACAGATTGGTGGCTCCACATTTCAAAAGATCACCAAAGAAAAATTCAGTTAACTAAGTCTTTATTAGGCGCCAACTACATGTCAGTTGTAACAATTTTGTACTAAAAAAACATATGTCTACTGGGGACCTGAAGAATCAATTTAAGTAGCATACAATACTATCTCACAAAAATTAGTCATTGTGACAAAGAGACTGGAATTGGGAATTAAACATCTGGATTTAGAGCCTGGCTCTGCCACTAATTGTCACTTAATACCTCAAAGAGTTTCAGTTTCCTCATCTTGAAAATGAGAGAATTGGAATTGATGATTCCTAAAATTGTTTCCAATTCCAGAGTGCTGTAATTTCTGCTTCTGTTTCATATAGAGATTTACATTGTACTTTACAGGTACCTTATACCTTATCAACCTGATTGTTCAATCATGGGTTTGTTTGTTTTTTTAGTTTTGGTTTTAGTTGTATCTAACTCTTCATGAACCCAATCAGGGCTTTCTTGGCAGAGATACTGGAGTAGTTCCTTCTCTAGCTCATTTTACAGATAAGGAACGGAGGCAAACAGGGTAATGTTACTTGCCCAAGATCACATAGCTAGTAAGTGTCTGAGGCCAGATTTGAACTCATGAAAATTAGTCTTCCTAACTCCAGGCCTAGCATTGTGACACCTAGTTGCCCTAAGAACTGATAGCTAATGAAAGACAAATGCCAGAGAACTAGATTATATAATATCTTTTTGTAGTTTTGCAATGCCACAAGTAACATTATTTTTGAATAGGTAAAAGATAATTTGTCTTCCAGAAATGGCAGTACAACCTAGCCCTCCCCAGCTAGATAAAGTTGGAAGTAAAGATCAAAATTTCAGTGAGTCATTAAAAACTTCAGTTAACAGCAAACAATCTGAGCATTTTGAGTTTTCACAGTTTGTCTGGGAATAAAGCCAGAAATGTTGGTTCCTCCTTCCAGTTGGGTGAGCCTTAAAAAAAAGAGAGTTTTGCTCACCACTTCTTGGCATTTAGGCATCCAGTGCAACCGTGAAAATGGAAGACACCCAACAATTAAATATAACAAGACAGGGAAGATAAATGAACCTTTTAGAGACACTGAAAGGGTTTGCTTGCAGAAAGTCTGAGTTGTATTGCTTTTTGGAAGATTGTTCAACTCTAGCTTGTGTTCTGTGCGTAATAGATTTGATTGGAATTGCCAGGGAGCAGTGGACAGTAATGGGAGTTTCATGTTTTCTACTAAAATATTTGAACCATGTGTATAAGAAATTGAAAAAAAAAATCTAACTTCCTGACACATGAGAGGTAGAAGGATGGACTAAAATTTTTGTCTCTAGGAGTCGAGGAACAGCTTGGTGTCACAAAATACTTGCTTACATTCACAAAGGTACAGCAAATCCAGAGCAGCAAACGATGCTGATTTTCTTTCATTTCCCCCCTTTTAATGTTAATATCCTCTCTTTGACTCAACAGACCAGCTACTAGGGCATTACTATAATGATCAATTTGCAGAAGGTAGGTTCCAGCTGGAACTTCATATTCACTTTCTCTTCCATTTTCTTCATGTCTATAGTGCTTTGCACATTTTTAGAATACAGTTCATTTCCTCCAATCCTGTCCTCCTACAGTATCTCATTAGGGCATGGAAGTGACTCTTTTTTCTTGAAAGTTATGATAGTAGAGTGCCAGCTCCATAAAATCTTACAGCATGGGAAAGAATATGAATATAGACTGTGTATCAATAAAGGACTAGACTAGCAGAGTGCAGAGAGGCTTTCTTACTAGGCAGTTGGATATGAAAAAATTTCAATTATTATTTTTTGTTCTCTGAAACCTAGGAAGATATCTATTAAGACATAGAAAAGACACCATTTGTATACCTGGGGGTAGTATACTCTTTACCAAAAATATGGACCTTTGGAGTATTAAAGTAATTAATTCCAAAACCAGTAATTTGCATTTTGACTCATTACTCAACTTTGGAAGTTTGATACTCTATCTCCTTTCTGATATGAAAATCATCTAAGTAGAGCCCTTTGAGGAAATGAACCATCAGGTGTTACATCTGTCTCCTTTCATGAACTATTCATTCATTCATTGCCTTCTCATCCTACACAGTATCTCCTCACTGCTTTCATTCTACCCACTTTCTCACTTGGACCTTGCTAATTCCATAGTATCCTTTATGAACTTGAAAAGCAACCCCATTTTTAGTGGACACATATTGCCCTTAACCAAAATTATTAGGAAAATATTTGTTTCACACCAGGTTGTAGTGTGATAAAGTCTTCCAGATATGCAAACATTATCATAGCCACATTGATATGTAGGTTTGTGGGATCTGATTTGAACATAGTCTCTCTGGTTTCTGTTTCATCATTGTCATAAAACAAAGAAAAAATATCCCCCATCCACAAAAAAATATGTCCTTGTATTGAGAAGGCTATATATCTCTGCATGTAACCTATCAGACTCACTTTGAATTTGAATGAGTATTTTCAATCGTCTTCCACTTGCTCTTCTTAGAAACAGTGTTCAGAGTCCTGGAAGGCTCAAGGAGGTGGTCTTCTAAACAATTTTTGGACCACAGTTAGTTTCTCTTGGATCTTTCCCTTCTCAAAAAAAAAAAAAAAGTTGCTGCCCAACATTGGACCTGGAGTCCCAAATTCTAATCGATCCGTCGACGTCCCCTGTGACCTTGCTCTCTCTTCTGTCCAGCTGAATCCTTACTCACTCCTCTCCTGTATTCAGGATGCAGGCGTCCAGCCAGACAGAGCCCCTCTCTCCTCGTCTTAAGCCAGATGTGATCCATCAAGGCTTCATTGGACCTGAAAGGCCATCCTGATGATCCAGACAGCAAGGAGGGGGCCACCTGGTAAGCCATTTGTCCTCTTTCAGGCCTCTTAACCTTTGCTGCCTACTCTGCTCTGACTTGGAGCTATCTGAGCACTCACACAAGAGCACTCCATTTCCTGATTGGCCTTTAAATTCCCCTTTTCTGAAACACAATGTTTTAGTTGTTATGTCTTTTTTCCTCTCTCTCAGGCAAAAGGTCTTTAGAAAGCATAAGGGACGCACACACACATACATCAATGCACACACATCCTTTTTTTCCAAACATGTATATATGGTAGTATGCATGCATGTATATGTTTGAGTGTATGTATGTGTATGTTTCTCCAACAATTTGAAACCTATCTACAAAATGACCTTTTTCTCTAAAACTATCACCAATGCACAGGATCATTATCTGAACATGAATCTATCCACATCACCATGATGCAAGAGTTGCCAAGTAGGTGTGATACCCAATCTGTAATGATTTTCCCCTTGATGTTATCTCTTAATCAGACAAGCTCCTCCATTAAAATCTTCCTCTATTTCTTCTTTATGTCATGAGGGTGAAGCTAGGCTCTTTATGCCAACAGAGCATAAACACTGGCAGGCCTGCCTAAGTTATAATCAAGAACATAGACTGGACTTGTTTTCCAATTGATCAGTCAAGCTATGGGCAGTTAAGCTCATCACCACATGACTGATCACGGGATGATGATTTAGAGGACAGAGGGGTCTTTAGCAACTCAAGAAGACAGGCTTCTAAGGCATGAAGAATTTGTAATCTTCATTAGAGGAGGCATCATGCACACTGGTGATATCACAGAACCTTGAAAGCACAAGACCAAGGAGGAGTTTAGTTCGTGCAAAGGAGAAAACAAATGTGGGTCCTAAATATGTAGACTCTCATTATCATGATTAGGAAAGGTCTTCACTTCAGTTATACATAATTTATTATTTGTGCTTGGAGCAATAGAATGTTGACAAGAAGTCATTTATGTTGCATTTTGTCAACTAATCTGTGATTAAGAGGCAAATACTAAGCAAAATAGAAAATGTATATGTCATCATTACCCTGTACATTGTACAAAGCAAAGGCATAAGGGATCAGAAGATAACATAAATTTCTTTGTTTTCGTGATTTTTGTCAGCCCCTGCTATTTTTCTGTCATCTCCATATCTTCTTTCCTTTAGCATTTTAATCAAAAGGAAAAGGTACCATTGGAACTGAAGAGCTTCTTTTGCAAATATTCAAAATCCTAAAATGATTGCTCTGGTTAGCCACAGTAGGGCTTTTACCATCTATTTTTTTTTTCAAAGTGTACTGTTAGAGACAATTTAATCTGAGGATTACTGACAACAGGGGATACACTTTCAGTGGCCTGGGCCTAGATAGAAGCATGTGGCTGGCCATAATGATAATGGAAATTGTTCATTGCATCAAAGCACTCCCCCTTAATTTGCCATCATGATTTGCCAGTCTTTGCCTTGGATATTATCTCAGGGCTTCTCTCCCTTCTAAAAAAGAAGAGAGTAGCTAATTTTGGTACTTTTAAAATCATATATGGACAAAGCCCCTGCCTGTCCTGCTTTAGCCTTTGGCTTTCTAAGCCTTTTACCTCAAAAGCTTCATTTAGAAATGAACATGTATTCCCTGTGAAACCAGTTAGCAGAAGTTTGACAATTTATTTGGAGATGGTTACTATTTAAATAGTGTTATCTGGACCATTGGGTTTGATGCACAGTGAGCAGAACATCCTCAACAACATAGATTTAGTTTTTAAAGGGGTGGATCATAGAGAGAAGAATAAATTTTATAATTTTATAGATTTAAGTCATATATTGATAGCAGCTTAGTTAACAGATCCACATATTAACATTAAATATACAGGTTATATCATCTGTGATTTGAAGCAAAATTCCAGGTAAATTGTTTTAGTTTTGTTAATATTTATCACAATTATAGATCATTTCATTTTCTTTCACCATGGAAGGCTGTCACTTAGAATGAATCTGAACATGTTATAGACATGACATTCAATATCCATGACATAACATAAAGAGATACGACCTGAATCACATGACTCTGTGTCATGAGTATGATTGCAAGCAACCAGCCCAGTGTCTCTCAGCCTCCTTCAAGCAGCTGGTACCTGAGGCTAAAGTAGAGAAAGCAAAGATTTTGACTCTGGAAAGAGGCTCATTTCAAGTGAATGAAAGCGAAATAGTATAAGGGATCAAAAACAACCTTAAAATCAAACCCAGAAGAAAATAGGATCATACTGTCTTAGAGATTAAAAGTCACAACCCAGCAGTCATCTAGTCTAATCCATTTCTGAGGCAAAATCCCTCACCTCAAACTCTCTCCTCTCCTCCTAGGAACCCCAAGAGCCTCCTCTGAAATACATCCAGTGCCAAGAAGTTTCTTGCCTCTTGAGGGAGCTTTAAATGTTATGAAGACTCTGTGTATGTGTGTGTGTGGGAGTGGTGTTTATCTTTGATTGACCCAAAATTTGCCTTCTTATAATAATTCTACCCTTTGTTCTTAGTTATAACCCCTAGGGACAAGCAAAACAAATATAATTACTCTATTACATTAAAGCTCTTAAAATATTTGCAATCCAGATTCATGTCTCCCTCAATGCCCACCTCAATCCACAACCTCAAGCCTCTACCTCTATAGGCTAAATTGGGGGTGGGGGGCAATGAGGGTTAAGTGACTTGCACTGGGTCACACAGCTAGAAAATGTCAAGTGTCTCAGAATTCAGGGCCAGTGCTTTATCCATTGTGCCCCCTAGGTGCCTCCAATATTTTAGTTATTTAAAGCCATCTTTAAATGACTTGGATTCAAGTTCCCTTAACATCCTGGTCATACTTCAGTACCTTCTAGTTCAAAAGGCTGTTTCCTTAATTGTGGTACTCACAACTGAAAAGGAAATAAATAATTATTGCAACTCTGGATTTAAGGATGAAAATAATCTCCTGTCTTCTAACCAGGGCACTTCTGGGACTGAGAACCAAGGCAATCTGAAACCATTATCCTATAGCCCCCAAATTTCCATACAAAGCTCGTGTCAGAAAAAAAAATAACCAGACTTTTTCCATTACTTTAATCTGTACAAACATGAATTCCCAAATACCAATGTGGTTATTGTAATTGTTTACTGGAATACATAGAAACACTGTTTTAGATGCTTGAAAAAACCTAAAGTTGATCTAGTCTAATATTCTTAAGTGAGGAAAGTGAGGCCCAGAGGGTTAAGTGACTTTTTCAAGATCACATAGTGTCAGAGTGAGGCAAGGAGAGATGAGTCTGGAAGAGGTAGATTTGAGTCCACTTCCTCTGACTCACTCATGTGGGACTCTTTACATGAAAATGAAATCCTGTGTTCTGTGTTCTTGCCTCCTTAGGAAAGGTAGGCATGGAATGCCCTCCTTGCACTTTTCAACAAAACGAAATTTTACACATCCTTTCTTTAAAGGATAAGAAATGCTAGCTAATAGTAAAAAAAAAAAATGATAAGAAGATACAGGCTAAAACAAATAGTTTGGTTGCTTATGTGGTTATTGTGCTTTTTGAGCAAACAAAGCTCAGATTCAGCAGAGAACCTTTTAAAGAAGATGAGCTGAGGCTGGCTATTTTCAGGCTGCTTTGTGGGACAAAGATGTTTCAAGAAATGGTAGTCTTTTTCGTGGCTTTCTTATATATTTCTTTAAGAAATTCTTCAAAGTAAAGCTTTCACTCCTCAGAAAATAGTTTGGGGCTATTACTCAATACATAAGTAATAATTTATTACTAAAGAACCGAGACTTACAAGAAAAACTCATAAGAATAGGAGAAGGATCCAGAAATAGTATGTGGTTTATGAAGTTTATGTTAAAGATTAGGGCTTATGGGAACATGGTTTGGGAACCACTGGGGTTTAATATCTAATCAATCTGATTCACCATACTCAGTTCTCTCTATATCCTCTTCAGATATGTAGAAGAGAGAAATTATTTCTACTTCAGTTTTGAATAAGTTTAGATCCTTCCTCTACATAGTTATAATATTTGAGACTTGAATAGGACCAATGCTTTTTTCCACAATTGTCCTGTCAGGAAGGGAAGACAAATAATATGATCCCCATTTTGCAGATGAGAAAGTTAAGGGTCAGAGAGTTAAAGTGACTTATCTAGAGTCATAGTAAGCAGAAAGACTGGGACTTAAACTCATGTCTTTTTAAATAGATAATTGTTTCATCAAGACTTTCCTGAATTCATAAAACCTAATATTTGGATATCAAAATTAAATGTTTCTGATCGAGATAAAGATATGGATGAGACTTATAAAACTGATGTTGCTTAATTCTATTTAAAACATAATCCTGTACTGTGGTGTAGTGGATAGAAGATTGTTTCCTAAGTTAAGAAGACCTGGATTCAAATTTTGACTTTCAAAAACACTAACTGCATAATTATGCATGCCATTTAAGTTGTCAGTATTCAGAGCTACAGAAGACTTGCTCATCACCATTGGTGGAAAGAGTTTATACTGGTAAAATTTCAAGGGCTCCCAAATCTCGTCCACTGAAAAAATCCTGCCTTCACCAAATTTAACTCAGCTATTATTAAGCACCTAGTATATTAAATATAGTATTACAACTATTGTAAAGGAGTAGTTTATAATTTATAGAGTGCTTTAATATTTGCAAAGCACTTTAAAATATTGTTTCATTTTATCCTCACAACAATGTTGGGAAGTAGATATGTTTTAAAATTGCATCTTGTTCTGGTGCTTTGACCATCCCTCCCTAGTCACTATAATAAATAAGTTTAGCTAATATAAAGGATCATTATCAGGAAATAAGATTTCACAGAAGAAGCTGGAAGTCATGTACAAACAATCCCCAAATTTAAAGGATCATAATTTACAAATCAAATAATATATTCACATCCTGGTAATAGGTGCTGCTTTCAAGGTTTATAGTCCTATGACATGTAACTCCCAGACAAATTCCAGACCTCCACAGTTCCAGTCCAATAGAACATCAAAAAGTGGTAATTTTAGGATCACAGGGACAAGTGAACTTTGTGGATTTTTTGAAAACTTTGAGGTGACCTCAATATATCAGTGCACTAAAACCAAGATGACACAGATAGGAGTTGATACTTCTTCCCCCAAAAAAACTACAAAAACGAGACTTCGAAACTTTTCTCCCTGAGCCTTCTTCCATTTCCTTCAGGTTTGTGGTACTAAGTCCTCCCCACTCAAACACTCTCTGCCTCTCCATCCTTTCCCCCATGTTCTGTGCCTTACTTCATATTACATATCCTTTTCCCATGTTATCTACTTCTGTGTACTCGCTTTTTTTTTTTAACACTTATCTCTTACTTTCTGGACCATTTAACCTCTGTGTTTAACTAAAGTGTGATTGCTGCCCTGTTTTCCACTGCCAGTTGTGGTCTTTCTCCATAAGTACCAAAAGAACTGGGCATGCTTCTTTTCATTTCATGATTTCATAATTCCATAAATTAATTATAAGTTCAAAATATTATGATTATCACCATGGAACAGGTGAGGAAACTGTGACCAAGAAAGTCCAAATGACTTACCCACATGGTTTGTGCTTGTTTCACCTAGTTTGTGAATATTTTAAGCCAAATTTGAACTCAGATCTTCCTGATTCCAAGTCCAGCATTCTATCCACAGTGAACCACCTATTTTCTTAATATTATATGCAAAATGCTCTCCAAAACTAAAAGCCCTCCAGAAGTGTGGGTTGTCATGATGATATTATTGCTTGAGGCCTAGTTTAGCTTTGGTGAATCCAAAGATTAATCCTGCTTTCAAGGAACTTCCAGTCCTAAATGGGGTTATGACATTGACAGGAATAACTAAGATATAATAATTTTGCTGAAATTAAGAGTGAGAAAGATGCAAAAGAAAAAAAAAGACAACATTGGGAATATGTAAGAAAAAGGTACCTGGAGAAATTGCATCTGACTTGGACCTTGAAGTAAGAGCAGTTTTTCAATAAACAGAGATAAAAGTGGGTGGAGTAGAGTTTACTTCATGCCTGGAAGGTTATGTGAAAAAAGGGACAGAAATGAGAGATGAGAGGATAAAAGAAAAAAGAACAAAGATTATTCAAATTAAATTATAATTGAGAGCATATAAAAGGGAATAATTTGAGATTAGGTTGGAAAAGTAAGTTGGAATTGAATTGGGTTGAGTGTCAGTCAACTTGCACTTATTAAACACCAACTATTTTCTGGGCATTTTGCTAAGATCTATGGATATAAAGAAAAACCCATAGTCTAATGTAGGAGACAAAATGAAAACATTTAAAAATGAGATACATACAGGATAAATTGGAAAGTGGTAGTCTCAGAAGGAAGGCACTAAGATTAAGATTGGGAAAACTTCCTACGGAAGATGGGATTTGGGCTGAGACTTGAAAGAAGTCAGGGAAACAAGGAGGTAGAGATAAGAAAGGAAAATGTTTTAGGTATGAGGGACAGCCAGTGAAAATAATTAGTATCAGAGATGAAGTGGATTTACAAGGAAGGAAAGGAGTACAGTGTCACTCAGGAGTATTTGGGGGTGAATGAGATAAAAGTAGACTGGAAACATCAGAAGGGACCAGTTTATAAGGAGCTTTGAAAATCAAACGGGTGATTTTATATTTGATTCTGGAGGCAAAAGTAAGTCATTGGAGTTTTTGGTTTTTTTTTAATATCTGGGGATGATATTGTCAGACCTGTGTTTTAGAAAGTTCAATTTGGCATCTGAATGGAGAAGAGATTAGAGTGGGGAGAGACTTAAGATAGGGGTCCAAACAAAAGACTATTGCAATAGTTCAGATATTAGGTGATGAGTGTCTTTACTAGAGTGGTTGCAGTGTCAGAGGAAAGAAAAGGGGAATATATGAGAGGTGTTTTGAAGGCAGAAACAATAGAACTTGATCACTAATTGGATATGGGGTGTGGGAAAGAGTGAGAAGTTGAAGATAATATGTAGGTTGAATCAGGGGTTTATATTTTCTTAGGCATTCAATTGTTAGAGACAGTAGGCTTTGGGGGCCATGGGAATGATAGATTCTTCCCTTTAAGCATGTATTAAGAGCATTCATTAGGAAGATTATTCATGGTGTAAAAAAATGGATTGGAGAGAAGATACACTGGATAAAAAACACAGTTATATCAGCCTAGTTAAAAAAAGATTATCATAATAACCTAGTAAAGATGAGATAAGGGCTTGAGTTAAGGTAGCACTAACAATAGTAAAAAGGAGAGGATAGAAATTTTTTTTAAATTACAGAGGTAAAATTGACAGGGTTAGAATAATATAGAGGGAACATAAGAGAAAAGAATAAAAGTGATATTGAGGTTGAGTTTTCATACTGGGAAGGATGATGGTATCATTATCAGATTTTGATGGGAAGATAATGAGTTTGACTTTGTTAATGTAAAGGTTGAATTTCCAGTAAGCCATTTAAGTGGGTGGTTGAAAACATGGGATAAGAACTCTCGGAGGAAGTGTGGAGTGAAGATATAAATTTGGGAATCATCTGCATAGAGAGGATGATTGAAGCTATGCAAGCATTTGAGTTCTACAAGGGATGATTATATGAGGTTGGAGATGGTCTGAAGACCATCTTTAAATAATGATCAATTCTGTGTGAAACTGAAATGATCTATGGTATTGAATCCAACACTGTATCCCCAGGAAAACAATGTCAAATATAAACTAAGGTAAGACAAACAGTATAATAAAGCAAAAAAGAGAGATAGACTTAGAGTTAGGATACCAACTTCAACACTTTTTAAATCATATTACCATGAGCAAGGCATTTCTAATATTAGAGTATTAGTGGACTTATATAGAAAATGGGGATAGTGATTTCATTGCTCAACAGAACTTCCTGTGCAACTGAAAGGTTAAGCGACTTGCCCAGTGGTCACACAGCCAAGACATGTCAGACCTGGTGCTTGTACCCAGACATTCCTGGGTTCAAGGCCCTTTCTCTAGTGATTAAAATAATGTACTCCATTTATAAAATACCTGTGTCAACAATATCAACTTGTAGTATTTACCTTATAAGAGTGTTAAGGAGAAAGTATTTTATAAAGTTTCAACCACCATAAATATTATTTTCACTATTTTTATTTATTTAATTTATTTATTTGTTTGCTTGTTTGTTTATTTATTTATTTATTAGCGAGGTGATTGGGGTTAAGTGACTTGCCCAGGGTCACACAGCTAGTAAGTATTAAGTGTCTGAGGCCAGATTTGAACTCCGGTACTCCTGATTCCAGGGTCAGTACTCTATCCACTGCGCCACCTAGCTGCCCCTATTTTCACTATTAATCTAACCCATTGAGACCTTTCTTAATATCCATGCTTCTTATACCTCATGCTTCCTATACTTACAGACTTTGGTATGGAATATTATTTTTATTAACTCTTTAAAAAATCTTCTTTATCTCTGGTATAGTAAAAAGAAAATTGGACTTGGAGTATTGACACATGGGTTCCTATATTAACTTTAGCATTTAATAATTGTATGACCCTAAGCAAGTCATTCTCAGCCTCACAGGTTCAGTTTTATTTATTTTTTTGTTTTGTTTTGTTTTTATTTATTTATTTATTTTTGTTTTGTTTTTATTTTTGTTTTGTTTTGTTTTGTTTTTATTTATTTATTTATTTTTGTTTTGTTTTGTTTTGTTTTGTTTCAAAACCATAGAAGAGAGAATATTACACTTGTACTATTGGTAAGTCACAGGACTGTGGTTAGAAAAGCATGTTCCACATTTTAAATCCCTTTATAAATCTTATGAGTGATGATGATGATGATGATGATGGATGGATGGACTCTTCTCTAGAAAGTTCCCAGGCAGAATTCTAGCAATGATGCATGTTGTGTTTTTGGAAATGGTAGAATCCCATAGTATTTTACAAGTTCTGAGTGATAGATACTTTCTGTAATCCATAGATATACCAAACCAATCATTTTATAGGGAAAAGGTTTCCTGTCTACACCTGGGAATAGAAGTTAGAGATTGATTCTTGCCTCAGGTAGTTATATAAAAAAATCCAACTATAAATACGAATATACCCAATTTACTACATGCATAAACTTACCTGGAAACTTGCTCAAGGCCAGATTTTGATTCTAATCTCTCTTTGTTGGTGTATAATGTGAAACAATGGAAAGATGTTCCCTTTACTTGGATCCTTCACTGCCTCTCTCCCTTTCTTCCTATACATGCAGTTTTCTTGTGTGTTCCATAAATAGAAAATTGCAGGTACAATTAGGTACTTGCCCCTTATTTTGAGGGCACTAGCTATTAAATGATTTTGCAGGTAGTTGTAGGTGAGTGTGGCTCAGGGGAAGAAAAAGGATATCTCTTTGAAATTGTTCTCCCTCTGTGGCCTTTGATAACATTACTGCTAAAGAAAATAGTTATTTTCTCTCAACACCTAAATGCTATATAATGTATGTGTGTGTATAATTTATATGTACATATATACACATAAATTAATCTAATCTAGGGCATTTCAAATTTAGGTAAAAGGATGAGTAAATGTATATCCCTGCCCATATAAGTGCTCAGTTAACTGGTCTGGTGATTCATAACTTAGTCATTTGGCAGAATGAACTAGCACAGCTATTTACAAAATGACTAAACCAAGAAGGATAACAGATGCCTCACTACTACCTAAAAAGGAGACAACAATTTGCAGTGAAAATGGTTCTGGACCTTGAGTTAGAAGACCTGTGTATGAATCGTGGATCTATTTTTTTTTTAATTTATTCCTTGGGTGATCTTAACTTGTCTGTGCCTTAATTTTCTTATCTACAAGTTTGGAGATGATGAGAAACTGAATAACCAAAACAACAATGGAACTAACACCAGATTTAGGGTATAAGGGCCTATGTCCTAGTACGACTTCTTTTATATACTGCTGGTTTGACTTAGAGGAGTCATTTAATCTCTTTTAGTCTCTATTTCCTCAATTGTAAAATGGGGATGTGGGTTCATAGGCAACTCCTGCCTTCAGACACTTACTATGTTACCCTGGGGAACTCACTTAACATCTACAAAGGTCCTAGCAGATAGTGTTTAAAAATCCCTCCTTCCCTCCCTCTCTTTTTCCTTCCTTCCTTCCTTCCTTCCTTCCTTCCTTCCTTCCTTCCTTCCTTCCTTCCTTCCTTCCTTCCTTCCTTCCTTCCTTCCTTCCTCCCTCCCTCCCTCCCTCCCTCCCTCCCTCCCTCCCTCCCTCCCTCCCTCCCTCCCTTCCTTCCTTCCTTCCTTCCTTCCTTCCTTCCTTCCTTCCTTCCTTCCTTCCTTCCTTCCTTCCTTCCTTCCTTCCTTTGTATCTTTCTTCCCTTGTTCCGTTCTTCCATTATGCCTTCCTTCTTCCTTCCCATTTTTCTCTTTTCCTTCTCTCCTCCTCTTCCTTTTTTCTTCCCTTCCTTTTTTTCTCCTGCCTTCCTCCCTCCCTTCCTGCCTCCCTCTCTTTATTCCGTCTTTTCTCCCTTTCTAGATGACCTACACCATCCATACAAGTTTGAAATCTGTGACACAAGAGTAAGAATTGAGGAAGCCCATGCAGCACGTGTGGAGATGAGCTGTATTCCCTTAGCCATCATAGTGAAGAACTTGCACTTTGAGATGGAGGAACTATTCTTTTATTGGTTTCTTATTCCAGGAAGATAGCCCACCCATTAGACTTTAAAAGAGAGAGGGATACCAACCAAAAGAGAATGTTGCCATTCCCAAATGCCACTAAGAGCTCAAACACAGAGCCAGTATAAAGTTTCAAAATAATTTTTCAAGGTAATGTAGTTTAGGTCCAAGTATGCTTTATGATGTTACTCCAGCCCCTCACAAATGATGATTTCTTAGGTCCCATCTCATTTTAGCATCTTATTAACTGTAATTATACCCTGCTTTACAAAAGTAGAAAATCATAATTGTTAGTAACTTATACTTATGTAGCATTATAAGGTTTATGAAGCACTTAAAGTAGAGAGAGAGGTATCATTTTCTGTTTCAAAATGTGAGAGACTGAATCTTGGTGATGTTCAATTATTTGTTCAAGATCATAAGACTATGAAATAATAGAACTAGACTTCACATTCGAGTCTCCTGCCTATCAGTTTGGTTCATTTTCTCTTCCATTATGGTATCTTTACAAAGTTGAAGTCCTATTAGGTACTGAGGAATATGTACTATTCCCTTTGGTTATATAATGCTATTGACTCACCTATAAGATCATTGTTATTTGTTTCTGGTACTGACAGTCCTTATCTTACTCCTGATGTGCTAATAGCATGCATTAAACATAACATTCTCCTTTCTTCCATTCCTTTCCCTTCTCTGAAAAGTCTCTATCACACCTGACAAGAGAGCAACTGTGGAAAAATGTATAAAAATAAATTAGTATGGACCATTTGGAGTATCTCAGGTTATGGCACTGGAATAAGTAAATGAACCAGCATCCTTGAGCTCCTACTGCATAACTTTTCTCCCCAGGCATGGCTCCAGGCATCTCTTTGCTCAAAAATATCTTCCCTCCAAAAACTAAACTAAAATGTTTAGTTCACTTCATAAAAATGGAGGAAATCTCATCAACTGATTATTCAGTTGATATAGCAAATGAATAGAAATAGCTATGATACAATAGGAAAAAAAAAAACTAATTAGATTTTCAGTTGGTTGTCTGGGTTTCAAGTATCAGCTCTTGCCTTTCACTAGCCAGCTGTGTGAACTGTGAGATAACAAGATCACAGAGCTACCTGGTGAGTACCACTTGACCTCTATGAGTCTCAGCTTCTTCATCCATTATATGAGGACAATGGCATACCCATTCCTCAGTTTTTGTGGATCAAGAAAAAAACACAAACTTGACCCTATGATTCCATCAGGGTATCATCCTATATCTCTTTTCTCATATTCCCAGCCAAACTTTCAAATTCCTAACAAAAGCCATCCATTGCTTTTCCTTCTGCTCTTCCTTGCAAACTGCATGAACTGTATTACTTCATACATAATATTCCATTTTCTGCCTCCATTTCTATTCACAGCCTTTCCTTCATGCCTATAGTAAGTTTTTCTTTACCTTTTAGAATCCTTAGGTCTTTTTGAGTTTCAGCTCAGGTGTTCCTTCCCAGATGAGGTCTTTCCTTCCTCCTTCTCCCAAATTATTATGGTCCTCTCCCTAAAAACAACTTTGTTTTCAGTTTGAATAATCTTTGTATTGTCTTTATGAATATTTTGATAATTTCACTAGAATCTTAGATCCTTGAAGGTTGGGAATGTTTTTAGTTAATTATTATTTTTTATAACCTAGTACCTAATAGGGCCTAACATATATATATATATATATATATATATATATATATATATATATATATATATATATTTTAGTGAGGCAATTGGGGTTAAGTGACTTGCCCAGGGTCACACAGCTAGTAAGTGTTAAGTGTCTGAGATAGGATTTGAACTCAGGTATTCCTGACTCCAGGGCCGGTGCTCTATCCACTGCGCCACCTAGCTGCCCTGGGGCCTATCATATTGTAAACATTTTAAAATGCCAGTTCATATTTTAAGGAATATAGAGCTAAATAAAAAATGTTACCTAATCTCAAGGAATTTAAAAACTAAAAGGAAGGTGAAAATGCAAAAGTTAACTATAATACAAAATAAAGCATGGTCTAATTCTTCTCTCCCAGCATGACTAATGTGGAAATATGTTTAACATGATTATAACAAATAACCTATATCATATTGCTTCCTGGCTTGGGGAGAGGAGAGGTAAGGGAAGGAGGAAGAAAACTTTGGAATTCAAAATCTTACAAAAATGAATGTTGAAAACTATCTTTACATGCAATTAGAAAAAACTAAAATAAAATTATTAAAAAAAACAAAATAAAACATGGGATTCATAAAATAATTGACATTTATATTGAGCTTTCAAGTTTGCAAAGGAATATGTACACATATGTATGCACATATATGTGTGTCTGTGTGTGTGTATATATATATATAAATACACACACATATATATACATATATATATATATATATATATAAATTTTGATTCACACATCAGGCCTATGAGATATGGAATTAAGTTATTATTATTTCCCATCTGACATATTAGGAAACTTAGGCTAAGAAAGACAAAATGCCCTACCCTTAAATTAATATAGTTGGATCTTCCTAGTGCCAAATTCAGCACTCCCATTTAGTCTAAGAAAGAAACTAAGTACTTTAAAGGTAGTTTTAGCTTAAGGAAAACACATATCCTTAGTAAATAAATGTAGCTTTGGGGGTTTTTTAGTACTACTCTGTACCACTGAGTTCATGAGATTATATTGACTTGAGGTAATGAAGATCTTTGTAAACCAGAAACTAGTTTCCTAATACTTGTTCCTGTTATTTCTGTTTATCTCAGTGCTGCTATTAAGCATATTCTGTAGCAGTCTTGCTTTCAATAATATGCCTTTCTCTTGATTTTAGTTTTTCATTTAAAAAAAAGCAGTTCTTACTGACAGCTTCTAGCGTATTGAAAAAATAAAGGGCCAGATTCAGAGTGAGGAAACCTTTATTCTTCTGGTTGGATCTCCAACATCTACTTATCTGTTACCTTGGGAAATCAGTTGGTTTTTCTGTTCTTAATGAGACAGTAATGTTGACACTACCTCCCTCATAGGCTTGTTGTAGGGTTTAAATGAAATAATATCTGTAAAGTGCTTTGTGTCCAGTAAGCACTGTTATAAAGATCTAAGGCATTATAGCCAATAAACACCAGTTTAAAAATGTGAAACATTAATTTTATTGTAATTCCAGTTCTGCTATTAACTCCCTCTTTGACATTAGATGCATCAGTTCACTTCCTTAGGCCTCAGTTTCCTTATCAGTAAAATGAAAGAGCTAGTCCATATGATATTTAATGTCCCTTGAAATGTTAAATGTCTATGATTCTCTATCCAGAATACTCCAGGGCAGTACTAAGGATGATCAAAGTGTGTACTGAGTGCTTGAAAATATGATGTGTTAGGTTGGAGAAACATGTCAAAAAAGTATATTATAATAACAATAATATTAATAAGAGCTGGTGCCCATTGTGTGACAGACACTCTGTTAAATGTTTTACAAATGTTGTCTCATTTAAGCCTCACAACAACCCTGATATTTGGGTGCTGTTATTATCCCATTTTACCATTGAACGAATTGAGACAAAATGAGGTTAATTGACTCGCCCAAGGTCATACAGCTAATAAGTCACTGAAATGTGAATTGAGGTCTTGTCTTCTTGACTCCAGTCCCAGTCCTCTATCCACTGCACCATCTACTTGTCTCCAATTTGAGAATATAGATTAAGAAATATTTTTTTAAAGAAATACTGACACCTTCACAAAGGGATATAGAATAGAGAAGGCTATTAGAGAAAGGAACAGTAACAGAAGAGAACATATCAACTGACAGCAGTACATAGTGTGAAGAGATTGATTTTTTTAAAGCACAAACAGATCTTTTACAAGAAAGTGCAGTGACAGGTATTCATAATAGCATGGTATGTAAATCGCTAGATAATGTGAGAACTGGAAATGAAAAAAGAATGGTATGGTCACTGTAAGTTTTGCTGTGACTGGAGGCTCTTTGAATAAATGAGAAAAGGCTTCATGGAGAAGAGAGGACTTGACTTCCACTTACTAGCTCTATGACCATAGGTAAGTCACTAATACTCTCTCATTCTTAAGTTACTCATATATAAAATAGATATAATAATGGCATCTAACCTACAAGGTTGATAATTTACATAAAGTTTTTTACAAGCCTCTGAAAAGCACTATATAAATGTTTGTTATTGTGATTATTAGTTTATTATTATTAGGACCTAGCTCATAATATTGTTGTATGGATGGAATGAGGAAACATGTAAAATACTTTGCAAACCTCAAGGTTAATAAGAGTAGTATCAGTAGTCTATGTAAGAGAAAGTAGCCCATAGGCAAGAAAAAAATAAATTTGTAAGTAATTTCAGAAAGATACAATCACACAGTCTCAGAGTAATAAGGAAATTCAGTGGTTATTGGGTCCAACATATTCCCAAATGAGAATTTTCTTCAAAACACCCCAGACAGTTGATCATTCAACATTTGCTTTCAGTCATTCAGGGATAGAAAATTAACTATCTCCTAATCAACACCTTCCATCTTTGAACAGTTCTAGAAGTGCTGCACTCAATGTACCAGCAACATACCAGCAAATCTGGAAAACTCAACGGTGGCCCCTGGATTAGAAAAGAGAAATTTTCATCCCATCCTAAAAAAAAAAAAGACAATGCCAATGAATGTTCAGATTACTAAAGAACTGAGTTCATGTCACATCAGCCATGTTATACTTAAAATTCTACAAGCTAGGCTTCAGTAACATGTAAACCAATAATTAAAAAAGAGCAAGCTGGTAGGGGGCAGCTAGGTGGCACAGTGGAGAAAGCACCAGTCTTGGATTCAGGAGGACCTGAATTCAAATCTGTCCTCAGACACTCGACACTTACTAGTTGTGTGACCTTGGGCAAGTCAATTAACCCTCATTGCCCCTCCCGCCCCAAAAAAGAGCAAGCTTGTTTTTGAAGAGACAGAGGAACTAAAGACCATATTGCTGATATTCACTGGATTATGGAGAAAACATGGGCATTTTAGGAAACAAAATCTACTTCTGTTCATTGATCACAATAAAGTCATTGACTGTGTGGACGACAACAAAATGTGACAAGTCCTCAAAGAAATGTACCACATTATCTCCAGAAGATCTAAGATCTTTATGGTATTCAGGCTAAGAAGCAACAATTCAGAACCAAACATGGAACAAAAGATTGGTTTGAGATTGGAAAAGAAGTATGACAAGGCTGTATAGTGTCACCTTATTTATTTAACATATGCAGACTACATCATGCAAAATGCCAGTATGGATGAATTAAAAGCTGGAATTAAGATTGCTGAGAGAAATGACAGCAATCTCAGATATGCAGATGTTAACACTCTGATGGCAGAAAGTGTAGATGAATTAAGAAATCCCTTGATGAGGGTAAAAGAGGAAAGTATAAATACTGACCTGGAATGTAACCTCAAAAAAAAAAAAAAGAAAGATCTTGGGAACTGGTCCCTTCACTTCCTAGAAAATAGAGGGAGAAGAAATGAAAGCAGGGTCAAATATTTTTTATTCTTGGGCTGAAAGTTCCCTACAACTGAAGCCATGAAATTAAAAGACTCTTGCTCCTAAGAAGGAAAGCTATGATAAATCAGGACAGCAGACTCAAAGGCAGACATCACCTTGTTGAAAAAAGTATGTATAGTCAAAGCTATGGTTTTTTTCCAGTAGCATTGTACAGCTATAAGAATTAGACTATAAGAAAATCTTAGAGCCAAAGAATCAATGCTTTTGAATTGTGGTGCTGGAGAAGATTTTTGAGAGTCCCTTGAACAGAAAGAAGGACAAATTAGTCAATATATAAAGAAAACAATTGAAGCTATTCCCTGGAGGTTCAAATACTGAAGGTGAAGCTTAAATACTTTGGTCACATAATGAGATAGGGCTCAGTGGAAAAGATTCTGATGTCAGGAAAGACTGAAGGCAAATGGAAAAGAGGATGGAGGAGGATGAAATGAATATATAGTATCATGGAACCAACAAACATGAATTTGGATACCTTCTGTGATAAAGTGGAAGATAGAAGGATCTGGTGTGCTATTATGGTCCATGCAATCATAAAGAGTCAGACACAACTGAATGACTCAAGAACACAAACAACAACAACAACAAATTGTTAGGAAGGTTGTCGTTATTTTGCTTTGTTTAATATTTATTTTGTGCCATGACATCAAAATGGCATGAATGGTAACATAGTTTAATGAAGAGAGAGTCAAAATTGAAACCAGGAAGTCATGCTTAAATCCTGGCTCTGACATATCATGGCTAATATGAAAATTGGACATGTCACTTAAACTCTCAGTGTTCTAGACCACTCTTTAAGACTGTGAGATATAGAGAGGTGGTTGACATGTATTGGTAGAAACAATTTCCTCACTTGTGGATTTGCTACATAAATGAAATCATAGGTCTAATCCTTATCTAGTCCTTATCCTATCAAAATAAAATATTCTTCTTCCACTTTTTTAATCTTAGTGCTCTACTCTGATGGACATCTATTCATTTAGTTGCTTTCCAGTGCCTTGAAAGGTTATAGATTTGGGAGACACGACCAGTTAGGCAGAACTCACTATTAGAAGCTGACTGTGAATATCGCATTCATATAGACTCAGTGCAAGGAACAGAGTTGTTTGATGACCTCTGATCTCACTCTTTTTCCTGAAATTGTGTTGATGAAACCTAGAAAGATCTTATAGCTTGAACATGATGAATATCATCAGGTTTATGGACAGCAAAACTTTCTATGGATTTCCTGCTATTTACTAAGAGGTAATTAAGAAGAATAACTTTAAAAAAAGACATCATTGGTCATTCTATATTTTATTGAAAAAATGAGAGAGGGAAAGAAAAATGAAGAAGGATGGAAGGAAGGAAGGAAGAAAAGAAGGGAGGGAGAGAGGGAAGAAGGGAAGGCAGGATGAATCAATGAAAGAAAGAAAGACAAGATTTAGGAATGAATGAACAATCATTTATTAAACATTTGCCATGTGCCAGGAATTGCACTAAACATTGTGGATTTAAATATAGAAAGCAAGACAGTTCTTTTCCTCAAGGAGCTTACATTTTAATTCAGGAAGACAACACATATATTGTGAATGGCCCTATCCTTTTCTTTAATTTAAAACTTGGTAGCTTAAAGGTCAAAAAGAAATTTTTAGGATAGTTAAGAGATAATTATCTAAAGTTCATATTTTTCCAAAGGAAAAGAACACAAAATTGTGCAATTAATTAAAGTCCACTTTTTTTTTCTCCCAAGAGAAGGAAAATCAAGAGCGAGAATATAAATGTGTATGTGTGTGTATGTGTTTCTATGTCTGTGCATGAAAGAAACAACAAATGTGAAGTCTTTTTTAAAGCATTGAGGAGAAAGGCTTCTAACAATATTTTGTAATGTATGTTAGGACTAGAAAGGATCTTGAAATATACAATATGCAGAGAATTTAAAACATTTAAGCTGGTACCTGAAAATAATGTTAGAATCCAGAAGTTTGTTGCTACAAGAGACCTTAGAATACAGTGTGCTAGAGTTGTAAGGTACCATACAGATTAGCAATAGCAAACATTTGTATGGTGCTTTATAGTTCGCAAATGACCATCCTAAGGACACTGAGAATTTAGTGTTATTTTCATCCTTGTTTCACAGGTGAGGAAACAGAAAATGGAAGAAATTTCTGCAACTTGTCAAGGGTCACTTAGCAAGTATCTAAGATAGGATTTGAACTCAGATCAGCCTAACTCTGAGTCCCATGCTATATGTGTTAGATTATTTCTTGTAAACCAAATTCATATTATTGTCATTTGTATTAGAATATTCATAGGTTATTTCATATGTATCTAAGGGAAGTGAAATGATTTGCCTGAACTCACAGAAGAGATGGGATTGAACCCAGATCTTTTATTCCAAAACAGATATATTTTTTTCAGTTATAAACTTTGTAGAACAGTTTTAAGAACAGTGGATTCAGAGTCAGAAGACATGTTTGACTGGGTGAACGTGGGTGATAAAATTTAAGTTCCTTGAGAGCATACTTTTTAAAAACAATTTCAATACCTATCAGAGAGCTGGGCACAAAGGAAACATCCATAAATATTTGTTGATGGATTGATTACTTTTCTTCTCTGGTCCTCAATCTCTTTATGTTGGAAAATAGGGGATTAGAACAGATGACCACTAAGGTGTCATTCTAATTTTAAATCAACGATTTAGATACTTTTTTTTCTAAATCTATGATTTGTATGTCTCAAAATAATTTAGGTGTTTTTTTCTGAAGGCCCTGGATAAATGAGATGTTTTTATATCTTGATTAATAGTCATTTAATTGACAACTATTTCACTGGTTTCTGTAACTTTTAAAATACATTTTAAATTGGCTTTGAAAGTCAGTATATCCCAAAACAGATTCTTCTTCTTCCCACAGAACTCACTCTCTTAACATGTTAATCAATGACATAGATTAAGGTGTAGGTAATATTCTCATTAAAATTGCAGTTGACAGAAAGCTAAAAAAGATAGCTAAGTAGCTATTAAAATCAAAGTCCAAAGGCATCTTAATAGATTAGGGTATTGGGCTGCATCCAATTAGATAAATAAAGATAAAGATTGTCTTTCATTTGAGTATGACAATTTAAAAAGTACTTAACAATACATCACTTCCTGCTCATATTCTTTTCTTTTTCTTGCGGGGCAATGGGGGCTAAGTGACTTGCCCAGGGTCACACAGCTAGTAAGTGTCAAGTGTCTGAGGCCGGATTTGAACTCAGGTACTCCTGAATCCAGGGCCAGTGCTCTATCCACTGTGCCACCTAGTTGCCCCTCCTGCTCATATTCTTAAAGTTCAGATATAAATATTTCACTTATTTCTTCAAAATCCCTTAGTGGCTCCTCATTACCCATATTCCTTATCTTTGACAATCTGGCCCCAGAATATCTTTCTTGTTGTTGTTTGTCCTTCATTCTCTCTTTCTTTTCTTTTCTTTTTTTTTTTTTGAGGCAATTTGGGTTAAGTGACTTGCCTAGGGTTACTCAACTAGTAAGTGTTAAGTGTCTGAGGCAGGACTTGAACTCAGGTCCTCTTGACTCCTGGGCAGTGCTATATCCTGTCCTTCATTCCCCCTCTCTCTCTCTCTCTCTCTCTCTCTCTCTCTCTCTCTCTCTCTCTCTCTCTCTCTCTCTCCCCCCTCCCTCTCTCTCTCTTTTTTTTTTGACAGGACAATGAGGGTTAAGTGACTTGCCCAGGGTCACACAGTTAGTGTCAAGTGTCTGAGGCCTGATTTGAACTCAGGTCCTCCTGAATCCAAGGACAATGCTTTATCCACTGCGACACATAGGGGTTTTAGTGGACAGACAACTCATTGTGAATCATTAGGTTGGTATAACGGTCCAAAACCTTAATGTGATTTAGGACTAAAGTAAGAAGTGGAAATTTTTCAGGAATACGATAGTGATCATCTCATTGCACTCTGCCTTCATCAGACTGTATCTGGATTCCTGTTTTCAGTTTTGTTGAGGAAATCCTATGGATTCTACTTTGGTGATATCTCTAGCATGTACATTCTTGTCCTCCATTCACACTGTAAATGACCCTATCAAGGCTAATTCCATTCTACTAATCAACAATGATTTATTAAGTGCTTGCTCTGTGCCAGGAAGTATACTAAGTGCTAAGGATAAAAAAAAAACAAAAAAACAAAAAAACAAAAAAAAACCCAAACCATATATGGTCCCTACTCTCAAGAAACTTAATAGAGTGGGGAGGCCAACATATAAACAATAAACTCAGATTCTCTCTGAACTCATGTTCCCATTTCCAACCTCTTTCTCTTCCATTTCACCACACACATCATTGCTGGCTCATAGTCTTAAAGTTGAGATCTAAATATTTCATTTATTTTTTCAGAATTCCTTAGTGGTTCCTGATTCCCCAGATTCCTAAGCTTTTACAATCTGGACCCAACATATCTTTGTAGACATCCTTCACAATATCCCCTGCCACCCCCACCCCCAATTTTATGTTTTCTATATACTTTTTCTATGGCAGAGTTCTTAACCCTTTTTGTATCATAGATTTTTTGGCAGTCTGTTGAGGCCTAAGGACCTTTTCTTAAAATCTTTAAATGTATAAAATAGAATTCATAGGATTACAAAGGAAACCAATTATATTGAAAAAAGTTATTAAAATATTTTAAAAATATGGCATCTCCTGGGGGCAGCTGGGTGGCATAGTGGATAAAGCACTAGCCCTGGATTCAGGAGGACCTGAGTTCAAATATGATCTCAGACACTTGACACTTACTAGCTGTGTGACTCTGGGCAAGTCACTTAACCCTCATTGCGCCTCCCCCCCCCCCAAATACATATATAGGTGTGGGGTGTGTGTGTGTGTGTGTGTGTATGTATGTATATGGCATCTCCTGAAATTTATCCATTGATCACATGTTAAGAAGCCTTGTCCTATTGAAATGTTCATTGTTCCCTAAATGTGCTCTGTATTTACCTGGTCCTATTCATTATTGTTCTCTCAGCCTGGACTACCCTCCCCTTATGCTTGGCTTGTTGAAATGTTTGCCCTGAATTCAATGCTTATGTAAAATGTTACCTCCTACATGAAACTTCTGCCTCCCCACAAATCCCCCCCCCACACACATACACACACACATACACTATAACACTCATTTTCTAACTTCTGTTTCAGAGCTTTTACTGCTATACCTTTTTAGGTCTTATTACTATAAGCAATGTACACTATGCTTTAGGCCAATGGAACTACTCTCTGATTTCAGGAATATACTCTTTTCTCTCAGGCCATCATACCTTTGCTCATGCAATAGCTTATGCCTTGTAATTCTTAATGCACAAAATAAGTTTGAGTTCTTATATTTTCCTTCAATATTATTCAGTAACCACTCATTTATTAAAGACTAACTCAAATGTCATTTCCATCCAGAAGTCCTCCCTGAGTCTTGCCATTAGTAATGACTTCCCCCCAAAAAACTAACAGGATTTTATTTTGTTTATGTAATGATGCACTATTTTGTTTAATTATTTTATTTTACTTTAAGACACTGGGTCTCCCTGTTTCAGGCTGTTGTTGCAGCAGTCACTCATGGATGAGCCTGATTCTACTACTGGAATTTCATGAAAGCTTGGACTTGCCACATTTCTAATTTGTGCTCTTTTGGCCCTCCTTAGGCAGCCTGGTGGCTATGTGTTCCTACAAAGTGGGGAATGATATTGGTGCATGTCTTAGTAAAAACACCTGATAACTTTAGCCTTATTGTACCTAGGAACTCCTAAGTTGAAGTGATCTACAAGCCTCATCTAGTAGCCGGGAACACAGGAATGGGCCAACATATCCAGGTCTAATGCAGTAATCATGTAATATTGTTTATGATTTTTAGCTGTGTGTGTGTCTTTTATTTATTTTTTTTAATTTATTTTTTTAGTAAGGCAACTGGGGTTAAGTGACTTGCCCAGGGTCACACAGCTAGTAAGTGTTATGTGTCTGAGGCTGGACTTGAACTCAGGTACTCCTGACTCCAGGGCCAGTGCTCTATCCACTGCTCCATCTAGCTGCCCCTTGTGCATGTATCTTAACTGTGACTAGACTGTGAGCAACATGAGGGCTAGGACAATGTCTTATATGAACTTTTATAATTTCCTCCAGGGATAAATACACTGCTACATAAAAAAGTGGGTACTTAAGAAATATTTAAAGGAGTAAGGGAAGGAAGGGAAGAAAAGCAGGAAAACAGGAGGGAGGGAGGAATTTATGAACTAGATGATTCTGTGATGGTAAATCTTTCTTGTTCTACTGGCCATATGTAGAGAGGTGGGAGATCACTGGGAAGAAGATGAAGCAAATAAATAAATAAATAAAAACAAAATATAGTCTCATCTATTTTGAATGACCTAAGCAATGGGATTCCTTTCACTTCCCTTGGGAAACTACTGAGTAGTTTAATGGATCTCACTGTTAGAAATGTTATGTATTGCCGTTGTCTATTATGCGACTTACATTGCATTACATTGCAATATGTCACTGTGAGATGTGACATAATATAATGTAAGTGACAGGCAGCTAAAATTTTACAGCAAGAAAACTTTTTTTTTTTTTATATCCGGGATCTGCTATCAAATTTGATAGCAGCCATCAATCCATTTTTTTTTTTTAGTAGATAGATCAAAATTTTGATGCTCATGAAAAGCAGGTCATTTTGAAACATCCACAAACACTTCAGTGCCTGCAAAGCTCAGTTATAATAAATCAGTAAAAATACTGTAAAACTGGCATAATTCACTCCAAAATTCATCTTCCAAGACTACTGCTTAGATAGCTTCCTCCCTTTTTTCTGACTACTAAAGACTACTGTTGAATACCTTTCTTTTTTTTTCTTTCTTTCTCTTTTTCCTTCCTTCCTTCCTTCCTTCCTTCCGTCCTTCCTTCCTTCCTTCCTTCCTTCCTTCCTTCCTTCCTTCCTTCCTTCCTTCCTTCCTTCCTTTCTCCCTCTCTCTCTTTCTTTCTCTATACTTCCCTCCCTTCCTCTCTTCCTTCCTTCTTCTTCCTTCCTTCCTTCTGATATGGGGGAAATGGGGTACAGGGTTAGGTTAGGGGTTGGGGTTCTTAGGAATTCCTCTTTAAAGAATTATACCCTTGGGGCAGCTAGGTGGCACAGTGGATAGTGCACCGGCCCTGGAGTCAGGAGGACCTGAGTTCAAATCTGGCCTCAGACACTTAACACTTACTAGCTGTGTGACCCTGGGTAAGTCACTTAACCCCAATTGCCTCACTAAAAACAAAAAAAAAAGAATTACACCCCCTTGCACACAAAAGCAGTTAGAGTAAGATGGTAGTTTATTTAGGGGCAAGGGAAGGGAAGGGTGGGGGGAGGGAAAGCATGAAAGAAATCCTTGGACTTCTTATGGGGAGATAGGCACAAAGCACATGGCTCAGAGGTACCAATCTCCTTTAGCAGGAGAATGGCAGGTACTTTTATAGAGGACTGATGGAGGTGGACCATCTGCCTGTGGAAAGTTACTTTAGTGAGGGAGGACCATCCCCCACTGGCAGTGACTGGAGGAATTAGGTGAGGGGTGGCTATGGATCTCTCTTCAGGACACAAAGGCCACAGTCACACCCATATTTATCTCCCCAGGGGTAAAGGGAGACCAGAATGAAGGGTAAGAATCTGAAGCTAGCTCAGTCTGATTTGTTTCTGCTTATCTCTCTAGGAGTATCTGTCCTCTGGTTTAGCCTATCAAGGACAAGATTCCTCCATGTGCCCCAGAGAACTTCTGGGGTGCTCTGCACCCCATGACACTTCTTTCCTTCCTTCCTTCCTCCTTTCCTGTATAATTCTTTACTCAAGCTTAATTGGCAATTGGCTAGTTACTGGGGATACAAACCCCAAAATGAAGCCACCCCTAACCTCAAGATTCTTACATTCTATCTGAGCACTGGGTTGAAAGAGTCTCCTTTGTATACATTTTTGATATGGTTTATAATTGGGATAATTTTTTCAGTACATGTTTATCTCTTCTTTTTTATGTCAATCTCTTTATAGAAGTAGTGCTACTATTTGGGGGACAGACTATATTGAGGCAAGATAGAATTTTTGGGCTGGAATTCTTCCTAGTGTCTTTCATCCATCCCCTAAACTATTACCTGCCGCATAACCCTTTCCAGTTTAAAAATTTTGCTGTTAGGTAGGGAGGACTGAAGCACAGTTGGTTTTGAGTGGTTTTACATCTGCACAGTGCTTTGAATAGAATTTCAAACACATTGAAGAAAGATTTGTGATAACTGGATAAATGATATCTGGACATTGTCCATATATGATCTATAGTGTCATAGGAACATGATCTAGAACTCTTAGAATTTAAAGACTCCCTATCCTAGCATGTATATAATTTTGTGGTTGTTTGATGACATTAAAATCTAATGTATTTGGGTTAAATTTGAACTTGTCATCAGCAGTTTCCAAGTGCAAGATGCTTGAATATGGAAGACCATCTTTCTCTAATTAGGATATTTTTGATGTCCCAGAGATTTAGTACAATATCTAATGGGATATTGGAAATCTAGGCTATTTTTTCTACCAAGAAGGTGTGTGAAAAATATGATGCCCTTTTGTTCTTAAGGAAAAAAGAAGTTCTTAAATAGAATACATAATGGAATTGAACAGACACTTCACCTTGCAGTTATCAAAACACTGAGGTCATTCTATATTAGGAAACCTGGACTTGGAGTACTGGGGTTGAAATTCTGCTTCTGTTTACTAGCTGTATGACCTTGAGAAAATCCCTTAACCTTCCTGGACTTCCATTTCCTAATATAGTAGCAGGAAGGTGTTGAATTCAGTAGTCTTCAAGATGTGTACCAACTTACTATCTAAGATTCTATGACTTGACCTGAAAGTAAAGAAGGAGCAGAAGGATCAGAGGAGGGGAAAATTGAGTGAAGGAAAAGGTCATGATAAATCAAAACAAATTGGTAAAGTGAAGTTAAAAAAAAAGTCTGGGAGGGAAAGAAAAAGCAATTAAGAGTGATTATCTAGGTGTTACAGGTGCTAAATAGGCTGTTAAGATGTTAATAAAATGCTAAATGACTGAGAATTACAATTTGAAATCACCCAGAAACAGGTATAGTTAGAGATTGATGGTCTTTCTTACAGCAAATGGGAAGAGGTATCACCATACCTGCTAGAAGAGGAGAAATCCACCATACCCCACCAACTTTCTTCAGCTTTTAGGTATGACAGATCCTTAAGTTTTCTCAAGTTTCAGTATTCCTGAGATCTTTATACTTTGCAGTGGAAAGTTAAGCCGATCAATTAAATTCACCATTTAGCTTGAGAAAGAGAGAAGTTTAATGGGGACTATTAATAAATATTCTATAGGAGATTTCTTAGCTTTTTAACTAAGGATGGATCCTCAAGTCTACTTAAATTCCTGGATTCCTGATACCTTTTGACCTTGGTCTTACTATGCCTTCAAAACTAATTCACAAAATAACTACATAATTTAGCTTGAAAAAAAGAGAAGTTAGGGGTTGCTAGGTGGTACAGTGGATAAAGCACTGGCCATTGATTCAGAAACACCTGAGTTCAAATCTAGCCTCAGACACTTGACACTTACTAGCTGTGGGACCCTGGGCAAGTCATTTAACCTCAATTACACTGAGGGAAAAAGAGAGAGAGAGAAGTTTAATAAAGAGTATAAGCACATGGCCTTGAGAATAATCCTTAGCTCAATTGGCTCCTATGTAATGGAAACATTATTTTTAACAATAATTCTAAACATATAAGAAACAGAATTACTTTTATAAAGATGACTTCAGACAATTTCTGCCCTTAATCAAGTGGACTTTGCTTAGACATGAGAATACAGGGTCTTCTCAGAACCCAACAAAGATGAAGAGGAAAAAAAGGAAGAAACAGATTCTCACTGACTATTCCTTAGGAGAGTAGCCTTCTGTATACTTCTGCTCACAAAGTAATTAGGTGGTCATGGTTGGGGCAGGGGTTCTTTCAGGTTTCCTACTGCTCTATGGTAGGAAGAATTCAGAACAGAGAACTAGTTTAGCCATCTCCTGTCTCATGAATTACTCAACGAGAAGAGAAAAATATAGATCAATATCAGTCACTCTGAAGGGTCCAGGTGAAACTACATCTTGTACTTTAGTCAAAATAAGTCTGATTCTTCTAATCATATCATTTCCTCTGAGCCTTTCTTTCATTCCTCTTTCCCAAGCATGTCAGTGCTTCAAATTATGAACTCCACTTTCAACCCATTAAGCATCTATAAGCTATCTTCTTAGTCCAATCTATATCATACATTGCGGGAGCATATCTGTGGGTCAGTGGGATCATTTCCTATATTCTTAATTGTAAGATGACCCTTCAAATAGTCACCCATTTGGAGATTATTTCCATTGGCAGGCAGTCAATAATCATTCATTTACTGTTTGCAATGTGCTAGGCCCTGTGCTCAGCACTGAGGAAAGAAAAAAAAAGGTATTAGACAGTCTTTGCTCTCAAGGATCACACAGTCTAATGGGGGAGCTCATTGAACAGAGGTGGGTATAGAACAGGTAGGTTCTTCTACTATTCTTATTAAAAATAGCCAGAAAAGTTTGACTGCTAAGCTCTGCATTACCAAGTGCAGGAGGATCTGAGGAAAATACCTAAAAGTGGGAAAAACATTGCAGTCATCTTCATTGAATATATCATATTTGTAGTTGTGTGACCAACGCATTGGTCAAAGTACAGATTGGACTACCACCAGAAAAGAATGTAAGGAGGTTTATGCCTTGGCACCCTTTCTAGGTAAAATGGGACATTGAAAGCCTACCTCAGAGAAAAACTATAAGAATATTTTCCATCTGAAATCTAGTAAGAAAAAGTGCTGAAGGGATTTTTGTCCTAATCTTGGAAGATGGAAGAATGACACAGAGAGGAGAGAGTGAAGAAAGGACTTCCTAGAAAAGAGGAAACTGAACATATGAATGGCAGCCATAGGTGATGCCCTGCTGAAGGATACTGAGGCTTCAATTTGTCAGCCTTATGATAACACTAGGAAGGTTTCTAGGGGGTATATCCCAGATACTAGAGAACCCCCAAAGTCTTATCTAAATACTGAGTTTTAAGGAGATATAAAGCTTTAATTGTTCAGTATCCTAATTGGTCAGCAAGGTGATGTGGCAGTCAAAAAATGTCATTGTTTTGTGCAGTTCTCTGGTATAAAGGAGACTTATGAAAGGACAATGAGTTCCCAGATTGACCCTTGATTTCTAGGATTGGAGCCTATCAATAAATAAAGTTCTTGACCAAGAACCCAGTTTATGTCTAAAGAAAGGCCCATGGATCAGCCAGAGATGCTGAGGAAAGCAATTCTCTTAATGAGTTTAGAAGCTAAGAATAATGTACAATAACAATGGTAAAATGTTTAGTGCAAAGTTTTATTGGCAAGTGATGGGGAAGAGTGGAAGAGGGGATGGAGGAAACACAAAATATAACTCATTTATAAACTAACAGAGTAAAATTCATGTTAGGGCAACTCTGTGTTGGGGACACAGGGCCATTGATCCATTCAGCCAGGAAGATATGTACCCATTGCAAAGCAAGATCCTGAGGAAGGGGTGAGGGGTGAGCTCTAAAGTATCCTTCTGAGAGTTACAACCTTATACCTCAAATTTGATGGATGCCCAGAGCTGGCCAATTTGAATTTCAAGGTTCCAGGCACATAAGAGAATTTTGAGGTATGCAGGTGAAGGGAGGAAAGACCCTGGTGTTTGGTAAGATATTCTTTTAGGGTACCCGGCTCTATTAATCTTAAAAATATTACTCTCAGATTTTCCCATAACTAGATTCTATAAACTATATTCTTCCTTAAGGGAAGGCTCTTGTGGTGGTTTTGAGACCACCAGTCCTTATTTTAGAAGAGTAGTCTTATAATATATTAAGGGAATGATACTTCTAGGAATAAGGGAAATAATTCCATTGTACTCTGCCCTGGTCAGAGCACATCAAGAGTACTGTGATCAGCTCTAGTTCCATAGATTAAGGAAGGAGATTAATAAATTTAAGAGTGTCCAGAGGAGAGCAACTGAGATGATAAAGGGTCTTGAGTGCATGTTATATGAGAATCCATTGAATGAACTGGGTATATGTAGCTTGGAAAAGATTCAGAGGGCATATAATAACTGCTTCTTCTATTTTTATCAGAAGCTTAGGTAAATAAGGTCACATTCAGGCAGAAAATGTCATCATCAGAAGATGACAGCAAAGGCAAGTAGTCAATATGAAACTCATTAGCAGCTAAGGCACAACTGCAAGGGCAAACTGTGTATGATTGCTATTCTCATGCAAGGGATTGAGAAAAGAGATTGAAAAACAGAATGGAGGTTGCTTTGAAATTGGTAATTCAGAAATTAGTTGCTACTTCTGATATGAGCCAAAGGTAAGTTTTTCTAAACATTTGGACAAAGTAGTTAGCCTCCAGGGAGTCTTGCACTTGGTTTCCAGTTCCTGACCATTTATTCCCCTCTGTAGATTTTCTGATTATTTTGTTTTTTCTTATTCAGGGCCAGAAGGAAAGTCCTATCTGTTTACAGGGCAGTAGATATTTCTGGAGAAGTAGCCTGCAGGTCTTTTTCTGGTACTGGGTAGCAGAGATGAGCTGACAAATGAAGCTGGATTGGTTAGATCACAAAGGAAGTTGGGCTTTGATGAAGTCTGCCTGCGAGTTCTTGGACAAGAAGCTTATATCTGAGAGAATGTGAGGTTTCCCTTCTCATGCTTAAGGAAATGATCCCAGGGGAGAGAGGAAACATTCTCTTGACAATTTTTACCACACTGATTTTTTTCTCCTTTTACTTATTAAATTACTATCTTCCTTGTATTTTTTTTCTCCTTTGATGTAGCTTGAACTTTCTTTACTGTAAAGTTACTTTTGAAGGATGTGCCATACACATAGCATGGAATAATACCCTCTTTTCTATAAATCATATGTGGAAACTTTGTAAGATTTCTTCCATTTTCCTTTCAATTTTAAGTATGATTCCTTTAATAATCATATTGCTTGGGGCAAAAAAATAAACCATATAAAATGGCCACAGAGCTAAGCAATTTATTTCAAATGTATAATCAATAACAACCTTAAAGGTGTATGCTTATTGACAAAACATAAATATTGCATAGTTCCCCTTTCTAAATAATCTCAGCAACCTCTGAAAATCATATCATCTGTACTGATGGATGCTGTTTTCTCTTAAACGTTTTTTGCTTATATGAAATAGCCAAGGAAAGAAATATAGATGGGGCAGACCATTTTGGGAACATCTAGACATGGGGGAAACCCATTAAGCTGAGGATTTTTATTACTCACTTACCACTGTGTTGAGTAATTCAGCAGACTTTTTGAAAGCCAATAGAAACAAAATTGCAATGGAGATCAATATATGAGCAGAAGAGCCAGCAAGAGAGTGAGAAGCATCATTAACCTTTAGAATCCATTTCTATACCTCCCACACAATGCCTGCCCTACTGCTATAGTGCTACTACAGAACCCATTTTGAAGTGGCCGGATTTTATTGTCTTTCAAATGTGGATGCTACCCTGCCAAAATAACAATAAAGTCACCACATATACTGCCCTAGGAAAATTGCACAGAGTGTACCTCCCCAGCTTTGAATTTCCTTTGGCTCTAGAAAAGGCGTCCGATTACTTTTATAGCCACATATGCAGCTCATATCTGTAGTTCCCATAGTATTCCCTAACAAGCTGTAACGAAATGTTATTTCTAGTGTATGTGGGGAGTGTATGGTGTCTCTATTAACATGTTTATAGGCCATATGATTTTTCTGCTCCATCCCTGGTAGAGGGGGTGAATATGAAAGTAAATCAAAGTCCCATGACTACTCAGTACCAATGTCCTTTAACCTCTGATGTGGGTACATGTGAGAGAAGGGGGAGCTATGATAAGAAATTATAGGGGTGCATCTCTCACTGATGTTTTGACATGATTGCCAAAGGCTTTGATTGCCCCTGTGCCTGAGATCTCAGATGGCTCACTCTATATAGTTAAATGTATACAACTTTCCCAAGAGACCCACAAAGGATACAAGGAACTACAAATGTATCTACACACAGAAACAGAGGAAATTATTCTCAGCTAACTGGAAGACAGAGCCACGCTCCTTTGGCACAGAAGTCTCTCCCCACTTTTTTGACTTTCTCTTCATCTGAATCATACAATTCTTAATAACTATTTCAAAATGATTCGTTTCATTTCTGATATGCTATTTTATTAAATGTATTTAAAAACTGCCAAAAGGGTCCATAATACACAAAGAAAGCCAAGTTTATCCACCATTATACAGATGATGATCATCATCATTTATATAGCACTTTCAAGTTTACAAAATGCTTTCCACATACTATCTTATTTAATCCTCAACAACTTTGGGATGTAAATGCTATTATTACCCTTATTTTAAAGACAAGGAAACTTAGGCAGAAAGCAGTTAAGTGTCACAAGGATAATAAATACCTGAGGTTGGATTTGAACTAAACTCTTCTAGAGTCACTTAGCTGCCTCTAAATGTGAGAAGAAGGATTTAAACCTAGAACGGATGACTCTAGGGTCTGGAAGCTAGGTGAAATATTAGATAGAACACCCAGTCTGGAGTCAAGAAGTCCTCGGTTAAAATCTGGTCTGAGACATTCTCTACATGTGTGACTTGGGCAATTTTATTAACTTCTATCTGCCTCAATTATCTGATTTCTCAATGGGGGTAGTAATAGCACTCACCTCTCAGTGTTATTGCAAGGATAAAATGAGACCATATTGCCTCACAGTTGTACTAACAAGATAATCGTTGAGGTATGGGTGACTCATAGGAAAGGGCCTTGGAATCATTTTCTATGATTGGCCAGATTAGACTGACTGGTCATAGCCACACCAATGAGCCAAGTAAAGTGTACTAGAAAAACAGTGTTAAGAGACCTCCCAGAGCTTTTTAAAAGAAGAATGCATGGGGTTTTGTGATTAGGCAGAAAGCACTGGTGTCTGAGATCAATATGCCTGACACATAGAGATGTTTCTCTTCTCAGAGGGGAAGCAGGCTTGGGGTGGGGGTTGACTTAGGAAGGATCACACTTCTATGAGTCAGTTTTATCAGCCAGTCAAGTCAGGGTTTCGGTTAAGAACCTGGGTGCTGGACACATTTGCTTTTGATAAATAATTAACTTTTTCTAACGTTATGTATCATTTTGTACTTCTGTAGATTGATAGAAGTGTAGTATGGTAGGAAAGGCTTGGAATTTGGAGTCAGAGAATATAGGTTCAAGTCTCAGTCACTTACTCACTGTGAGACCTGGGGCAAAACTCTTCACTTCAAAGGTCCTCAGTCTTCTCATTTGTAAATTAAAGGAACTAGACCCAGAGATTGCTAAGGGCCCTTACCTGGTTATCTGCCCCTTGTAAATAATAAAACTTCCTTATACATACTGTTGCCTTGTGCCTGAAGCAATATGGAAAGTTGGTAAAAATCCAGAAAGAATAAAATTGTAATGGAGAGCAGGGACTTTCTAGGATAATACTAAAGAAGCTGTTGAGTTTTGAGATTGCCACAACTATTTTATTTATTTATTTATTTTTGGCCATAAGTAGTTGGTCAGCTAGGCATCATACAACAACAACAACAAAACCAGGCATCTTTACAGTTCCCTGGGGCAAAGAAAAATTGATGATTTGTTTTGTCTTGTTTTACTTTGTTGCTTTTCCCTAGGGTAGACTTGGAATTCTGGGCTTTTTTCACATAAAAAATTCATATACTTTTTATTTTATTTTTTTTAGAAGCAGAGTGTACAGATGGGGAATAGTGGGAAGAGTATTGGATTTGGAAACAAATCATATGGTTTTCAGTCCCCTCTCTAACTTTGTGGAGAAATCACTACATGTCTCTATGTCTCAGTATCCTCATCTGTATAAGGAGGACATTAGATTAGATGACATATCTGTTATCCAGAAATTCTATGTCCTCAATTTCTTTTTTTTTTTTTTTTGGTACTATTCTGTGATTCTGTGAGTGACTGAATGCTGGAACACAGTGAAGTCTTACAACCGTGCCAGTTCAACACTCCCTTCTCTTCAAGCTGAGGCATGTTCTCTTTGTCAGACCTCTCTATGCTGAACCTGAGATATGCAGGTTGTGGGAAGTGGAGAGACCTGGGCCAAGAGAGAAAGGGAAGAAAAGTAATCAGGGTTCCTTCCTCCCAGCCCAGAGGAAAATTATTCCCTGCCAGTCCACTGGCAGAACAATAGAGAGGAAGAGAAGGAGGTCAGGACTTCCTTATCATTTCAAATATGCAAGTCTCCACTTGAATTGTGGGTGTTTTCCAGCCGTTAGTGGTTAAGCCACTTTCAACACAATTTTAAAATCATTTTCTATTTTTATTATCAATAAACTCAAGGTCCCTTAGTACAGACTGTTCCCTAAATGGGGCAGGGTGGGGGAATTCATACCATTCAGTTGCAAACTTCCACTTCAATCTCAGTGTGATCCCATTGCTCAGTTAGAGGTTTTTCTGTGAAATGCAGAGCATCATAAGGGAATATGAGCAGGGCCTGTTGCTTGGGGTTCTATCAGAATAATGGTGTCTTATTACCTGTGTGTGATCGCTGTGTGGCTTTTGCACTCTTGTCCACCATGCCCTTAAAAAGTGGGGTAGAGGATAAAGTACATTTTCAAATGGAACAGAACACTTCTTCCTTGGATGCTTTTGACACCAAGACTCTTTGTAGTCAAGAAAACGTCTGGGGCAGCTAGGTGGCATAGTGGATAGAGCACCAGCCCTGGAGTCAAGAGGACCTGAGTTCAAATCCAGCCTCAGACACTTGAAACTTACTAACTGTGTGATTCTGGGCAAGTCACTTAACCCCAATTGCCTCACCAAAAAGTAAAAGAAAATGTCTGGGCTGTGTACAAGAGGAGGTAGAAACATAGAAAACCATGATAATACATTCACTGAGTCTAAATAGCCAAGACTTCTCTGGGCCTTTTGCTTGATCCCTGACATACAGAAAAGTAGTATGATTTAATGGCAAATGATTTTCAAGTCAATAGCTCTGGGTTGGATCACCAGTCATGACCCTTACTTTCATTTTATCCTTGACAAATCATTGACAACTTATGACTCTTTTTTCCATATCAGATTCCACAGATAAGTGATACTATATATTGACTGCTAGATCTAAAATCAGGAAGGTCTGAGTTCAAATCTGGCATCAGACATACAAGTTTTATGACCCAGAACAAGTCACTTAAGCTCTGTCTATTTCAGTTTCCTCAGTTTTAAATTAATGATAATAATAGTAACAATATTTGCAAAGCATTTATAAATACTAATTCATTTAATTCTCACAAAAATCTAAGTGGGAGTTATTATTGTTTATAATATAAACTATAAGTGTATAATATAATGCTATATATTATTGTTGTTGTTATCTATAAAACTGGGATGATACTAGTTGTAGTACCTATACTCACAGGTTTGTTGTGAGTAAATTATCTGAGTAGCTAGGTGACACAATGGTTAGAAGTGACAGGGAGTCAGATAGACTCTTCTTCATGAATTCAAATTTGGCCTCAGACATTTACTAGCTACATGAGTCACTTAGCCTGGTTTGCTCATTTTCTTCATCCATAAAACTAGCTGGAGAAAGAAATGGTAAACTGTACCAGTATCTCTGCCAAAGAAACCCCAAATGGGTTGTTAAGGGCTAAAATTCTAGCTAAATCTAAAATATCTAATGAGTGGTCACCAATAAATTATAAGTTTTAGCAAGAGTTAGACTTTTAAGCATTTATTAAGGAGAACAAGAATTTGATAAAGAGAGAAAGAAAGGCCTAGATTCCTATCTATTAAAGGGAGAGCACATTTCTAGCTCCCTTCTCTGCCGGAATCCTCAGGAAAGAGAGCAAGTCAGAGCACCTGGCTCTTCCTTCTTCCTCCCACTAGCCCACCGTCACTTCCTGACGCCAAAGAAAAGACTCCTGGTCTTGCCCTCAAAGACTTTCGCTTCATTGGTGGAACTCTTCTACAGTAAGTCTCCAGCAGGTGGCATCATTCCAAACGTTACAGGGTTCATGAAGAGTGAGATATGACTGAAAATGACTGAATAAAGTACCTTATATAATATAGGGCTTGATAGAAATGCATTATTATTTCTGACATCAAGGAGCATGTATGCAGTAATTAACTCAGTTTATTTATGCTGACACTTTCCAGGTTGTTCAACAAGTAGTTGGGCAAACGACAAAACTTTCAGAACTTAGATAATGCAATAGCTTAAGAGAACTTAGATAATGCAATAGCTTCTTTGCCTATTGATAAACTTGGCTTCCTTTGTGTCCCAACTAAATTGTATCTTCTACAAGAAGTCTTCCCCAATCCTTCTTTTTTCTTTTTTTTTTTTTTTTAGTGAGGCAAATTGGGGTTAAGTGACTTGCCCAGGGTCACACAGCTAGTAAGTGTTAAGTGTCTGAGGCCGGATTTGAACTCAGGTACTTCTGACTCCAGTGCCGGTGCTCTATCCACTGTTCCATCTAGCTGCCCCCCCAATCCTTCTTAAATACAGTGCCTTCCCTCTGTTAATCATTACCAATTTATCCTGTCAATAGATTGCTGGGTATATATTTGTTTACATATTATCTCCCCCATTAGATTAGAAGCTCCTTAAGGGCAAGGCCTGACTTTTGCCTCTTTGTATCCCCAGCATTTAGCACAGTTACTAAAACATAGTTGAAACTTATTAAATGTTTACTGATTAATTGAAAGGGCAATAGATTGGGAGTCAGAAGGCTCAAGTGCAGATCCTGGCTCTGCCATTTCTTTTTCTATTCTGACAAGAGATTTCCCCTGTTAGGGCCTCTGTGGTCTCACCCATAAAGGAGGTTGAAGTACAAGATGACCTTCATGGTCCATTCCAAGTTTAGAATCCTGTGAACCAAGTGAGTAATAAGATATCTAAAGGGTTAAATAGTTATTTTAGTTTCCCCTTCTATGATATTGAATTCCAGTGCTGATTACTACCCCTCGTAGCTTAGAGTTGAGAACCAACACTGTGTGTGGCTGCAACCAACCACATTTCTTTCCCAATAATATCTCCACTTTACTCAGAACACCCCATGAGGACACCCACCACTTACTTGTTGTGACAAAAACCCTAATGAAATTGTCTGGTCTCCTGATTCCCTGGGGTAAAAAAAAAAAGTCTGACCAATTTAAATGACTCTTGCATGATTATGTTATCAACTGTTCCAAGAGGTTATTTATATTTTGTAGGCACGCCTTTTTAGATCTTGAAACTGTTTGTACAAAATCAAAATAATGGTCTTATGATTTCTAAACAGGTCCTGCCTAGCCTAAAGTACATTAGCCCCAATAAACATAAAGACACGCAAAACCCAGTTATGTTGAGTTTCCAGCTGCAAAACTTCCAATTAAAATTTTCTTTCTTTCTTCCCACAAGTAACATTTCCAGCATAGATAACAATTTCTATGGTGAAGGCTTTAATACCATTAATGATTTGATGTTTGAGCCGATATTATAAAAGAGGGTAGAAGACAGAGACAGAAACAGATCTAGGTAGGTGGAAGGTTACACAGCAGGGGAATCGAGTGATCTGAAAATATTAGAGTGAGCTTCCAGAGTTAAAGAAACAGGATAAGGGGTACTTATAAAGTCACATAGGCATAAATGACTGCTGTTTTTCTTTTTTTAAAAAATAAAACCCAAAACTACATTTTTTTATATCCATTGCAAAATGAAATGGTGGGTTTTTCTGATTTCCTAGCAACTCAACCCTAGAAATCTACTCATGAAGAAAATAGAGGAGATTGGGTCTTAATTTTCCAAGAGGGCTATTTGCAATGATCAGGCTATCTTCACATTCCAATTAATTTTGTTTATTTAGTTGGGAGTTCACTGTTGATCAGTCACTGCCATGTTTTGAAGGCACACCCATAATGGAAAATAAGAATGGATTTTAGGAACAGTTCAACCCATTTGTTTCACAGATTAGGGGGAAAAAAAGACCAGAAGACTTCTAAGAATTTAAAGCTAAAGATGTGCTAAGAGCTGAGCATACAAAGAAAGATAGAAGACAGTCCCAGATTTCAAGGGGCTCACAGCCCCTTGAATATAATGGGCAGAAATCTATGTATAAAGAACATGCATGATAAATCAGAGATCACCAATAGAAAGAAGTCTATAATCAAGTCAGATGACATCAGTTCAAATCCTGGCTCTGACCTTGTCAGAGGTAGGTATAAAGTCACACACTAGAGAAATCCAAGGATTAATTATTTGTTTTCTCCAATCCTCAGTTTATTGATCTATACAATTAGGTGCTTGTACTAGATTTAGGTCCCATTTAGTACAAAATTCTATGCTTCTTGTTATCTTGAGGCTACTTATGCCATTATTTTTTTCTTTCTCAAAAGTGGAATGAATAATTTCAAATTATAGAGATTTGTACCTTTGTGGAGTCTTTGGGCAATGTCTTGGTAATGACTTATCAAGAGATTTTATGTATCACATTCCTACAAAGATAGGGAAATGAATTGTTTCGTCTCATACTTCCCTAGAAAATGACTGATCATTTTAGATAACTCTTGCATGATTATATTATTAAATGTTCAAAGATATTATTTTTATTTTGTAGGTACTTCTTTTTAGATCTCAAAACTTGTATTTGTAAAAATCAAGGTAATGGTCTTATGTTCTAAACAAGGCCTGTTTAAACTAAAGTACATTAGCCCAATAAACATAAAGATGACCTCACTGGTTCCTTCTAACTCTGAAATGGCATGATATAGATATCAAGAAACAATTCCACAAAGTAAACTCCTATTATATATTGGTAACTGTGCTAAGAGCTGGGTATTTAAAAAATAATATTACTTGTCTTTCCCTTGAGATTTCTTTAAATACAGAATGGGATAAAACAGATACACAAATAAATATGACATAAATTAATATGTATCATATCATTATGAAACAAATAGAATTCAATGATCCTATTTTTTTTTTGATTGATGAACAAAACATTCTCATGGGATCATTCATTTTTTTTAAACTAGTAGGCACTTCAGAGATTATTCAGTCCCGTACCTTAATTGTAAAAAATAGCACTCTGTGTCCCAGAGAAGTAAGTATTTTGCCTGTGCAGAATGGGTTGGTGGCATTTGAGATGAGACAGAAAGGATAACTAGAAAGCTGTAGCATTTATTCCATGAGTGAGATTATAAGAATTGGAAATGTGGATGTGCAGAGAAAGGAATGAATATAAGCAATCTTCCTTTGATGCTTCATCATAGCCTGCAGATGACTTAGTTCTCTGAAAATTATACCATCAAATTACATGTTTGGGCAGTTCTAATTAAACTAGAAAAGTCTTTAAGTACTGGCTCATCATTGTATCTGTCCACTAAGTACCAAATCTTGTAAGGTATGCAAAGATTCATTGCCAAAAGATTTGTCACTAGGAGAAGAATATTGTACCAACTGTAAAGTAAACCCTATCCACTTAAGGTACTGTACAGTGGAGATCCCCTTTAATTGGAGACGTAGCCACACTGATAAATTTAATGATCTTGTCCAGTATTCAAAAGGACAATATGATTTGATGACTGACAACTGCTTTGTTAAAATTAACTAAAACTATGATTTTAAAAAATTAATTGTGGAAGGGGAAGCTAGATGGCACAGTGGATAGAGCACTGGCCCTGGATTCAGGAGGACCTGAGTTCAAATCCGGCCTCAGACACTTGATACTTAACTAGCTGGATGACCTTGGGCAAGTCACTTAACCCCAACTGCCTCACCAAAAAAAACACAAAAAAAAAAAACAAAAATTAATTGCTATGGCTATTAATATCAGTTTTAGTTAAGCATATTATTATTTATTAATATTTTATACCAGTCAAGGATAGACTGTGTGGTAGTTAGCACAAGCAGGAGAAAAGCCCCAGAAGGCCCATGCTGTCTCTTGAGACTACATGTGGTCTCAAGGACTGTTCAGAAGACCTACAAAACCAACACTGTCCTAAGAGGGAGAGCCAAGAGCAGAGATTGTGTGCCGAGAGAGAGATTGGCATAGCCAAGGGTTTTATCCTCTTCTGATAGAGGCATCATGCATTTATCAAAGCTAATTGATTAGCATCATTCAATTCCATTGGTTAAGATGATTCAAAGGTGGTACACATTAAAATGAACTCTACAGCTAATGTCAGGGGAAGAACCTCACTCATTTTGCTCAAGGCAAAGTCCACTAAGTGTGGTTTGATCTCATCAGTCCTTCACTAAGATAGAAAAAAGAGTCTATCTCCTTTTCTTTTGTTCTCTTGAGTTTGTCCCAGACAAGTAGAACATGACTTTCTCATGGGTGGGAGGGGAGTAGAAAGGACTGATTTCTGGGTCCCCCAAAAAATCCATTATTAATATTTATTTTCTCACACTTCTCTTATCTAAGGAGTAAGGAAGAACATGGAGAAAAACAACAAAAAAGACAATGCAAACTTTTGAGTTTAGTGTTTTAAGAGAATAGCATCGATACTGTTGGAGACTAGATTTGAATGGGAAAGTAGCTTTGTCATATTAGGATGAGTTAAATGTGACTGGGACATTTAGAATCAAGAAGAATAGAGCCAATGACGTTCTGATATCTGCCTTCAAATATGTGACAGTCTTTAATGTCAAGAGGAATTAGTTATGTTCTATCTGGACACAGAGGGAAAACCTAGCCCAGTGGATAGAGTAGTCAATTTAAGTTTGGTGGAATGGGGGAAAAACAAACAAACAAAAAAAACAACAAACAAGCTTCCTATTAGAGCTGTCCAAAAAACCAGAATGGATTATGTTTTGAAATACTGAGTTTTGCCACACTGAGATCCTTGAGCAGAGAGCTAATGACAGGGAAAGTTATATATATTTTTTCTTTATAGTATAGTTTCAACTAGATGGCCTCAAAGGTATATTATAAACTTTAAATTTCCATAACCACTCTTCTGTGATGATCATTTCAATTTGAAATATGAGTTGACAGTGAGCCAATTAACAAAATAGATAAATTGAGATAAAGGCTCATAATTTTGTAAATTTTAATTCATAAGATTTAGAAATTGAAGGCCTATATGGACTAACTGGATTTATAACTTTCCTCCTTATTTAAGTAGATGAGTCACCTGAAACAATAAAAGGGAAAATGACTTACCTAACATTACACACATAGTAAAAAAACAGGTCATGATTCAGATCCAAGTCCTGTGACTCCAACTTTGCTTCATTGCTGGCATGTTCCCTGTTAGATACTAAACTCCTCAAGAACAGGCTCTGTGTTATATCTTATTTTGTATCCACACAATATGAAGCAGAGCTTTACACAAAGTGGGTGCTACATATTTTGATGAAGTTACTGATTTGATTTAAGTTTAATTCACTGAAATTCAGATAGGAAGAAACCATTATAGATAAGGATTTTGGAGTCATTAATATTGAAAAGAGAGTTAAAGCCATGAAAATTACAAGGAAGATCTGAGGAAGCAAGAAAAAGCTCAACTAAGGATTGAGCCTTAAGTCTATGTACCCATATCTTTTGGAGCTACAAAGTCAGAAGGTTTTAAGAATGAATATGAAATTATGAAGTGAACTCTATTTTTGAAATGAACATTCAGATTTACCTAGCCTTTACGTTTTTTGGAGTATTTTTCTTTCTAAGCCCTATGAAATAGTACATATCTATATCTATATCTATATCTATATCTATATCTATATCTATATCTATATCTATATCTATATCTATATCTATATCTATATCTATACCTATACCTATACCTATACCTATACCTATACCTATACCTATACCTATACCTATACCTATACCTATACCTATACCTATACCTATACCTATACCTATATCTATATATAGCCATACTTGGTTTATATATAAGGAACCTGAGGCAGTGATAAATTAAGTGACAAAGAGTCATACCACTAGTATGTGGTAGAACCTTCTCCTTTTAAGTTGAGGCCAGCACTTTCCTAAGTGCACATTTAAACTATGTCTGTAAATAATATATTTAAAAAAAATGCAAGCATCTATTATTTGAATGTTTCCAAGAATAATTTCCTTGTCCAGTTTTTTAGACAAGTGTTTCTCTCCTGGGAATCAGGGACAGAGAAAATTATGAAATTATTATCAACTTGAGCATGCAAAAGGTTATATTTGGATTAGATTTTCTCATTAGGATACAATTAAGTAATTGAGAATATTGACCATAAAAATATAATAAAATTCTGACTATTTAGAATTTTATTAGATTTTACTCTTTGTAGAGAGGAGAGGATGGAAAAAACTAGAGATTATCCACAGAATGTATGTTAGGCTACCGAGCACACGAAACAACATGCAATTGAAATAGATTTGTAGAGAACCTTCTTATTCCATTCTTCTTCAGTTTAAATAAACACTTTTTTCCCTCTATATTTTGAATAGATTTAAAGTACTCCTCACTACTTTCTGTGTGGCAGGATCATGAAATTTCTAACATTCATTCAACAAACATTTGAGTTCCATTGCAGGTGTGCCAGGTACTCTGCCATTCAGTATTTGTATGACAAAAGTTCAAAACAGTTCCTGGTCTCACAGAGCTCACATTCTATCAGGTATATGCTTTTTCTATGTAACCTTGGATAAAGTCAATTCCCTTCCCTTAACTTCAGTATCCTCCACAAATTAGAGGTTTGAACTAACGTTCTTTCCTGTGCTAATGGTCTATGTGTCTTCTAAGTAGTAAAAAAATTACTAGAAGTGGATATCAACACACCATTAAGGTTTACAAAGAACTTTGCTTATATTTTCTCATTTGATTTTTAAGGACCTTGTGGAGAACTAGTGTTTCATAGTAGATAGAGGGGCAGCTAGGTGGTACAGTGGATAAAGGACTGGCCTTGGATTCAGGAGGACCTGAGTTCAAATCCAGCCTCAGACACTTGACATGTACTAGCTGTGTGACCCTGGGCAAGTCATTTAATCCTCATTGCCCAAAAAAACAAACAAACATAGTAGATAGAGAGCCAGCCTTGAAATTAAGAAGATACAGGTTCAAATCTCACTTCTGACACATGCTGTATGAGTTACTCTACACAAGTCACTTAGCCTCTTCTTGCTCTAGGGAAGAATTGGCTAACCTGAATTAATCATGGGAATGTCCTATTGTTTTTGTATGTCCTTCATAACTCTGTTTTAAAATATTTTATTTTCCCCAATTACAAATTTTTACATTTTTAAAAATTTTGAGTTCCAAATTCAATTCTTTCTTCCCTCCTTTCCCTTTTCCCTCCCTGAGATGGCAAACAATCCAATATTAGTTATACATGTGCAATCATATAAAACATTTCCATATTTGTCATTTTGTAAAAGAAGACAAAGAGAAAGACAAAGACAAAGAATGAGGAAGAAAGAAAGAAGGAAAGAACATGATAAATAGTATTCTTCAGTCTGAATTCAGACAATATCTGTTCTCTGTCTGGAGGTAGATAAATTGATTCATCATGAGTCCTTTGGGATTGTCTTGGGTCATTATAATGCTGAGAATAGCTAAATAATTCACAGTTCTTCATTGTGCAATATTGCTATTACTGTGTACAACATCCCCCTGATTCTTCTCATTTTACTTTGCATCAGTTCATGTAAGTATTTCCAGGTTTTTTCTAAAATCATTCTGGTTGTCATTTCTTATAACACAATAATATCACATCACAATCATATCTCTTGTTCAGTCATTCTTCAATTAATGGACATCCTCTCTATTTCCAATTCTTGGCCACCACAAAGAACTCATATAAATCCTAATAACCCTTTGAAGTAGGCAACACAGGGGGCAGCTAGGTGGCACAGTGGATAAAGCACTGGCCCTGGATTCAGGACTCCCTGAGTTCAAATCTGGCCTCAGACACTTGACACTTATTAGCTGTGTGACCTTGGGGAAGTCACTTAACCCCCATTGCCCTGCAAAAAGACAAAATAAAACCAAAGAAAACAAAAAAAAGAAGTTGGCAACACAGACATTATCCTTTTTTTATATGAGGAAACCAGAGTTTAGAGAGATGAAGTACCTTACACTCAGTTGCAAACCAGTGGAGTGTTATAATTCACACTTGAACTTCAGGTCTCATGACCACCTGCCTATTGTTCCATTCATTAAACCACATTGTCTCTCCAAACAGTCCGAAATTATAAGACTTGCTCATAGTCACTTAGTAAGTGGTTTGGATGTGGACCTTCTGAGTAAACATTGAAGTGTCTTTCTACTCCATTATGCTACATTGCATCTTCACAGATATGCTAAATAATGGTCTTACTGGCAGGTGTCTACTCTAATTGAACCATAGGTGGCCAGCAAAGCTGTGTCCCCTTTTACATTGTAGATCGAGAACCATGATCATAAATATCATGTCTTACTTTTGAGCCAAAGTAGAAATTAATTTGTTCACAGTGGGATACTAGTATCCTAAAGAGTATCTAAGAACCAGAGAAGGACCTTCAGTATATTGCAGTTTTTTATTAAGTATTTATGTGAAAACATAGCCAAGAATAAAACACAGGATGGAATAACATGAAGATTTTTTTTTTGTTTTTGAGTCATTTCAGTCATATCTGACTCTTTGTGACCCCAGTTTTAGCTAGGTATCAGAGTGCATAGCATGCTAGCCCTGTGGTAAGGGGGAACTGAGTTTAAATTTGGCCTCAGACACTTACTAGTTATGTGACCCTATGCAAGTCACTTAACCCTGTTTGCCTCAGTTTTCTTACCTTGGAAATGAGCTGGAGCAGGAAATGGATAGCCATTCCAGTATTTTTGCTAAGAAAACCCCAAATGGGGACATGCAGAGTAGGATATAATTGAGATTACTTAAAAACACAACAACAACACTGGCAGAGATATTGGAGTAGTTTTCCATTTTCGTCTCCTGATAATTTTACAGATGAAAAACTGACACAAACAGTGTTAAGTGACTTGCCTAGGGTTTCACAGCAAGCAAATGTCTGAGGCAAGATTTGAACTCAGGAATATGAGTCTTCCTGACATCAGGCCCTGCATTCTATCCACTGTGCCCCCTAACTGCCATGGAGGTATTACCCACACCAATTAAATCATGTACCATTCAAAGTCTCAAAGTAAATCCAAGTGCTAAGTGGACTGGGCATGATGACACTAAGTTAAACTGGTTTACTGTAGGGATTCCTGAAATATTGGAATAGTTATATGCCCAGGGTAGATTAGAAAGGTAAGAGACAGGTGGCAGAAAGGTTTGGTAGAGGTATACTGCAGCAGATAAGGCACAAGCTCATCAGATTTAGGGATGGACCAGAGTTTCATAAGCATGGTAGTAAGAAGTTGAGCAGGTAAAGACAGAACCAAGAAAAAACTGATCCCTTTATTCTTTCATTTCCATTTGATTTGATTTTTCCCTCATTCATAAAGCAGGGCAGGGATTTACCATGTAATTTCTTTGTTTTGTTAACAGTAGCCCAGATAAATAAATACCCCAAACCAGTGTTATAATGGAGGATCAGCAGGTTAATTAGGGAGATGAGTGGAGAGCCAGCCTTCTCCACCCTGCTGAGCACCTGCTGTCTAGTTAATTCGTGTAGCTATGCTGGTTGCTGCTGCAGCATTGGCCACCTGCTGTTTCCCCAGCTACAAGTACTATAAAGAAGGTGTCCACAGGGAGGGAAAGCAAATTATATAAATTGAATTTATTACTAATCAGTTGATGCAATGATGTATTTGTGAGATTCAAGTTTTATGAACTAAATCTAAAAGACAAGGAAAGTTTTGACTATCCCCATCTTAGATGCCATATTGATCCAGAAGAAAAGGTGATCAGTGTAGGCAATTGATTGTCTGGGGCAGGGAAGGGATAGCAGTCCTGGATAAGGAAAAGGATAGGGGAATCCCTTTTAACTGGCTAGCCTTATTGCTAATTACCTTAGCTCCTACCAGTCAGCAAGCAGCCTCATTCCTAGTGAGCCACATGCCGTGAAATACATGCCATCCATATTCTGGAAAAAAGTTACATTGACCCATTCTTCTTCTCATTGGGAACTGTAGGGTACAGAGTTCTGGCCTGATCATGGTCTGGAGAAGATAAACCCCATCTCAGTCTTCTTTTTTCTTTTTCTTTTTTTTTTTTTTTTTGCAGGGCAATGAGGGTTGTGACTTGCCCAGGGTCACACAGCTAGTAGGTGTGTCAGGTGTCTGAGGCTGGATTTGAACTCAGGTCCTCTTAATTCCAGGGCCGGTGCTTTATCTACTGGGCCACCTAGCTGCTCCCATCTCAGTCTTCTTAATCCTGAATAGGACTTTATATTTCATGACTTCTGTGGTTGAGGTTAAACTTTCCTAAAAGCTTCCACAACAGGTCCAAAGATAAGAATTTACACTAGGGAGTAAAGGAGAAATATTACTTGTTTCTAACCATCTGTAGAGATTTCCATAGAAGATTTAAACTAATGAGCCCAGGCTGTGAGATGGAGAGTTAGGGAGTCTCTGGTTTTCCCTTTTTATTCAAATTATGTTTCAATTGCTAGGATAGGAATGAGAGATCCTGAGTTAAAAACCTTAACTCTGCCACCTGCTACCTGCTACCTGTATGACCCAGGCAAGTCATTTAGCTTTTGTTTGCATCAATTTTCTCATTTACAGAATGGAATAATAGCATCTCTCCCCCAGGGCTGTTGTGAGAATCAAATGAGATAATGATTATAAGTGCTTAGGTGCCTATTACATAGAAAGTGCCATATATTTGTTATTGTCATTATTGTCATCTTTGTCGTCATCTTCCTAATCATCATCATAACCTAGGTAACCTTGGGTACATCACTTAAATTCTATGAGCTTGTTTCCTCAACAGTGAAATGAGGGGGCTGGACTTGATGTCCACTGTGGTTACTTCCATATATAAGTCTATGATCTTGTGATCCTGTGAATTTTCAGAGGATAGAAAAGAAAATTACTAATTATCTTTTGCTCTCTCTTCTAAGACAAAGTATCCATATATTCTCTATCCATTTATTTAAGTTTCCTGAACATTAGCATTTCATATCTGCTTAAAAAGACTCATGATTTCATCTCTGAGTGCTCCCACCAACCATGCACATTGAAATGCCTCCCATACTTTTATAGATTATCTTCATTAAGTGCTCTGGGGCAAATTAGTCTTTCCCTGATGGTCAAACTTCTGGTGTTGAGGCTCCCAAAGATTGCCTAGAGTGGTCTGAGACCATAGATACTATCAATCTCCAGACTCATTCATCAAGCCAATAAGCTTTTGTAAGACCAGCTGCCAGCTCTAGTTCTTGATTATCTGTATTCAAGAACCCAGCTTGATTTCATCACAACAAGGAAACATTAGAGAAGGACATTATTGATGGCCAATGACATCTATGTCTATTTGTGTCTTGGTCTTGTTGTTTTACTTCATCATGACTCATTTCAGAGACCATTTAAACCACCATCACTTCTGTCCCATTTTACAGACAGTAAAAGTGAAGCTAAAGTTCTTTGCAAAACTTAAAGTACTATATAAATTCTCCTCCTCTTTTCCTTTCTCTTCTTTTCTGTGTTAGTCCGCATTCTTCTACTAAATTGATAGAATAGGTTAGAATAGTACTCAAAACTTCTGATTCCCAGTCATCTGCTTTTTATGCTAGTTATCTTCATAGATCTCAAATTTGAAAGAGAACTTAGAACTCTTTTTGTTGATTCCTTAAAACATGAATTCCTTTGAAATTAAGGATATGTTCTTTCCCAGGAGTTAAATTCATAGAGTATTAGAACTGAGCGTATCTAAGGGACCATGTACTCCAACCCTTCATGTTGAAGTTGAGAAAACTGGGGAACAGAAATCAAAGAAGTGATTTATCCAAAGTTATAGAGCTAATTAAGATAATAGCCCCAAACTGCACCAAGGTGCCTTGACTTCCACTTTAAAAATCTTTCCACTAAATGCCTTATAATATATATGCACTTAAAGGAAAGGACTCCTACAACTTTCTTGCACAACAATTCATCTTCTACATAGTTACTAAATTGATATTCCTAATGTCCAAGTTTGACCATGCTACTCCTCACTCTAAGCTTCAGAGACTTTGCATTGACTTAGGGGTTTTGTATTGACTCTTAAATGCCTGACTGGTGCCAGAACGCTCTGCTTAGTCCTACTTTCCTCATTTGCCTCAAAGATATAGGTAGCAACTTCTTTAATCTTTTCTATAGTTATATCTTTCCAGCATGGACACTGTGTTATAAAATATTGTGGATTTCTTGCAAGGATTGGTTGAAATTTGTGTTAAGCACAACATAAGAGTCCTTTGAATCTAGTGGGTCCAGTCTTGTAAATTGCCTAGCAGCTTCACAAAGTCTATCATAAAACCTGTTAGGTTGTTCATTAGGCTCCTTAGTAAGTTTTAAGAATTTCTGCCAGTTTGGGGGTTTTTAGAGCAAGATTCCATTCCCTTCAGAAGTGTTTCTCTTGTGTCTTCCAATGCTTAGAATTTTCCATCATTATATCCATTCTAATTTGGGTCCTGGAGAGGCCATTTGTTGTGGCTGGACCTGAATATACCAAGGAATTCCCTGCTGTGATAATATCTATAATCTCACTCAGAGATGGTATCATTTCCATAAGACAAGTGACATTGGCCAAAATGGGTTGATATGTATTAAATATTGTCCTTAACTGCGAAATTACAGTTTTTGGATTTTGATCAAATCTAGGGATGATTTTCTTCCATGCACTCAAATATTTTGGGCTAAATGGAGTGTATTTTCTAAGTTGCACTGCTGTTCCCTTGCAGGTATATTCTATAATATCCTGCAGGGGAAGCAGTTTCTGCTGATCTTATTCTAAAGATTGGCCGAGATCTGTTTCTGAACTCAGGTCATCTCCAGAAGAGGGAGCTATCTTAGCTTCTCTCTGAACACGTGGCCTACTATGGTCACACCCTTTATTCTCTTTCCACATTTTCATGAGAAGATGCCACGTCACAATATTGCTAATAGAGAGGATAAAAATTATAATCACTAGAGCTATGATTATACTATCACGGTAAGGTTCAAATTTAGTTATAATGCTCTCAGTAACATTAGACAAGTGCTCGACGAGGGGGACAGACTCTCCCACTCCATTATGCCAAAGGTTTCATCCTAAAATAGATGAGGAGAAAGCCTGTAAGATTACAAGAAAATACTGAGAAGGCCATCCATATAAACTTGCACATTATGTAGTCCCAAAATACTCCAATGAGTAAGAGCATGAGGAAAAAAAAAAATCAATCATGGTATCCTTTAAAATGGACTGGCTTTTGTCTTGAGGTAAGGCTTTCAGAGGCTTTTAAAGTAAGGGAGCTTGGTTAAATGAGGGAGGCAGTGGGGGAGGGTTAGGTATCCAACAGATTAGTTGGCTTGTGGCCTAATAAGGGGTGGGTGGGGTTGGTTAAAGAAATCCACCAGATTTGTTAACTCCTGGCTTTTGTGCCAAAACTGTAGGGGCCAAATTTAATATGGGAAGTTAATTAGGTGCCTTGCCATAATATTGGGGTTCAGAAAATAATGAGGGACCTCTAGGTCCAAAATTTCCTCCTTTCCAAAATGCCTTTTTTAGTTATTTCTCCCAGGCTAATAAGAAAGGAGACTAACAGCCTCATTTCTATAAACAAATCAGGTTCTATTAATGGGAATAAATATATAACAAAGGTGAAATTAATAAAGCCAGTGAAAGGGAAATAGGGAAAGAGAAAAATGGATAAGCTCCCTGGCTCTAGCAAAGACTGACTCAATCCCCAACCTTGCTTCCAGCTCATCTAATTGGAAGAGCTGGCCTTGTTTCTATTAACTCACCACCTGGGGTCCATAGTTTCTATAGGAGTCAGCTGTTCAGCCCCTCTCCAGTCTACTCTCAGAAGCTCACCAGCAGGAAAGCCAGCTCCCAGCCTCAGTGTTCTCTTTTCTACCTTTTCTCTGCCTCTCCCAAAAGGGAAGTCCTTCAAGTTGCTTGGCTAAGATTGGTCCCCCTGGTGATGTCAGTAGTATATGTCACTCAGGGCAGGGCCAGGTGTGGTCTATATCTAATTATCTCAAGTAGGTACTTAGTTTCTCAAATAATACTGAATCATTTGGGTGGGATCCCTGGGCATCTGCCAAATTCCCTTATTTTATCACACTCTATTATAAAATATATATATACTTCTGCTTGAAATCTAAGACTAACTTACCTTTGCAGACTGATTATACATCATTCCTTCTACTATACTCTACTGCCTTCCAGCCTAACTGTCCTGTTTGTGGTTCCCTAAAAACAAAACTCCATTTATGCCTTCTATACCTTTGTATATGTTATCCCTCATTCTTGGAATACTTTCTATTCTCAGCTTTGCTTCTTGGACTCTATCTCAGGACAAGGCTCAATTGAAGAGCCACATCCTTCTAAAAAATGGTAGGTATTATTATTATAGTTATTAGTCAGCCAACAAACATTTGTTAAACACTTTCTCTTTGTCAGGTACTGTATTAAATTCTAGGGATACAAAGAAAGGCAAAATACATCCTCTGTATTCAAGGAGGTCACAACTTATTTGAGGAAGCCAATGCATTAAAAAAAAAAAAGTGGAGAGTGGAGAGAGGGTCTGATTAACTATGGGGGATTGATTTTGAGATGGATAAACTGGGATTTCTCCTTAAATGTAGGACCTGGAAGTACTCTGATATCTACTCTCTACTCTCTCCAATCATAGACAGGAATGAGGGACCAAGGACAGGAGATATTAAGGAAGTATGAGTTTTAGAGTTAATGTGATCTTGCGAGAAGATAATTAAATATCATTGTCTCTAGAAACTTTAATATGAGGTCAAGAAGTGCATGTCCATAAGAAAATCAGAACTGTTTTCAAATGCATCGTGTTATAAGAGTAAGAGCTTTCAGTTAGCCCAACTCCTCTGGAAAAAACAAAACAAAACAAAACAAAACAACCAACAAAAACTTAATGGTCTGCAAGGGCCCTGGAATGGTTTCTTCATGACCCAGCATTTGGCATTACCATAAAATTGCATGAAATTGCATAAAATTTAATAAATCTGATCAGACATGTTCCTTCTTGTTCATACATACATCCTTGTTGAAAGCACCTTAACACTTTTCAGTCATTAGGAAATTGCTGAATGCATGAAGAATTAATTTTACAAATCATGATGAATAAACCTCAAAGTAGTTTTCTTGTTGCTAACCAATGTCATAGAATTCTAGAACTGGAGATCTAAAAGGGATCTCAAAGATGGTCTTATGCCATCCTTACCTTAGTAGGAAACAATCCTTTTTACAAAATTCTGAACAAAAGGTGGTCTACTATTCTTTTGAAGACCCTCAATGATGGGGTGGTCACTTCCCATTGAGATATCCCATTTTACTTAGGACAATGCTAGGAACTGGAAGGGTTTCCTTATACTAATGCAAAATCTTAGTCTCCTCAGTTTCCACCATAAGATTGTAGATTTATAGCTGAAACAGAAAGCTATTGAGCCCAATTCTCACTCCCCACCCTTCATTTTACAGATAAGGATATCAAGGTATAAAGAAGTTAAATAACTTGCCAAAGGTAATATATCTATTAAGTATCTAAGGCAGGATTTAAAGCTGGGTTTTATAATCTCTAAATTCAGCATTCTCTCTACTACTTTGCTCTGCCTCCCAAATATCTGGTCCTATACTAGTAGTCTTGCCCTTTGGGACCAAGCAAAACAAGTTTCATAACTGCTACCAGGACTTCTCTTCACAATTCATTCATTCCTTATTATCTCATGAAATTCTTTTCCAAGTACCATGCTTAGTCCTGGGGCATACAAAAACAGAAGTGAAATTGTCTTTAAGCAACATATATTCTTTAGTTGGAAGCCATATGTGCATTTGCAACTATGCACAAAAAGATGCAAAGTGGTCTTGGAGGAAATGAATTGACATCCAGAACAGTGTCTTGAAAGAAATTAAGAATTCTAAGAAGCATGGCTGAGAAGGAAGAGAATTCTAGGCATGGGAGATGTTTGCTTCAAAGGAATAGACAAAGGAGATGGAACATTGTTTGAAAGAAAAAAAGATCAATTTGAATGGACCATAGATTGAATGAATAACATAATATATATTGGAAATATAGGTAGGAGTCAGGTAACAAATGCTTTAGTCATCAAAAAGAAAATCTTGTATTTGATCCTAGGCATAATAGAGAACTGAGAGATTTGATCAAGAGAGTGAGATGGTTAGATATTTTCTTTTAGAAACATCACTTTGATAATTTTAATAACAATGGGGGATGGCTAGGTGGCACAGTGGATAAAGCACCGGCCCTGGATTCAGGAGGAACTGAGTTCAAATCTGGCCTCAGACACTTGACACTTACTAGCACTGTGACCCTGGGCTTAACCCTCATTGCCCTCCCCCCCCTTCCAAAAAAATGATGGATTGGACAAGGGAGTGATTTTAATAATCAGCGAATTAGTGTTAAGAGAAGGAGAATGTGATGCCTTGGCTTCCATAGATGATATGCTCAACACACCAGAGACCTTTCCTTGGGTCTTTTCAATAACAGTATAGCACCTTAACACTGATGAGTGACAGCTTTTATTCCTTGCTCTCATTAAATGGCTTGTCCACATGTTTTATGGACATAAGGGTACCTCATGATGTCTTCTATGACATTTTTACATATAAACATAAAAGTATTTCCCCTGGTCCCCATTGCCTGAAGGCCAGGAGTGCTACACTTCCTGCCTCTCTTAGGGTACTTTGTTACCTTTAAGGGATTGCGGTGTGTCTATCAGACTTAGCAGTCTGATAAGCCTTTTTTAAAAAATATTTTATTTGTGGTATTTAATTATATTTTATACACATATCAAACATAGATATAATATACACAAAGACACATATAATGTAAAATTTCTACATTATTGCATTTAGAGATACCATATAACAAGAATAAATACCCAGGACACAATTTTCCCCTTCACCATCTCCTCCTTCAGGGAAAGGTAAAGATTAGGTTCACGGTCTGGCTTAGTTTCTATATAGCATAATTCCAAATTTTAAGTCCAAATCACCCTTCCCCCCAATTCTCTTGGGCTTGATTCTTAAGGACTATGGTTTTCCTGCTTTGCTGGGTGACAGGCTGAACCTGCATCCTGTCATGACTGTATTTAGCTGCCTGGAACCTGAAATATACATTTTGCAAGGAGGCAGCTTTCATGATATCATGTTGGCCAGCCTTGTGTGTGTCTTACAACTTGTGGAGACATTCAGTAAGTCAACGTAGCCTAAGCATGCCCAAGAGGTTTCTCAGGTTTGGTTTGTAAAATGGATTTTTAAACAAATAGGCCTCATGCTGCTCTTTTATTGATCTTTGTAGAGAAGGGGCTACATGGGCATTATATATTTAAACAAACAAAAAAGTTGCCATAGCTCAAATCCAGATCCAGTGGGAAATCCATCAGCTGTACCTAGAACTGAAAAGGACAAATTAAAAAGAACCCCAAGCCTATCCATCCTCCCTTACCAACCTAGTTCATACTGTGGTTGAACTTAGATCTCTCTACTCTCTGGATATTGCACTAAAGAGAGCAAGACCATCTCAGTTGAACACTTTTAAAGAAACATCCTCATCCAGCTATATAGCTTCAAAAGAGACTACTGACACTATTGTGGTAGGGAAACACAAGAGATCTTCTACCAGAATCAGGGCTTCCTTAATTTTTTAGGGGATCTGGGAATTTTTGGAAAACCCCCTATTACACAAATAATCATGGGTGTTATGATAGAGCCTACATATGCCCACTATAACTCTCTATTTCTCATCAGATCATCTGCAAGCTTGACTTTCCTGAGATTGTAGTGTTTAATGATTGACTGCTGTTTAATATCTCCAACAAAATATTTCTGTTTTAAGAAAAATCTATGTGCTTTGGCTCCAAGGAATATTTTGGAGTCATTGAAACTGCTGCAAAATTTCCCAGAAACAATCTCCCTCATGTATCTTCTCCTATCCAATTCTGGAGTAAGCCTATCATCAACCTGAGGTGCCTTCCCATGATAAATGGGCCAATAGAACAACTCATGAGGTTTCCCATCATTACTGCATGTCCAAATCTAGGCAATAGACATCCTTCATGTGTATTTTATTTTCTGGGTGGATTGCTACCATCCCTTCTTAATTGTCATGGATTTCACCGAGGAGTCCCTGTTGTATTCTGGGATGTAATGTGGTCAACAAAATTTTGTCTGCAAATTGAAATATCCAGAAAAACTCACTGTTTTAGGGGATCTCATGCTGATTTAAAATTTGTCTAGGACATTCCTTATAACACTGTCAAACACATCTGGGGACCATACATGCTTATGTTTTATGACTTGTTGAATATTAATAGTTAGAAAATCATTGAACTAATTTGCCTCTGATGTGTATCAATCAAGAAATTCTATATGATCTCAACATATGATTGAGATATCTTTTGTTGAAGATTACTTAAAGATATTTTTTGCTCCTTAAAGATGTTCTTTATAATAATAAATGATAAACATAGCAGGAATTTTTGTCCCCTGCAACTGTTAATTAATTATGTGACTATAAAGATATAGTCTGCTATAGACAATTATTTGTGAAAGGCTTCATATATGAGTCATTAGTTTTTAATACCTTTTCAGTCTCTTTATTTTTAAAATTTTTTTTAGTAGGGAGGTGAGAGGAGGAAAAAAATTATTATTCATGATATGTACAATTCTTTTGGAATTTATTTCTTACTAAAATTGCTTGAAACTTACTCCTAAAGGTGATTTAAAAATACGGGACCTATGAAAAATGCTCTACATGACTATTGATCAGATAAATGCAAATCAAAACAACTCTGAAGTATCACCTCACACCTATCAGAGTGGCAAATATAACAAAAAATGGAAAATAATGGATGTTGGAGGGGGTGTGGGAAACTGGGATGATAATCCACTGTTGGTGGAATTGTGAACTGATCCAAGTATTCTGGAGAACAATATGGAATTATGCCCAAAGGGCTATCAAACTGTATATACCTTTGATTCAGCAATACCACTGATGGATTTATATCCCAAAGACATCCAAAAAAGAGAAAAAGACCTATTTTTATAAAAATTTTAATGGCAGATTTTTTTGTGCTGGCTAAGCATTAGAAATCAAAGGATTGCCAATCAATTGGGGAATGGCTAAACAAGCTGTGGTATATGATGGTGATGGCCTATTATTGTGCTATAAGAAATGACAAGCAGGATAATTTCAGAAAGGACTGGAAAGATTTGTATGAACTGATGTACAGTGAAGTGAACAGAAGGTTGTGCACAGTGACAGAAATACTGTTTGATGAAGAACTTTGAATGACTTAACCAGCAATAAAATGATCTAATACAATCTCAAATGACTAATGATGAAGCATACTATCCATCTCCAAAGAAAGAACTGATATTGATTGAACACAGACTGAAACATGCTATTTTTCACTCTTTCATTTTTTTTCTTTTATTCAAGTTTTCTTGTTCAAAATTACTAATGTGGTGATGTTTTGCACAATTGCACATGTATAACCTATATCTGATGGCTAACTGCCATCAGCAGCAAGTAGAGCAGGGATGGAAGGGAGGGGTTGAATTTAAAACTCCAAACTTTAAAATAAATGTTTATTATTTTTTAATGGGACTAACTGCATGACTTTCTCCAAGTATGTAGTCAAATTGAGCTCATTTCATCATCAAACAACAGCTGGCCACTGGCCAGATGGTTCTGCACTTTGAAAATCTGGCCATGCACATGAATGGGGAACTTGTACTCAGGAAGGTGAAGAGTTTGCTGTAATAATTTCACATCTTGCCCCAGATCCCATGAAGTATATATGACCTCTGTAATCTCTGTGGGGCAGGCATGTGCGATAGTAGCTTTATTTCTGCTATGGAGTGTACCGGGCACTACCCTGAACCTGAGAGTTGTCCCTATGGTGGGACAGCAGAGGCACCTTCCCCCAAATCTGCCATTGAAGTAAAAAAGGGCCCAAAGACATGAGAGGTCTTCAACTTCACTAATAGGGCCAGATCATAAAGCTGTAGAGGGGTTAGGGGGAATGTTTCCAGGAGAATTGTCTAATTCAAGTGCATTAGAATTGGACAGGTATATGGGGCAGAAGAAAAGAAGAACCAGTGTTTACCAAAAATCCTATTGGAAAAAATGGAGAACAAACTTTTCTTTTTTAATGACAAAATATAATCTAGGTTTTTTCAATATTTAACACATTATTATTTTTGACCCTCCTAAATATTGTCTTCTCCAGGGTAACTTTTTTCCCAATTTCTTCAAACTACAAGGCTTCAAATAAAGCCAGTGATTCTGTCTTATCTAACATTGCATACCCTCAAACAACAAGCCAGTCCTTTGAAAACAATCCTAGTTCATTAAATATATCTTGTTGATGTAGTTTTTCTTGTTAGTTATTTTCTGGCAAACCAAATCTCTTATGCTATGGTTTCAACTAACCTTACCATTGAGTCCACCTTCTTCTTCCTTTTTTTTAAAAATAAAAGTATTTTATTATTTTCCAGTTACATGTAGATAGTTTTCAGCATTTGTTTATATAAGATTTCCAATTTCAAATTTTTCTCCCTCCCTCCCCTCCTTCCCCCTCTCCCCTAGATAGCAGGCAATCCAATATAGGTTATATATATATGATTCCATCTTAATAAACTACAAATTGTGATCACTATTACTTATTTGTGGTACCTAGGACTGGATTCCTTTTTTTTCTTTTTTTATTATTTTTTTAAATTAATAAAGTATTTTTTTTCCGTTACATGTAAAGATAGTTCTCAACCTTTGTTTATACAAGCTTTACAATTTCAGATTTTTCTCCCTCCCTCCCCTCCCTCCCCCCTCCCCTAGACAGCAGGTAATCTGATATAGGTTATACATATATATGCACATAATAACATTAATCCTATTTCTGCATTAGTCATGTTATAAGAGAAAAAAATCAGAGCAATGATGGAAAACCTCAAAATAGAAAAAAAAACAACAGCATCAAAAACAAAAGAAATAGTATGGTTCATTTAGCATCTATACTCTGCAGTTCTTTTTTTTTCTTTTTTTCCTGGATTTGGAGATCCTCTTCCATCATGAGTTCCCTGGAACTCTTCTGTGCCATTGCATTGGTGAGAAGAATATAGTCCATCACAGTAGATCAACACTCAATGTTGATGTTACTGTGTACAATGTTCTTCTAGTTCTGCTCATCTCACTCATCATCAGCCCACACAAGACCCTCCAGGTTTCTCTGAATTCCTCCTGCTCATCGTTTCTTATAGCACAATAGTATTCCATTATATTCATATACCACAACTTGTCCAGCCATTCCCCAATTGATGGGCACCCCCTCAACTTCCAATTCTTTGCCACCACGTAAAGAGCAGCTATAAATATTTTTGTACATGTGGGACCCTTTCCCCCTTCCATGATCTCTTTGGGAAAAAGACCCAAAAGTGGTATTGCTGGGTCAAAGGGTATGCACAGCTTTATCGCCCTTTGGGCATCATTCCAAATTGCTCTCCAGAATAGTTGGATCAGTTCACAGCTCCACCAACAATGGATTAGTGTTCCAATTTTCCCACAGCTTCTCCAACATTTATTATTTTCCTTTTTTGTCATTTTAGCCAATCTGATAGGTGTCAGGTGGTACCTCAGAGTTGTTTTTATTTGCATCTCTCTAATCAATAGAGATTTAGAGCCTTTTTTCATATGGGAATAGATAACTTTGGTTTCTTCATCAGAAAACTGCCTGTTCATATCCTTTGACCATTTCTCAATTGGGGAATGACTTGGGTTCTTATAAATTTGATTTAGTTCCCTATATATTTTAGAGATGAGGCCTTTATCAGAAGTACTGGCCTCAAAAATTGTTTCCCAGCTTTCTGCCCCCCTTCTAATTTTGGATGCATTGCTTCTGTTTGTACAAAAATTTTTTAATTTAATGTAATCAAAATCATCCACTTTGCATTTTATAATATACTCTATCTCTTGTTTGGTCAAAAACTGTTTTCTTTTCCAAAGATCTGATAGGTACACTATTCCTTTCTCTCCTAATTTACCTATGGTGTCACCTCTTATGTCTAAATCATGTATCCATTTTGACCTTATTTTAGTATAAGGTGTAAGATGTTGGTCTATGCCTAATTTCTGCCATACTATCTTCCAGTTTTCCCAACAGTTTTTGTCAAATACTGAGTTCCTATCCCAGAAGCTGGAGTCTTTGGGTTTATCAAACACTACATTACTAGTGACCTAGGACTGGATTCCAAAAGTTAGGTGTCTTTTTTTTTTAATTTGAGTAGGGCATGATGGTTTTATTGTCCTATTGTTTGAACAAAATAGTTCTTTCTTTATTGAATAAGTTCTAAATCAGGGTGGGGGGATGATTTTTGTTGTGTCTAATTGGTTCAGATACCAATATCAATGTTGGAGATTTTTGAGCTAAGGCAGAGATTAAGCTAAGAACAAAAAATATATCTTACCATTTTTTTTCTTTAATCCCACATTTACATTGGTGTACCCTTCTTGAAACCTCTGATGAGAACAGAAATAATCTGATTATCACCCACAAAAACTCTGAAATCTGTTTCCAAAATGAGCTAGTTTAGAATTCTAATTAATGTAGCCTCTCAAATATATGTTTACATACACACACACACACACACACACTGTTAACCAGACTTGTGGGAACAAAAATGAACTTCTAGTAAGGGGTGAGATATTAATGAGGAAAAATAACCAGGAAGTAATTGTAGAAATCTACTTGTCTATGTAGCTCAAAAGTCAACTGGAGAGAGAAAACCTCTTCATGTGGTTTGTAACTGATTTCCTTGCTCAGATTATTTTGAGTTACAGTTTGGAATCATCATCTGTGTTTCATCTCTTAAGTAATAGCAGATATGGTTAGAGTTAAACAACTGTAGCCCTTCTCCATGACCCTCTTAAATCATGTCTTTACAGGGACTACTTCCTCCACTAGTATGTTTCAATGCCTGCTTGTAGTGTGCAGGTAAGACTAGGTTCTCCAAGCCCATAGCAGAAGAAGAAAGGCTCTACTGTATCAAAGGGTATACTGGATCCAGCTTGTAGTGGCTCATGCATTAATGGCTAAATTTCCATGTGAGCCTTTCCATCTTGGAAATCAGTAAATGTTTCAAAGCAAGTCCTGATGTATTGTCTTGTAGATTATTTTGCCTTTAAAAAGAGTAGTGGAGAAAATGTAATTTATGCAGACTAAAGGTTTATCATGGGTATGTTTTTGTTTTGTTTTGTTTTTGCTGTTGATGTTGTTTGCTTATTTTTGTAGAGCTCTTTGTCAATTATTCAACACCACAATACAGAGCAGTTCATATCAAGATGAAAAAGCTTCAAGTATAGACCCCCTGATGGGTGATGGGTCTGTTGTTCAAGGACTATCATAGCTAAATCTCAATAGGCTTATCTCCAGAATAACCTAAATTTGACAATGTTCTTGGTCAAAGAAATTTTCAAAGAGCTATTGCAAACTATTACATAGTTTTCAGTCTCCTCCATTGGAGAAGATGCCCACACTAAAAAATATCATTTCCTTAGAGTACTGAAATATATTAATAGTCAAAATGTCTTCCATAGTCTCATAGTAGATCTTCCATAGTCTCAAATTCATGGTTTATATGTTTGTGGCCAAAAATTAGCTAAAATACAAAAGGTAGAGATTGCAAATGGGAAAGCCATCTTCAATCTTTGAGTTTGGAGTTCAAGAAATAGGATATGGTATGTACAATAAAGAAAGCACAAACAATTTAGCACATGTTTATTAAACACCTGTAGATGTCTGTGAAACATATTGAAAACACAAAGAAGAAAGTGACAATAACTCCTGCTCTTAAGAAGCTTACAAGGTACTTCAGATTATATATATATATATATATATATATATAATGCATTTCTAAATGTAATAGAGTTTGAAAAGGGAAAAGTAAAGAAAAATCCTTTAAGAAAAATATATAAGGAAGAAATCACTTTCTAGGTAGAGATCAAGAGAAGATTTTTTTTTTTGAGAAGGTTGCAGACTTGACAGAAGAGGATTTAAAGAAGAAGACATAGTAAAGGAGTATATTTCAGGCAAGACAGTGATGAATGCAGAGATGGGATTATGCAGAATTAGAGCAGTGACCAGCTACTGACTCAATTTAACTGGAAAGTAGAGTGTGTGAAGAGAGGTAAAGTGAAATAAGTTTAAGAAGAGGTTGGAATAAACTTTATGCCCTGTAGTAGGGACAAATGATGATAGTTTGTCCATTATCCTAGAGCATAAAATCTTGCAGATGAATTTAAAATATTAATGCTATGTCTGGTGCAGTAGCCAATATTTAGAAAAACATGTGTGAACAGAAAACTCATGGATTTTTCCCCTTCTTAAATAGATTTAATTTGAAAAAAGAAAAAGAAAAAAGTAATGTGTAAAATACACTATACCAAATTTTTTTGGAAAAAAAATTATTGTAAGATAATGCTCTAAAAATCAGGAAGAACTGGATTTTATGCCACCAAAAATAGAGGAGGTAAAAGTAAGGGAACCTTTAAGTGTCTCTTTCTTACCTCATGTGGACAGGGTGGAATAATTTTCTTGGAAAGTGAATGTTACACAAGCAGGAATGTAGAGCATTTGCTAAATAGAAGCCAAACAAATCAACTGTTGAGCATCCTTTGGGAGGTCAATCCTACCCCTCTTTGGATTTTATAATTTACTGTACGATTAAAAAAATCCAAATGACTTGTTTTCATAATAAACAAACTCCTATTGCTTCTTATTATGTGTGCATATGTGTGTGCACATACAAAGTAATGAACTGTTAAAAGTCCAGAGAAATTGTTTTGAGTCATAAATGGCTTTTTCTAAAGGGAAATTGCTCTTACTGCTTTAATAAAATTGGCTTTGATTTCACTATTCACTTGAAAAAAAAATATTGAATAACCTCTCTCTGAAATGGAAGAATGAGTTAAGTAGAAAGAATTTCTCAGAGTTGTATTAATATGTGTGTATACATATCTGTTTTATATATATGTATATATGCTTATATACATATATGTATATATTTCTGTTTTATATATGTTTGTATGCAGAAATGCACATATATAGATACATATATTTATACATACATATATGTGTATGTATACATTTATACACATATATACACACACACATACATATATACATACATATATATAAAATTTTATATGTAGAAATACCCTAGAAGCTTATTTTCATTGCTTGGAGGGCATCTTTTTCACAGTGATTGAATAAATTGACTAGGTTTTTTAGTTTAAAAATATAAATGTTTTATTGCATTTTCTAAATTATATATTTTATTTTGCCTAATAACATATAAAACCAATTTTTAACATTCATTAAAATTTTTTTTTTGTTGCAAGTTCTCTCCTCTTCCTGCTCCCCACATTGGAAATATAAACAACTTTATATAGGTTATATTTCATGTTATTTTAATTGTGAAAGAAAACATAGACATTTTTTTTTAATTAAGGGAAAAAGGTATGTTTTGATCTGCATTCAGATCTGTTCTTTCTCTGGAAATGGATAGCCTTTTTCATAATAAGTTTTTCAGAATTGTCTTGGATCACAGTTGAGTATCACATAATATTGTTGTTACTGTAAACAATGTTCTCCTAGTTCTTCTTATTTTAATTTCATGTACACATAAGTCTTTCTAGTTGTTCTTTTGAGAGCATCTTGCTCATCATTTCATATATCATAACAGCTGTCACAATTATATACAACACAATAGATACAACGCAATCACAAGCATATACAACAACTTGTTCAGTCATTCCCCAATTGCTGGGCATCCCCCCAATTTCCAATTCTTTGCCACCACAAAAAGAGCTACTATAAATATTTTTGTACATATAGGTGTTTTCTGAATTACCATATCAGAATTTTGCAATCAGCTATCTGATAATCAATTTGCATTTATAGGCTTTACATATATAGAGGGTATAAAAGTCTGGCCATCATCTTTTCAGCCACCTCTAAGCTCACAGGCAGTGGTCACTATCACTAGTCTCTTATGCTAAAACAAAGCTCAGTAACATAGTTGGAGAGCCCTCATAGTGGCTGGCATTTGAGTGCAGAGTGTACATATTAAAACTTGAATGGGGTCAGCTAGTAGGACCTGAGTTCAAATCTGACCTCAGACACTTGACACTTACTAGCTATTGACCCTGGGCAAGTCACTTAACCCCAATTGCCTCATCAAAAAACAAAAACAAAAATAAAACAAAGAAAAACCCCCCAAAACTAGAATGGACCCTGGATTTATAGGAATTGGAAATAGGGGACCGATGATAAAAAAAATGCCATTATCATAGAAAAACAGAATTGAACATGTAACCGTGGCCTAGAATTGAATGGAAGAAGCACTGAATAGGGATTTTACTAAGAGCAAAAGCAAAAGCAAAAGGGTTCACTATGACAGGCTCCTGGAGGACCAAGCCTAGAGTTCCATAAGACATTAGGGTAGAGATAGATATTTAAGATTGTCTAGGTTAACATCTTTATTTGATTGACAAGGAAATAGAATACCAGACTAGGGAAGTGACTTATCCAATTTTACACAGTGAATTGCTGGAAGAACTGGAACTTAAATTCAGGTCATCTCACTTCTAGCCCCCAAATCCTTCAACTATGTGGTGCTGCTACAATGTTATGACTAGAGGAAAGACAATAACAATTTTTATGTCTGGAGTGAAAACAGAGATAGCTATACCCTATGGCTGCTGAGGAAGTGACTAAAAGGATGGAATGATAATAGTTATTAATAGCTAGAATTTAAATATTACTTTAATGTTTACAAAGTACATTATAACTCTTATCTCATTTTATCCTCACAAAGAGTTTGAGAGGTAGGTGCTATTATATTTTATAGATATGGAAACTGAGGCAGAGAGCGGTAAAGTGACTTGTAAAGGTTCACACAGGTGGTGAGTAGATGAGACTGGACTTTAAAAAAAAGTTTTATTTTCAGGTCTACATTGGTTCCCTCCCATCGTCATCACCCTCTGGTGAAGAAGCAAGAAAAATAGATTCCACTAAAAATGTGCCCATCCTGATTCTATCACTTCTCTATTAAGAAGTGACTAGGGGGCAGCTAGGTAGCGCAGTGGATAGAGCACCGGCCCTGGAGTCAGGAGTACCTGAGTTCAAATCCGGCCTCAGACACTTAACACTTACTAGCTGTGTGACCCTGGGCAAGTCACTTAACCCCAATTGCCTCACTAAAAAAAAAAAAAAAAAAGAAGTGACTAGAAGAGTTCTTCCTTAGTCCACTGGAATTGTGGCCAGTCATTGTGTTGATCAGTGTTCTTGAGTCTTTCAAAATTTTGTGGTTGTTGTTGTTGTTGTTTTGTTTGTTTCTTAACAATACTGTTGTTTATAATTTTTTTCTCCTGGCTATGAAAACCTCATTTTGCATCATTTAATACAAACATTCCAAGCTTTCTCTAAAACTACCTCTTTCACCATTTCTTACAAAAAAAGTATTTCATTACCCTCATATAGTATAATTTGTTCAGCCCAAAGATGAGCACCCCTATAGTTTCTGATTCTTTGCCATGTGAGGCCACATTTAAACTCAGTTCTTTTATAATCCAGATCCAGTTCTCTCTTCCTCTTAGCTGTCTTCCAGGAACAAGATATAGTCAGGATAGGGTAGAGTTCCCGGGCTGCATAAGAATTCTTCATATAGAGTCAGCCTCTGGCAGAGAGACCGACTCCAGCTTCATTGTTGGTTGGGCATAGAGTTTTGTCTTCTACAATCTGGTACAGTCATGTTGAGAAAGATGTGATCTATTGCCCAGAGAGGCCATCTCTTGCCCTCCATGAAATTGCCTTCTTTTGATATCAAAGTCTATTTGTTGATTACTAGTGACAACTCTGGGAAAAGATGTGGCATAGAGAATGGAAGAAGGAGGGATGGAATTTCATTCATCTAACTAGCTTTGTCCTAGCTAGAAGAGGGTGTGGAGCAAGTTTATGGAACTGAAAGGCAACTTTGTAGAAATTGAGGAAGTTAGGGTGTAGTTGTTTCAAGGGACTGACTAAGCCTGTATAACCAATGGATGAAGTGTGAGATAAAAATTATTTTACAAGGTCATGGAGTAATGTAGTGGAAAATTCAGACTAGGAACCTGGATTTCTTGATTCTTATTTCAGTGCTCTTACTTCTATAGCATGATCTCTCTCAATCTCTCTGATATTCCTTTCTCCAGTTTTGTTTTCTTTTTGTTTTGCTTCTTTCTTTCCTTCCTTTTTAATGTCATTCTAAGAGGCAGGGAACTTTGACACACACCCCTACTTCTCTCTACACATTCTTCTTCCCTCAGTCTCATTCTTCTCTACTGTTTCAACCATCACCTCTGTATAAATTACTATCATCTTTTTCTTTTGATACAGCTTCTTTTCAAAGTCCTGGACTTTCATCTCTACTTGAATGTCCTGTTTTTGCCATGAACTAAAATATCCCAAATTGAACTCAATGTTTTCTCCTTCAAACACATTTATTCCCTTAAATTTCCTATTTTTATTGATAGCATTACCATTCTCTCAATCTCCAAGATTCATAATGTTACATTCATCTTTGACTCTTCCTCCATCATGCCCCTGCCACAAATACATACATATCTAATTTTTTGCCCAGGTGCCACACTAGTTTATGCTTTAATTTCCCTTTAAAATGACTGTCTCAACAGTTCCCTAACCTACCTCTTCACTTTTAGCCTCTCTCCTTTCCAATCCACCTTGTGTACCACCACAGAATTATTTTTTGTTACTGTACATCTATGGTCACCTAATTCTACTACTTCCAAAACATTCAATGGTTTCCCCAACATTCAACAAATATCTCAGGCTTCTTTAGCTTACACAATCCTCTACATTCTTGACAGGAATTAATTTTTCTTCCCTTACTTGATATTACTACATCTTCTATACTTCTATACTTAAAATACACATATCTATGTTTACTACTGGATATATACCAATCCTTCTAAGATCAGTCTAACCGCCACTTTTCCAAAAATATCTTTACTGATACTTTCAAACCTACCCTCCCACCTTTGAGTTGGAAATAATTCATTCATTTTCAGAACTCATATAGTAGTTTATAGCTTTCATACATTTGTTTCATTTTAATTTATATTGCTGTTTAAGGACATGATTTATCTCTCCCAGTATGTTGTCAGTTTTTTAAGGTAGGTTCTTGTATTAAAGTTTGTTATAGCTGATAGTATTTTTGTTTTATTCAGTATTGAGCAGAATTTGCTAAGGCCTCTTGGATTTTTTGTAATCATAAAATAATTTTATTATTTTCCAGTTATATGTAAAGATAGTTTTCAACATTTGTCTTCATAATATTTTTAGTTCCGAATTTTTCTCTCTCCCTTCCATCTCCCCCACCAAGACAGAAAGCAATATGATATAGGTTATATATGTACAATCACATTAAACATATTTCTGTATTAATCATATTGTGAATGAAGAATCAGAACAAAAGGGGAAAACCTCAAAAAAGAAAAAAAAACAACCAAAAAGTAGAAACAGTATGGTTCAATCTGCATTCAGAATCCACCGTTCTTTTTTCTGGATGTGGGGAAGATTTTCTATCCTGAGTTCTTTAGAATTGGCTTGGAAAATTGCATGCTGAGAAGAGCCAAGTCTATTACAGTTGATCATCAAACAATCTTGCTGTTACTGTGTGCAAAGTTCTCCTGATTCTTCTCAGTCTGCTCAGCATCAGTCCACTTAAGTCTTTCCAGGTTTTTCTGAAATTTGCCTGCTCATCATTTCTTACAGCACAATAGTATTCCATTACATTCAAATATTACAACTTGTTCAGCCACTTCTCAATTGATAGGCCTTCCCTCAATTTCTAATTATTTGCCACCACAAAGAGAACTGCTATCAATATATTTTGTACATGTGGGTCCTTTTCCCTTTTCTAACTCTTTGAGATACAGACCTAGTAGTGTTATTACTGGGTCCAACAGTATGCACAGTCCTAAGGCCACTTTAAATGCAAAGCTTTATGTTATATACTGAGCACTAAAATCAAACAAGGGAGAGAGAGACAGACAGACAGACAGAGAGACAGAGACAGAGATAGAGAGACAGAGACAGAGAGAGAATTATTGAGGTTTATTTGAGAGAGCCTTTGCATCTTATGTGAGGTTGCGGAGTATCAAAGAGCTGTCAATATTATATTTTATGTGACATTCCTGTTATACTCTACCTTGGTCGGATGACATTTAGATATTGTGTTCATTTCTGAGTATTGTATTTTATTAATTCCTTCAACAAATTAGCAAAGGAAAAAGAGGGTGACCAAGTATTCATTGAATGAATTTGGAAAGTTTAAACTAGAAAAGAGAAGACTGAAGGGAGATATGATAGATTTCTTCACATATCTAAAAGTTTGTGAAATGAAAGTGGTATTAAGAATATACTCTATCAGGGGCAGCTAGGTGGTGCAGCGGATAGAGAGCCGGCCCTGGAGTCAGGAGTACGTGAGTTCAAATTCAGCCTCAGACACTTAACACTTACTAGCTGTGTGAACTTGGGCAAGTCAACCCCAATTGCCTCACAAAAAACAAAAAAACAAAAATGTACTCTATTGCTCCAGAAAGACACTCTGAGAAAGAGGTGGAAGTAGCAAAGGGGCAGATTTAGGTTCAGTGTAAGAAAAACAACAACAGAAAACATTTTATAATTATTAAAGTTATTCAAAATTGGAAGGGGTTTCCTTGGGAGACCCACTCAAAGTTTTCCATTGCATAATATTTAATCACTTTTTGAGAATATTTCAGAGGGATTCCTAAACAAGTGCATCTGGCATTTCTTGTCCCTTCTAGTTCAAAAAATACATATGATTCCCCAATTCAATATACACAGAAACAAATAGCTGTGGAGAAAAAAAAATGGACATGGGGTTTCATCACAAAAGAGTTAGAGGAAATGGCTTTACATTGTAGCAAGGCAGGACAGTATTTTGAGTATTATGATTTAGCATAAGAATCAGCCCACATGGGAAGTTATTAAACTTTCTTCAACATTGGATCCTGTACCTTAAACGATATGTGGAATGATTTTTTTTCAAGTCATATACTAAGTTTCATTCATTGCTAAAATTTTTCTCATTATCCAAAGTCTGTGATTTTTCCCAACACCTGAATAGCTTATTGGCAAAATCAGCAGATAAAGTATGATTGAATTATAGTAAAATCTCTAGATAATGCAGTAGACCTTTTCCCAGGTCTAGAACAGATATTTTTGCTTGGCAAAAAAAGACTTTATAGCTACCATAAATTTCAGCTGAAGGAAGAATTCTCAGAGTGAGAGCACTGACATATATGACCATGAATCAGTACCTATGGTATAATTTTCAAATGCTTTCTTTCAGAAATATAATTAAAAATGTTGCCAACTTTCCATTGCAGACGTTATGGGAATTAAAAGATAAAAAAAAATCTGCCCCTCTGTTTTTTCCACCCATTTCTCATAGTGCTGTTCTCTGGAGTCACAGAGAACAATCCTAATTCCCTGGACATAGCAATATGTAAATTAGAAGGAGGTAATGTTGGTGTATGGTGTATTAATGAAAATTTCCCTCAGTTATTAATGACTCACATTAAAAAAGCTCTATTTACAAGACCAAGTATTGAAGTATCAAGATAGTATGTAATAAAAATATAATAGCAATATGTACTATTTGTCTCTTTATTGTTAGGCATGGCATAGCTCTAATATCATAGCTTTAGGACATTTTCTGCTAAGGAAGTTCCTTCAGCTAAAACAAATCAGCCTTTTTACTTCAACTTATATTCTTAGAGACCTATCTAGTGTGGTAAAGGGTAAATGACTTACCCAGGGTAACATAGTGACTATGTATCAAAGTCAGGACTTGAACTTGTTTTTATTCACTCTGATGTACTGATTATGGCATGTTGAATATTCTTCCTCTTCCCTTGTACTTTTCTTCTTTTCTTTTCTTTCTTTTTTTTTGCTGGGTAATGAGTGTTAAGTGACTTGCCCATGATCACACAGCTAGTAAGTGTCAAGTGTCTGAGGCCAGATTTGAACTCAGGTCCTCCTGAATCCAGGGCCGGTGCTTTATCCACTGAGCCACCTAGCTGTCCCTCCTACTTCTCTCTCTCTCTCTCTCTCTCTCTCTCTCTCTCTCTCTCTCTCTCTCTCTCTCTCTCTCTCTCTCTCTCTCTCTCTCTCTCTCTCTCTCCTTCCTACCATCCTGCTTTTCCCTCTCTCCCACTTTCTCTGCCTCTGTCTTTGTTTCTCTTTTTAGACACAACCACATATAATTTAGAAATTTTATCTACCATCATGTGAAGGAAAAATATAAACGATTGTTGTCTTGTATAGTCTAATTATTCACAATCTATAAGTGTATGTTTGTGAATTAAAAACATAAGTTAAAGTGAGTAATTGATAACAATTCCACAGATAAAACAATTCAAAGGGAATATACTTACCTTAAAAAAATAATCTTTTCATCATGCCTTAGGTGACATTTTCATGAATTTTTGTGAGGAATTAAAAAACAAAGAATCCCTTAGTACTCAACCTCTGCTGATAACTCCTGTGGGCCTAGCTAGGACAATCCCTTTGGGACAGACACACAGAGAGATGGAGACAAAATCAGAGAGACACACAGAAAGAATTTAGTGTAGGAGAAGAGAAACAGAGTCAAAAGCCAGAAGAAAGAAAAAAATTGTCTAGTCATCTAAAAAACTCAGTCTTCAGAGTAGGAAATATCATTAAGGAGATAAAAAAATCATCAGTGACTGTAGTGCAAGAAGGACATACTTTTGTATTCAATTCTGTGCCTTTCTTTTGGAGAATTAGGAGGAAGAAAGATCAAACTTGGCAATATCGTTTTTCATTAAAACCTTTCTTTCAAGTAAAGGAAAGCTTGACACCATGAACCACTGGATTTAAAGCAAAACAAGAAGAAAATCTCTTGAGATGATACTTTCCACTGTTTCTTAAGATTTTAACTACATCAAAATGTGTATCAGATATATCAAAATAGGGACTGCAGTTCTCACTTAGATTTATTCACACTAAGTTTATATCTGGAAATCACAGAGTTGAACTAGAAAAAAATTGTAATAAGAAACTATAGACTTTTCGGTTGTTAATTAAATTGTTTACATTTTTTGAGTACTCTCCTTTGAATTATTTTTATGACTGTATTTTATTTGAAAATGGGGCTAATTAGTGGCTCTTTCCATACACATCATTTCCATCCTAGCTGTCTGAAGCATACTATCTAGAGAGTATAATTAAATAATTTTCCCCTCTTTGGCCTGCCTATCTTTTGAAGCACTGACACCTGAAACTCAACTCTAGTGGACAAGCAGTCTTCCTGTACTTCCAAATTGTAAAGAACCATGTGGCAATAGGATATGTCCTCAATGCCTTGTTATCAGATGTTTTACTTTGTCCATTTTCAACTCTGGATGACAATTAAGAAAATACAAAATCTGAGGAAAAACACAACAAACAGTGCTTTTATTCTACAAAAGGAATTAAAATATAATTGTGTGTTTCTTCTCCATACATTCAAATTCCCTTATGAGATGTAACAATAGAGTTTTTTTAATCAGAATACATTTTTTAAAAAGTCATATTTCAATATGATTCTTATTTTCTTTATAAGGCTGACCTAGACACAGGGATGTTCTTAGCATGCCCCTTGAATACTCCTCCTCTCATAGAATGTGCTAATATGTGTGAATTTAAGGCAAAACAAAAAAGGCTGACCTCAGTTGTACAGTCTTTTAAAAATATGTGTGTATTTATGCATATACACATATGTATGTATATATGTATGTATATGTGTGTGCATATATATGTGTGTATATATACATATATACATATGCATATATATATTTATATATATACACACATACATATATATTCAAAAGGGTGCTACATGCAGTATCTCTGATACTTCGGGGTTTTTGAGATTCAAAGGTCTGTACTTTCCTCAGTGACCTGGGAGGAATGATAATGTGGTCATGGCTAGAATGATAATTGCATCAACATAACTACTTTGCATCCTTTATCTTTTTCTCTCCCAAAGTATATTAAGACCTATATCCGCAGATGTATGTTTAGTCAAGCTCTTTAATGCAATGTATTAATCTTTAAAATGATTCAAGGACAAACACTGATCTCTGTGCACTGTATGTCACCCTGTAGGATGCTGAATTATCTTGCATAATATCCCTCCTTTGAAGCATCTGTTTTACCACTGAAACAAGGGAAGGGAAATATGCAAGGATAAATTTCTCTCAAATATCATCAAGTCAAGAGTCTTCTCTGGAAAAGTCTCTGAAGATTTGGGCAGAGTAATTAACTTATTGTAGGATGTATCCACAGAAAAATCTCCAAAACCAATGAGATAATCCATTTATCAAAATATTATGGAACTTGTTTGTAAATACTTTCACTTTCAGCAGATTCACAGACTCTCCCACTTGATGGATACTGAATTCAATGGAAACCTCAATAGAAATCCCCTTGACAACATATCTAGCAAGGAGCCTTCATCCTTTGTCTGAAGTACCACTATTTTTTTTTTCTGGACAATGAGGATTATGTGACTTGCCCAGGGTCACATAGTTAGTGTCAAATGTCTGAGGTCGGGGCAGCTAGGTGGGGCAGTGGATAAAGCGCTGGCCCTGGATTCAGGAGGACCTGAGTTCAAATCCAGCCTCAGACACTTGACACTTACTTACTAGCTGTGTGACCCTGGGCTAGTCACTTAACCCTCATTGCCCTGCAAAACAAAACAAAATGTCTGAGGTCGGATTTGAACTCAGGTACTCCTGAATTCAGGGCAAGTGCTTTATCTACTGCACCACCTAGCTGCCCCTCATAGCACTACTTTTTAACCCCTTCCCCCTAAACAACTTGTGAGAACTTTTATTGTTAGAAAATATTTTCCTTGTGTTAACCTTAACTTTGGCTCTTTTCATCTTGCTTGTCTTTTACATTTCTTCATAGCCTTGGCTCATTCTGAGATTTAGGATTGAAAGATTATAGCACAGTGTTCTGCTAGTAAATATTAAACAACCAGCTCTCTGGAAAATAAAAACAAAAGAAGGCATGACTGACACACTTGTAAGTTTTTTTTCTGCCTCATTAACATTCTCTCCATCAATCTCTTAAATCTAGAATCAACAAAACAATATATCAATAAACTAATAATTCAAGCCTTGATATGGAGCATTTGCTGATTTCATTTTTTTTTTTGCACATATACTTTTTTCTTTTTTTTTTTCAGGGCAATGAGGGTTAAGTGACGTTCCCAGTGTCAAACTACTAGTAATTATCAAGTGTCTGAGGTTAGATTTGAACTCAGGTCCTCCTGAATCCAGGGCTGGTGCTTTATCCACTGTGCCACATAGCTGCCCCCTAGCATTTGCGGATTTCTGGGGTATGAAAGCTCATTCAGAAAACTTAACAACTGGCTCTCTCAAGTCCATAGCATCTGGCTCCAGCACATCCCTGATTATAGAACCAAAGCTGGAAGAAATCTCAGAGACTTCCTATTTCAACCTTTTCTATCTAAAATGAGGGAAATGAAATGTAAGGATATTAGATGCCTTTCAAAATATTCATTAGGTAGTAAGTGCTAGAACCAGGAGTCAAACTCATGTTTGGTGACCCCAAGTCCAACTCTATAATTTTAACATTGTTTTTGCTTTACCAACTACACTCCATTATTGCTAGTTCTGACCTCAGGAAGAATAAGTCTATACTTTCTTCCATATGAAAGCCCTTTAATAGCTGATTTAAGTACTTGCTATGTAACATAAACATATTCCCCCTAAGTCTTCTCTACTCCAAGATAAATATCCCCAGTTCTGTCAACCAATCATTCTATGGCATGATTTAGACACCTTTCTTCACAGGCCTGGTTGTCCTGCAGAGCCTCTTCAGCTTTGACCCTCCTAAACATACATTCCTAATTTTGACCACTATCTCTTGGAAAAGTCTAAGTTTATATTAGTCCTTTTCTTTCATTTCCTCTCCTCTCCTCTCTTCTTAACCCTGTTTGTCTCAATTTCTCTTCTGTAAAGTGAGTTTTAGAAAGGAGTGGCAAATCACTCTATTATTTTCACCAAGAAAATCCCAAATGGAGTCCCATAGAGTTGACATAACTCAACAACAAAAATACTCTTTTCATGACACCATAGCTTTTATAATTTTTGGTAGAGTTGGAAAGCAGTCAGTGACACCTTGTCATAGCAGTGATTGCTACAGAATTAAGGATCAGATTGTCAGTGGGAGAGGTTTATAAGCCAGTCGTTTGGTACTCAGTCTCAGTAAATTATATGTAAAAGTATTCCATCTATATTTCTGCTTTTCAAGGTTCATATGAGATAACATGGAATGTGTTTTACACAGTGCTAATTACACAGTAGGTACTTAATATAGGTTTTTCCTTTTCCCCTCATCTGAAAATGAATACTTGAAGGGTGTCTTTCTGTAATCGAATACTATTTGATGTGCTAAAATAAAATCCTTATAATCTCTAATCAATCTTAAAAATAAATCATAAGATTGTCAGTTTTATAGCTTGGAAGAGGTCATAGTAATAACCCATATTTCACCATGTATTCATTACAACTTGGAGATGTTGGTCATTTGTCAACATTTTTCAGATGAGGTATCTTTCATTCATAGAGGTAAAGCAATTTGATGAATGCCCTACAGCTGGCATCTCTTAGGCATTTAACCCAGTTGTCCTACATTTAGGACTGACACCCTTTCCTCCACTCTAAATCTCTCTCCTCTTTTTTAAAACAGTCTGAGGGAAATGTAGTCTAATGCCTCTTTCCCTGCTGTGCTCCACCCAGTACCCTTGACCTTGTATCTGGTATGCCATCTATGCAATGTGGTAATGAGGATAGTTATCAGATCCATTGCAGAGTTAATTAATTCTTAACTACTCTGATGCTAAATGTTTAGAGGAAATTATTCATTCAGTAATGCTTTTGGTGGAGGGTTCACCCTCCAGACACACTGCTGATATCCTAACATTCAACTATTGAATAATTTGGAGTTGTTTTCTTTCTGAAATATTAGCATGAAATCATATTAAGTACCCTGGTTATTCCATTTGGGTAAAGTTCACATGGAAAACAATATTATGGTGATGTTTTGTTCTCCTGCATAGATAGAAGTGGAAATACATTCTTACCCTCAAGAACTAGTTTTATTTATATTCTGGTTTCTTTGCCTTCAATGGAAAGAGTTGTTTGTGGTTTCACTTTCAAGGTTAGTAGTGAAATCAGGTGTTTAAAAGATTCCAGAATGAAGATTATCGTAATTCACTAGTTTTTCAACATGTGGAATTGAACATATTTTACTTATAATAATACTTATTAGGGAATCTTGGTGGTAACCTCACAAACTGAAATTCATGTGTCTAGCAGTAAGCCTAAAGGAAGGAGAATCCAACTTCAGAAACCTTACATTATGATTCAGTGTACAACAGATTTCATCCTTCCTCTTGTCCTCTTTCTTTGTCTCTATCATCTCTGTCTGTCTCTGCCTCTATTTCTGTGTCTCTTTATTTCTGTTTCTTTCTCTCCATATGTCTGTCTGTCTCTTTCTCTCTGTCTCTGTCTCTCTGTCTCTCTCTCACCATTCCTGCTTTACTAGTCAACCACTAGACCTTACTCCCCTTTTAGGCTACCAAATTATTCTCTCTCCAACCTTAAGTAATCAAACATGTATGGTGGAAAAAAAATCTGCACAGATTTTGTTTCTCCAACATTCTTTCCTCTAACTCACTTCTGAACCCTTTCTAATCTGGCTTTTGAATTCAAAATGATTTCTTAATCAGAGGTCTTTTTTCTCCATTCTCCTTCTTATTGATTTTTCTGCAGGATTTAATTACAATCGTTTTCTCTTCTTTCCACTCAAGTTTTTCATGTTACTGCTCACTCTTAGTTCTCCTAACTATCTGATTACTCTTCCAACTACTTTCATAAATTATCATTTACAGCACAGCCTTCAACTGTGTATTTATGCCAAAGGTCCTCTATTGGACATTGCAAAGTAGATGCCCTGTTCATCTACTACAGAATGGAATTTATTACCTTTACCTCTCAAACAACCCTTCTTCTGAACTTTCTTATTTCTTTTAAGAACACCATCATTCTTATAATAACCTAGGCTTGGACTGTTAGTGTAATACTTGACTCTTTTCTCTTACTGACCTCGCAAATTCAATTAACTGACAAATCTTTTAACTTTATGATATTTATTGCATCTGTTCCCTTTTCTCCATTTGCACAGTCACTACACTAATTCAGACCTTCATCACCTCTCACCTGAACTATTACAAAAACTTCCTCATTGATGTCTCTATATTAAATCTTTTCCTACTACAATCCATTTTCCCCATAGTTTCCAAAGTGATTTTCCTAAAGCATAAGTCTGATCATGTTAGTTCTTCTTTAATAATCCTAAATTTTCCCTATTACCTGTATAATCAAGTATAAACACTTCTGTTTTGGCATTTAAATTCTTATAACTTGGCCCTAACTTATCTTTCCAGCCATGCTACTAAATACAACCTTTTGTACCAACTGTTAGGTGGCATAGTGGCTGGATCCCTGGAATAGAATGAGGAGGACCTGATTTAACATTGGCCTCAATCATTTACTATCTGTGTCATCTTGGACAAATCCTTTACTCTGCCTATACTGTTTTCCTCTGATAAAGACAAGTTACTGAAAAGTGACTGATCCCCCACTACTCCCCATTCCCAGACAAATGAATTGCCTGGGGCTAACTGATCTTAGTCAATTCCAGACTCTAGATTGACGTGTGGATCTCCCCTAAACAAAATATCCCCTCATAAAGATTCCCCACTTTACTCCCTTAACTTTAGGTTATTATGTAAAAGGATCCACTTACATTAAGCAGTTTCTATTTAGAGTTAAGTAGCTTCTACACTTAACTCAAGGGCAGTCTTACATAGTTCCCTTTGTTAAAACTTCATTTACATTAAGTATTTAAGTAGTTTCTATACTTAACTCAAGAGCAGTCATACTTCCCTTTATTCTGTTACACCATATAAACCCTGTCCTCAGTCCCCATCTTTGGGTATTCCTAGCATTCATGCTTTGGGATACCCCAATTTATAGCTCTTCTGCCCTGATTAAAGACTTTATTTCTTCTATCTGGATTGTTTTATTAATTTCCAGGTTAACACCTCATATGTAAAATGAGGAAAATAATAGTATCTATTTCTAGGATTTCTGTGAGGCTAGATTTGAACTCAGGTCTTCCTGGCTACAGGTAAAGTGCTCTATCCACTATACCACCTAATTTTCTAGCAATATATCTATAAATATACCCTTTTAATTTCTATATGTACATTAAATACTATATATAAACAAATATATAGATACATGTTTATATACACACATGTGTATATATTTATGTGTGTACAAACACAACTGTGTTTTTTAAATGTATTGCTAAACTGTGTTTTCAAAAATCATTGCGGCGATTGTATTTTATAAATTAATTGCTACTGCACCTGTTTTGGCAGTAAGCATTTATTAATTTTTCTTTGTTTGTTTTGTTCATTTTTGTGGGGTAATGAAGGTTAAGTGACTTGCCCTGGGTCACACAGCTAGTAAGTGTCAAGTGTCTAAGGCTGTATTTGAACTCAGGTCCTCCTGAATCCAGGGCTAGTGTAGGCATTTATTATTAATTAAAACCATATATTCCAGTATACTAGTAAAGAACTGACTGCATGGCAGTTAGCACAAGCAGGAGAAAAGCCCCAGAAGACCCATGTTGAAGACCCATGTTGTCTCTCAGAGAAACAGCATGTGGTCCCCAGGAGAGTTCAGAAGACCTACAAATCCTACACTGTCCTAAGAGGGAGAGGGTGCACGTAGTGACAACATTCATAGCCAAGGGAGCAGTTCTAGGAAGCCTAGAAAGAGGAAGGCTTTCCTGGTCAAGGCTTTTATCCTCTTTTGATAGAAGTGGGTTATTATACACTGATCAAAGCTAATTGGTTAGCATCATTCAGTTCCATTGGTTGATATAACTTGAGGGTAGGCCAAATTAAAATGAATCCTACTAATGACCTAATGGGAGACACCCTAGCTGGAGGGCAAAGGCAAAGTTTTGTACCTAGGTATGGTTTTATCTCAGCTCACTGAGCTAGACAAAAGAATCAGTCTACATTCCTTTTGTTCCCTTGGGTTTGTCCCAAACAAGATTTGAACTTCCTCAAGAATTGAACTTTCTGGAGTAGGGGAGAGAAAAGATTGAAACCCATCTCTTGGTATTTATATATTCACTATGCACACTTTACTCTAAAATGTTAACTACTTTTATTTTCGTTCAGACCCATGAATTCATTGTTATAGGAAATCCCTGATAAGGAAACTTCCACTACTGATTCAGAAGACTGAGTATTGTACAACTCAGAAATGTCCAAAAAATCACCACTGACAGACTTTTCAGGATCATATAATCAGTCAGTTTCAGAAGGAAGACTAAGACCCATATTCTTTGGACTCAGAGACTCTCACTCTATCAATTATAATACACTTCTGTTTTGCCTATTCAGTGCCCGTTTCCAGATTCCCTCCCCCCATGCAAATAAAAAAAAATGCTCACTTGTAACAAAGAAAAGTACTGATTAAAATCAAGAGACCCCCCATAGTCATATAGATTATCATAATGCAATCCCATAGCTGTAGATGTCATCTTAATACTAAGAGAAAAAAATTGTGTTTCTGGATCTATTCTCTAGGAAAAAAGGTGGCTCATTATATTGAACACTAAATTAATTAGTGTTCTTTTAATGACATTGCTGTAGTCATTGACTGGATTATATTGTTCTCCAGTTTCTATTTTCCTTCCACTGAATGAATTTACAAATCTTCCTGTGTTTCTCTGAATTCCTCATAAATCTCACTTTTTGGTGTACAGTTGCATTTCATATATATTGCAGTTTCTTTAGACAGTGCCCAATTCAGGGGAATTAACTTTTGTTCAAACTGAAGATTAGTAGTTCAAATATTCTGTCCATAGCTGAGTCCATTTTTAAACTTTTCCTGGCCTGACAACTTGAGCTCTATTGGCTTAGCCACAAGGAATATCAGGTCCTCACAGTGATCTGAAGACTGTTGAAAGAAGGATTTTAGTGGACTTTATGTAGTTCATTCTGAAGTGCTCAGAGAAAACATAAACATGACAACTGAAGTAAGCAACATAGGCTCAAACTAGGAGATCTGGAAGAGACCTTAGATCAACTGTTGCTACCTTTCTCATTTCAAGGAGGATGAAAGTATGGGCCAGAGTGGTGAGATGATTTGTTTTGGGTCACATGACAGCTACTGTCAGAGCTAGAATTCAGACCTAGGTACTGTTAAGGGCTAAAATTCTAGCTAAACTCTCTAAAATATCTAATGAGTGGTCGCCAATAAATTATAAGCTTCAGCAAGAATTAGACTTTTAAGCATTTATTAAGGAGAATAAGAATTTGGTAAAGAGAGAGAAAGGCCTAGATTCCTATCTATTAAAGGGAAAGCACATTTCTAGCTCCGCTCTCCACCAGAGTCCCAAGGAAAGAGCGTGAGACTGAGCGCCAGTCTCTTCCTTCCTCCTCCCACCAGCCTGCGTCACTTCCTGATGCCAAAGAAAAGACTCCTGGTCTTGCCCTCAAAGACCTTTGCTTCATGGGTGGAACTCTTCTACAGTAAGTCTCCAGCAGGTGGCATTATTCCAATCATTACAGTACCCTAACTCCAAGACTGCAATGTGCTTCCCTCATACCAGAATGCCTTGCAAAAGGACTACAATTCACTATCATCAGGGTAAATATTGGACACTCTAATTTGGATGTGTAGAGGACCAGGTGAAGGTAACAAGAAATATACCAGTGATCTAATTAGGTTGCTTTAAATATCCAATAGCTTGTGGCATATTTACTATGGCTTGTATATTGTCACTGAATTATGCAGGAATTTATAATGGTTCTGAAAGAATCTGGCTTAACAGATCCTTGGTTTTTATTAATTCATTGCTGCCTTTCTCTTTCTAATATATCCAACTGTTTTAAACACCCATCCAATAGATCTTTTATTGTACTCACTGTTGAATCTCTCAAATACTGGATTGTGTACATAAGTTTCCCAATGTGTGTACAAGTATTTATGTTGGTATCTACGTGTTCTATGTTAGGTTTTTGTTCGGCATCTATT